>NC_041389.1:635303080-635306455 GCF_002162155.2 Triticum dicoccoides
CATAATTACATCAGTAACGGTGCACGCCTGGGCACAGTTATCGCTCGGTCGATCGTCTGCCGGCGCTGCGCTGCGTCCGTGCTCGATCGGCTGCGCTGGCGCGCTCTAGCGCCTGGCATGGAGCGCGCGCCTAGGCCAGTCCTCAAATCCTCTTGCCAGAGCTTGGCGACAACAGGCGATGAGAAACTGTGGCTGGAGCGCAGGGTGCGAGTGTGTGCGTGATGGACACGATGGAGCCACGGTGGTAGGTTCATCCTTAATTTGTAGGCTTTCGACTTCCGTCTGCCATGGCTTTTCTTGTCATCATGAGATCGAGTACCATAGCTATCCAGGCAAACGGTTCGGTCTAAACTATGCTACCTGCAGGAGGCAACAACAGAATTTGAGTCCTCTTTTCTCTAAGAGTTATACTGGCAGAGGAAGAACCCCTATCAGTGTTCTGCTCTGCTCTGCATGAGATTCTATATAGATAGTGAATGCAGCCATGGAATGCTCAAGTAATCGACTGTGAAATAAACCAAGATACAGGCGCATTAAACAACTTTTCTCTTGATCATATTAGTACACACAAGAGAGCACTTAAGGAACACAAGACCATGTATCCATGGGTTGTGCAGTGTAAGAAAACCTTAACAGAATTCCTGGTGTTCGAAGTTTCTTACCATGGCGACCTTAATGACAGACCGCCATTTGCACATAGCTCTTGTCACACAACTCATCAAAAAGCAGAAACCACGCAGCCCTCCACAGGAACAAAGATATCGTATCATTGGGACTTGGGAGATGCTTCTTCATCTTGATCCGCTTCAACAGCTGTTTGAAGTCCGTCAAGCAAAGATACAACTGTCCAATTAAGGTGTCACTACATTTTAATTTTTTTAACAGGAAAAAGCATATTAAGCTGTTACTACATGACAGGTCAATCAACATGATTGGATTTGTGGAACCGAGGTTGCATTGACGCTCCTGGTCTGTCGTCGCTGAAATTACTTTTGCTCCATGCGGATTCACCTGTCATAGCTGTCGGTCTCGCCAGAGACGAGATGGAGATTTGTGAATGGCTTGTGAAGGTGATCAAAACATGTTTGGTCGCACAATCAAAACTTCTAAGCTTGGCATTTTCTCACCCAGCCATGTTGGCAAACTACCAGAGTATCACACTCTTTGGGCAATGTAACAAGTTTTTTTTATTTTTTTTTAATTTATTCGGTTTCAATCATGACAGTACAATGAACAACAAAGACCACCGTCTCGTTTTCCTGAGCAGAACATCAACCCTAACAAACCTTTAAAAAAATCAAAAAAAGAAACCCTCCTACCGGTAAGGGTCGGGATCCACCGCGCCCAGGACCCTATGGTCACCGAAAACAAGACGGACCGGCGACGGTACCGACGGAAGGCAGAGGAACGCCAATCTCTTTCTTGAGGTATGAGGCGGCGGTATGTGTTATGTGCTGGCCAAGGCAATGTGACAAGTTTTAATCCGGTTTCTGTAATCACGCATTTGTATATTCTTTTTAATAAGGTTCATAACTATTACGAAAAGGTTCATCGGAAGTACAAAAGCAATCCAAACATAATAAAAGTTAAGAGTCTTGCTACACGTACGACGAATTTCGTTCGATTTATGTACGACAGACCTCAACAGCCGTTTGATGAGTTGGACAGACGAGTGAGATCACGTCGTACAAGATCGTACGCACGATACGTCGTACACACAGCAATTTCGAAAAGTTAACCACTGACGTGCCGGAACAAGTCGCGGACGTGTCACTATCGTCGCTTCCATACCGGAGCCTGGCTGACCTTGTCGATGACAACTAGGAAGTCTTCATGCACGAATCCCCAAGGATCAGCGTCCTAAGGCCGCAGTCATCGCCAATGAACACTTGAATCGATTTGAAGGACTTGGCACAAAAATTCGCCATCGCGTACGCACGATGAGAAAACCCTAACCTCGTCGCCTCAAGGAGTTGTTAGGATGCTACGCCGGAGCTTTGTCTAATCCGTCCTGACGAACAAGCTTGAGGAAGATCAGAGCCCGGAAGTCTGACTTGAAGATGAAGCGCCGCCATATGTCGGAACGCGACCCCTGCGAGGAATAAAATCCTAACCTATCTACTAGTCGGAACCGAGACACAAGGATTCCCCTTACCGCAACCTGTCGGCGGAGCGGCTGGAAGACGTGAGGAAAATCTACGGGCTCATCAGAGGAGATCTAGGGGAGGAAAGTTTGACCAATTTTATTGAAAAAATAACAAGATTCATAATGCGAAACCAATATAATTAGATGCGTCATGAATTTAATTTTCATAGTGTATAACTTTAGTATTATAGATGTTGATATTTTTTCATACAAATATGGTCAAACTTTACAGAGTTTGACTTAAAACAAATCTTATACGGTGAGTAAAAAAGACTTGAACGAGTACATACATGAGCTGGATGCAAAATTTGTAGGAGTTTGTGCCAAAATTTGAGGTTGTTCAATCAGGCCTTGCTTGCACGTCAAGCGTGGCGTCTAATTCAGTTTCCGGAGAGCCTATGTGCACAGGTCCTATGAGCCAAGTACTATCCGTCTGGCCCATTATTGACACCGTCTTCACAAGGAATTGTTCGTCGACATGGGCGGCCATTAAATATGGGTTAGAGCTAGTTAAGCAGGGGTGCATCTGGCATGTTGGTACTGGAGAAAATATACGTATATGGTGCGATCCTTGGATCCCAAGGGAGCCCTCCTTTAGGCCGATCACACAAAAACGTCGATGCAGACTAGAATGGGTGGCAGATCTCCTGAATGTTGATGGCTCTTGAAATACGTCGCTTCTCAGGCAACATTTCCTTTCAGTAGATGTCTTCAAGAACCTGTGTAACTGCATTTTTTTGTAATTATTTGAAACACAAGTTTATCTCAACTTAAAAAGATACCCATACTCCAAATTCAGGTTTATTTTTATAGATATAGATATATGTGCCAGCATAATCGGTGTTGCAGTTTTTAAAATGAATAGGTTGTAGTTGTAAAATACAGATTGCCAAATGCATTGCTCAAAAAGGATTGGATAGTTAAATATAGTTGTCCTCTAATAGAAAACTTGTTGACTGTCAGCCAACAACACTAGTGCTACTTTTGATGGAAATCTCAACATGCCTAAATGGCACTGGCCCGGAAAGGTCCAAGACCATGCGTCCACAAAGTGTACCAGCGGGCTGAATTTGAAGGACAGACATTTAAAAAGGGTTTCTATGCAAACTGCAACATGTGGTTTGTAGGTAGTTTTCTACAAAATGACCCGGAAGGGGCTGAGATGACATCGAATTGACCATACGAAAATTTGCAGATTCTCAGAAGATAGTGTGTTTCCACCTGATACC
>NC_041389.1:635306853-635331408 GCF_002162155.2 Triticum dicoccoides
GATGATATAATGATAACTGATGTTGAAGGAATTAAATACCTCAAGGAGAGATTGGGGAAAACATTTGAAGTGAAGATCTTGGGCCACTTCGTACAAGTATATACAAAGAAAAAACTATTTCCTTCTCCACAAGAAAAGCTCTTCCCCTCCCATCGGCGTCGGCGCCGCCGCTGGTCCGCCCCATCTCCGATGACCTCTAGGGCATGGAGGTGCGAAGGATCTCGTCCCCCTGCAGGTGGGAGGGGCCCGTTCTCGTTCTTGTTAGATTCAACGTCTTGGTTGGAGCTGTGTGGCGGCGGCGATGTCTCTTAGTAGAAATAATGTCTCCCATGTTCTATCCCTGTCCGATGATGCTTTTAGCATCATTGGAGGCGTGAGGTTTGTCTCCGTCGGATCTCGTGGGATCCGGTCGGTGCTGGTCTTCGGTGGATCTGTTTGGATCCTGTCTTCGTTCGTCTTCATCTGGGTGTTTACAGGTTTGATCCTTCTGATCTACGACTTTCTTCATCAGTGATGGTTGCTACTCTGGTGCGCTGGTCCTATGTTGCCTTAGCACGACGACTTCCCGACTGTCTACTACAACAAGGTTTGCCCGGCTCCGGTGAGGAAGATGCGATGACGATGGCGCGCCTTCGGCTTGTTTCAGTGGTTGTAGTCGTCGCTAGGTGGTCCACAGACATGGTTGTAATTTTTATTACCTCTATTGTTATTTGTACTGCCATGATTGAAGATTAATAGATTGGAAGTTTCTTTCAAAAAAAGTATATACAAAGAGAAAGAAAAGATAGGGGGTTGTGCAAGGCCAGAGAGTTGAGGCAGCAGCCAAGAGGAGCAGCAAGCTCAAAGGAGAGCCTAAAAGATAAAGATGTACATTCCTTTTTAAAGATGAGAAACCAAGGTTAGTATTCTCAAAAATCTTTCTATTCCTTCTGCTTCTAAATGCACCAGGCAACCAAGATGACTACCTCCATAAAGAATGGCTTGGCAAAAGCAGCTTTGGCAGCAATGATGGCTGGGGTGACATCAGAGTTAGTAGAAGAACCGATGCATATCCTATGCCAACAAGAACTGTGAAAAGGGCAAGACAGGAAGAGGTGATCTAAAGTCCCATTAGCACATAGGATAGCGATGTGCATCTTCTCAACATGAAAGTTCTTTCTGAGAAGAATGTCTCAGTATTATGCCTGTCCTTCGAAAGTAGCCAGGCCGAATCCTTCAACTCCGAGAGCATTTTGATGACCATATACATCTGAGAGTTGAAGAACAAAAGATAAGGCGTAAATTTTCTTGGAAGAGAAGCAATCATTTCCCCAGGAGTAGCTCCAATGGTCATGAATTTCTTGAGTAAGATGAAGATTCTGAAGGAGGGTCCTGAATCTAAAGCCTGTTCTGAAAGAGGGAGGTGAAACATATCCAGAAGCTTATTGTGCTCATTGGCCTGCTTCACAGAGACAGTATCATCGTTGTCAAAAGAATGGAGCATGGGGAAGAGTTGACTAAGGCAAGGGCTAGGCAGAACTGAGTTTTACTTATGGATAGAACAATAGGAAGCAGAGGGGGCTATTGCCCCCCCCCTGCCCAACACAAATTCCTGAAGGATGTCACATCAGCGGGCAGTTCTTCGAGGTTTTGCTAGTACTTGTTGGGCGCTGTTTGCTTCCACTGTCACAGCGATAAGCTCAGTAACTCTGACTATGACTGTGGTAATAAGGAGATTCAGTGCAGCCACGACATGCGCCGTTGTTTTGATGGTTGTGATGGCGTGGCCTGAAAAAAGTAGATGAGGGCCAAGTTAGTGCCATATGAAAAGTGATGCAGTTCAAGAAGTAAGAACTAAAAATTATCCTTATTTACATTCTCTACGACTCTACACCCTAAGCACAGGCATGAACTCAATAAATGTAGCTATTAATCATGTAAAAATGAATTTTTTTAGTCATACCCGTATGTTGCTTCTCAGTTTTATTCAAAAAATTCTTAATGAACAAGTTGAACTAATAGTTTGCATAGTATTCAGTTTAGTGAACGTCATGATGTCACTAAATGTAAATCTACTCTTTCAAAAATTATATTCTTGGCTAATTAAGTGGCCAAAGAAATAAAAGTTAATAAGCTTTTAACATTGTTCCAAACTGAGCCCAGGTTCAGTTTTCCAACAATGCAAATTTTACAACTAAACTTGTATTCTGCACTATCTCCTTTGCTCTTCTCAAGTTGGCAACTACTTTTGAAGACTGACACTGATGTGGTTGTTTTAGCTCAACTGTTTGGTGTGCATGCATCATGGATAGGACGCGTTGGGACATGCCCGTCACCTCGGACTGACGGTTAGAGCCTTCCGCTCCTAGTCGTGTGGTGCCGCTCTAGCATTCCGCTCGAGGGAGGAAGCCAGCTATTTAAGACGGATGGCGGCAGCCCAATCCTAGCCCGCCCTTTCTCTTCCTCTTTCTCCTCTCCACCGCTGGCACTTCCACTTCCATCCGCCATTTGCCATGCTGAGGCATCACATCACCACCTACGCCATGCTCACTCGGGAGGGGAGGTTGCAGCTGCCGGAGGAGATCCTGGTGAGGTGTGCTGCTAGTTTCATTGTCGATCTTCCTCCAGACTTGCCAGAGTGAAGGAGCAGGAGGAGGAGCCAAAGCCCATGGAGGCGTAGGTAGCAAAGCCGACTGCGGGCTTCGCCATGGAGGACGTGCCGTGGAGTACGAGGTCACGCGGGCGGAGGAGATGGTGGAGCAGTCTGTCATCCTTGAGTCCATCCAGGACGAAGCATATGTGGAGACCAACTGGTGCTTCATCTGGCACCAGAGGGCGGAGATGAACGAGCTCTTCGCCTCTGGTTTAGACAATGGCGAGGTGAAGCCTTCACATGCGGCAGAGATGCCGCAGTTGCCCATCTACCCGCCGTCGGGGACGGAGATCATTGACATATCCGACGATGAGTAGTATAGATATGTACTGATGAGGACATGACTACCTTGGATAAGACCAAAAATATTGCATACATGCATATTTGTCGGGTGATTTCTAGTACAAACTATTCAATAATCTATTTATGTTATTCAGAACAAAAATACTTCACACACTTTTGTGTTTTGTCTAATTGCAGGTGTATGGGACATTTGTACAATCCACATATGAAGATAAGGCAAAAGGAGAAGTGTGGGTTATGTTCAAAAAGTCCTCTCACATCACTTTTGGGCCAAGAAAAGATAGAGTCCAAGTCTCTCACGTTCTGGATTCAGATTTGGACTGCGCACACATACCTGACTCAAAACGCCAACAACTTTTTCATACGGACTCCGAATTGGGTGATTCGTTTTTTGTAGGAAAGTAGATTTCGTGCTCTTTCCAACCCATTTGGATTCACCTTCGAATTCATCCGGAGCATTGAGATATCGACAAAACAATCTGACGCTGTAGCAGAATCCAAGTCAAACAACAAGTCCAAAGGTGTTGCATCACCTCCACTTGGGCCCATGAGCCTTGTACGACCTAGGGTTGGTTTTAGGCTGCCTTGGGACGTTCTCTCACCTCCTTGGCCACCACCCCTTGCTCCTATATAAGTAGATCCATCTAGTAGCTTTTTCCTTGAGGATTTGTTTAGTTAAAAGTTAGCCATTGCAACTTCGTGTACTTCATCTATGTCCAACGACCAGACCAAGACCGCTTACGGATCCCCACCTTTATCAATACTTCATATATATTCGTAATATTCAGACTGCTTTATCATATTCTTGCTTGTTCTTCGATTGCTTGCAGGAATAGACCTTCGTGGTCAGGTTGATCGTGCTCCGGCGTGGTCAATAACCTCTCGGAGTTGGTTTAGCGATTGCTAAGGCGTAACGCCGTGCACGTTTGTAGTCGGATCGTCAAAGTTGTCTCCACCAAATCGATAGTTATCATCTCATCGAAAGATCAGGACACCCCCTACCTCTATCAAGTGGTATCAGTTTTCACGTTGCTCGGTGAGAATTTCCAGTTATCCTTAGGTTAGATTTATTTTCTTACCTTTTGTCCAAGAGAAAGCCACAAAATAAGTTAGATCTATTCATCCTTTATCCAAGCCAGTCTGAGCCTTTGCAATTTTCTATTTATTGCTTGCATAGTTAAATTATCGGTTGCATCACCGTGTCGAGTTGCTGGTCTTAGTGTCTAGTTCATTTAGAGTTTCGAGTTCTGTTCACATTAGTCACGCCGCTGTTGCATTGTTATCCCTTCCGCTGTCCACTACACATCCATCAATTTCCATCCCGTGCTACCCACCGTTCATTGTCATAATCATAGTTGAGATCGTTCACATCTTCGCTTGATCCAATCTGTATCTTATCTAGTTTGTTTTGGAAAGAGGGAGAGAGAAAAAAAAGATAGAGAAGAAAAAAAGAAAAAAAATTCAGAGAAAAAAAGAAAGAAAGAAAAAGAAAAAAAGTGTTAGTAAAAAGAAAAGAGAGAATAAAAAAACAAATTTTGGATCTATCTAGACTCAACCTTGTAGTTGAATTCGGATTGGAATCTGTTTTGTGCACTGTTCAGTAAAACATGCATAACTTTCTCATACGAAGTCCGTTTTGGTTCCGCGAGTACTCAAATGAAAGCTAGCAACGAACCACATCTAAATGGTTGCAAAATCTAGTTCCATATTTGGCACCTCAAAATGGGCTTCTAAATAGGTCTTTTTGCCCTCCAAAGTTCGCGAACACAGCTTATTCTAGTTTTTCAAGCCAGTTTTAGATTTTTTTGACTCCTCATATCAACTAGGAATTGAATGATTCTTTTTGCATTGGAAAGCTTGAGTTAGTAGCATTCTTTGAAAAAATTATCAGAAAATTGGCTCAAACTTTTCAAGAGGAAAGTTGGAGAGAGCGTTGTTGTATATCTTGCTTGGCAGTTGTTTTTCATCATTATCTTTATTGCCGTTGTGTTCTTCACTTATATCTTACTATCCAGAGCTACTTAGTATCCTTCATTGATGCTAGTCGTGCTACGCCGTGACCTCATTCGTGTTCTAGGCTCGCATCTCTAGTCCGGTCTAGCCTAGGACCAGCACAGTACCGTCGTTGAGCGTTTATTCAACATTGCATCTTTGAATTGATTATTGCTAATTTTTTGCTACCATATATAGCCAACCCAGCTCCACATATTTCTACACCGTGTATATGTACGTTCCCCTGGCTATCACTTTACACAATCTTTAGAGTTATTTGACACCACTGGTTGCCTGTCACCACCTACTGCATGGTGAGAACTTGTAAGATATTGATATTTGCTATACTGTAAGCGTTTTACCACCACATCCTAGTAGTTCATAGGAACATTATTCTCGGATTTTGTTTCTTGTTTTCTACTAACTATGGCAGGTTCCGGAGTTGTTAGTTCTTGGGCTTCATCGATCGTGGGAGATTTGCCATCACCTAAGAAAATACAACAACCGTTACAAGAGGAGCAACAACATCAGAATGCACATGAGGTTAATGTTTCCATGCCACCATTTACTGGTCGTTTTAGGCCTGATTTATATATTGAATGAGAGTACAAAATAAATGCTACATTTGCTTCCCACACTTTTGACGAGCATGGAAAATTTCAAGTTGCGGTTAGTACTTTCAGTAGCTTCGCTTTAGTTTGGTGGAGTGAATACTCTCGGTTAAACCATGATTATATACCTACGACTTGGGATGGTTTAAAACATGTCATGAGAGATATATTCATCGATGTTTATTATACTCGTGGCATGATTAAAAAACTAGAACATTTAAAATAAGGTAGTGACACTGTAACAAAATATTATGATGATTTACAAACTACCTTGTTGCACTCATTTTTAGAAGAAAGTGAAGAAGATTTTATGGATAGATTTTGGGGAGGATTAAACCATGATATTCAGGAGATACTAATTCATGAAGAGTGTTATCCTATGGACCATTTGTTTCGTCTTGCTTGTAAAGCTGAACAGAAAATAAAACGACGTGTTGCCCACAAGGAGAACAAGTGCACGGTGCACATTCCAACTATTGATATAGATGTTTCTTCAACTACTAGGCGTACTATGACAACCACATCCGTTGTTGCGAGGACTACGTCATCTCCACCATGTGACACGTCACCATCGAGGGTGCCTACATCATCTGAGTTGATCATAAGAGGTAATGACAAAGGTACGCATTTTCCACTTTCACATGAGAATGATGCATGCCTGGTTAACTTGAATACATCATGCGTTGAGTTACCTGTTGATTTGAGCACGCCACCTAGTTTAGAGAATCATGTTACTATCATGAATGCATCATGTGATCAAAAAACTGAAATACCAACAATTTTGAGTGCACCCATTGAATTAACTGTTGATGTCAAAGAAACATGTGAATCAGGAAATAAATCAGATTTGGATCAAATACATTTTAAAATAATTGTGCCAATGTTTAATCATTTTGATATGACCTCTAATCTTGGTGATCATTCTGTGTCAAATGACTTATTGCATGTTTTCTTATTTAAGCATGTTGTAGCATGTAAATTTGATGCACGTAAGGTTTATTCACCAATGTTGGGATGGTTTAATGATGAATATTGTCAATCTTTTGATATGAATAAGAGCTTTACTTATATGTGCAAACTGAGTTGCAATATTTTCATGCATTCTATTTATGATAATATTTTGACTTTATATTTTATAATCTATGAAGGTTCCTCATATATACATGTGTCATATGTGCAAAAATCAAGGGAAGTAAAAATGGATGACATATACATATACAATATGTACACCTTGTCTCTTTTCTTAGCCACATTTCAGATTAAGCAACGCCGAGGATGGCTTTGTTTTCAAGAATAGGAGGATGATGAGGACATGACTACCTTGGATAAGACCAAAAATATTGCATACATGCATATTTGTCAGGTGATTTCTAGTACTAACTATTCAATAATCTATTTATGTTATCCAGAACAAAAATACTTCACATACTTTTGTGTTTTGTCTAATTGCAGGTGTATGGCACATTTGTACAATCCACATATGAAGATAAGACAAAAGGAGAAGTTTGGGTTCTGTTCAAAAAGTCCTCTCACGTCACTTTTGGGCCAAGAAAAGATAGAGTCCAAGTCTCTCACGTTCTGGATTCAGATTGGGACTACGCACACATACCTGACTCAAAATGCCAACAACTTTTTCATACGGACTCCGAATTGGGTGATTCTTTTTTTGTTGGAAAGTAGATTTTGTGCTCTTTCCAACCCATTTGGATTCACCTTCAAATTCGTCCGGAGCATTGAGATATCGACGAAACAATCTGACGCTGCAGCAGAATCCGAGTCAAACAACAAGTCCAAAGGTGTTGCATCACCTCCACTTGGGCCCATGAGCCTTGTACGACCTAGGGTTGGTTTTAGGCTGCCTTGGGACGTTCTCCCACCTCCTTGGCTGCCACTCCTTGCTCCTATATAAGTAGATCCATCTAGTAGCTTTTTCCTTGGGGATTTGTTTAGTTAAAAGTTAGCCATTGCAACTTCATGTACTTCGTCTGTGTCCAACGACCAGACCAAGACCGCTTACGGATCCCCACCTTTATCAATACTTCATATATACTTGCAATATTTAGATTGCTTTATCATATTCTTGCTTGTTCTTAGATTGCTTGCAGGAATAGACCTTTGTGGTCAGGTTGATCGTGCTCCGGCGTGGTCAATAACCTCTCGGAGTTGGTTTAGCGATTGCTAAGGCGCAACGTTGTGCACGTTTGTAGTCGGATCGTCAAAGTCATCTCCACCAAATTGGTAGTTATCATCTCATCGAAAGATCGGGACACCCCCGCCTCTATCATGTACATAGTACGTTGATTTTTTTAGTTTGCATGACTAGTATGGATTTAAGATATGAAGATTGAAGTTTGATGTTGATAGATGCAGTGGATGTTTTTTTTGCTGCCCAGTCATGATAACCCACAAGTATAGGGGGTCAATTGTAGCCTTTCTTGATATGTAAGAGTGTCGAACCCAACAAGAAGCTAAAGATATAATTAATATTCCCTTCAAGTTTTATTGACCATCGATACAACTCTACGCACACTTAACATTTGTTTCACCTAGAACAAGTATGAAACTATTTTGTATGTGTAGGGATAGGTTTGCAAGAATAAAATTGGAGGTACTTAGCGGAAATAAAACCATGAGTAATTTGCAAGATAATAAAAGTTAGTTGTTTAGTAAAAAGGTTTTTGTCATGCAAGAAAGTTATTTGTCACTAGGCAATCGATAACTAGACCTGTAATTATTATTGGAATTTTATATGAGGGACAAAGTTGTGAGCAAGTATGCATTCAAAATTAAATTGTGCGCCCGTGTTATACAAAAGTTTTTTTTTGCGAAATGTGTTATCAAGAAGTTGGCATAACAATGGTTAGTTGATGGTCACTATCTTGAGTTCTAGCGAGTGGTGACAAGCTAAAAAACGCGGTGAAGAAATTGGTCGCAAGTGGAGACAAGTAGTGGTATAAGAAAGCGTGGCAGGGCATAGTATACTGCGCATGTGGCCTGGCATCCAGAAATAAGAGATGACGGTCTCACCGAGCCTCCTCAGCGATTTGGGCTTCTCGGCCGTCCGATCGCTTTCCTGGACTGATCCCAGCTGTTGGATCTCGCCCCGGATCGCCCTCGCCCGTCGGATATTTACCCGGCCGTCTACAGCCGTCGGATTTTTTAGTAGTGGAAACCGCTTGCCACCGCGTGTAAAATTGGGTGCCCACCAAGGGCATTTTTGACATTCTACCTGGTTCGAAAAATATCCAACCGTGACAGGTGTGATTGGGTGGGCACCGGGTCATTCTCTCTCCCACCCGACCACTCTCCTCTCTTCCCCGACCCCCTCCCAACCCTAGCCGTCGCTACCCATCGAGCCCTGCAGCCGCCACTGTGCTGCCGTTCTCCTCTCCTCCCCGTTCCCCTTCCCCCTCCCCCCGATCTGAATCCTCCCCATCCATGGCGCCGCCCAGCTCGCTGCCCTCAGCCTCCTCACGCCGCCGCCGCTCGTCCTCCTCGACTTCCCCTGTGTGCGTTCTCCTCTTCCTCTCCCTCTGCGCCACGCCGGCTTATGATCCCGCGCTTCCAACCCCTGATCCGTCGACACTGCCGGAGTGCCCAGGGCGACACAGGCCCCCAATCCCATGCCTCGAGCCTCTGCTTCATGCACGCTACTGGAGCGCCCTTGAGCGCCGAGGAGGCGCAACGCGACAAGGCCGCCGCTGGCATCGGTGCTCCCTGGCGCGACACGACCGCCACTGACGTCGGTTCTCCAAGCACATCCACTCCAACGATGCCCAGGTGATCCATTCTCTTGCCTAGAGATGCTCGTCTATCTTCTCTTTCGGTTCTAGGTTTTCGTGTTTACATCGATTTTGTGTCGGATTTATCATTGCAGGTCCTCTGTAGTTGTTGTTTGTTCCGTTGTTGAAGCTTCGGCCAGCCGGCTGTCGGCTACCATGTCGAGAGGTTGTAAGGTTCCTGGTTGGCGAGCTCTTCCTTATCCTTGCTGTCTAGCAGACTATTAGTTGTTATGTGCAGCTCCAGTAGCTTTTTGGATGTGTTGACTGGCTGAATCTTTTTCTTGGATGCATTTGCTACTCGATCCTGGATCTGATCGGATTCCTGTGGATGGATTAGGTGCTCAGTTCTGTTTGGATCACTGGTATTTGTTGTTGCTTTGCAGGAGACTAGGCCTCATGCCTATATCCGAGGTAGATTTTTGTTACCTTTCTTAATTTGTCTTGCTTGGATGCATTAGGTGCTAGGATATTGTTGTTGTTGTGTAGGAGATTGTTGTGGTCTGCCTAGATTCCTATGTTTTTTACCTTTTTTATTTTGTCTGTTGCCTGATTTGTCCTTATCAATGGTGACAAGGGAAGGGAAAGGTTTGGCACTGTCTCGCTATAACATGTTTGTAGTTGTTAGTAATTATTTTCACCCATGTAATAATCCATTTTCCTAAAGCTAAATGTTTTATCTTCCATGTCGTTGGTTGATACGTCTCCAACGTATCTACTTTTCCAAACACTTTTTCCCTTGTTTTCGATACTCTAACTTGCATGATTTGAATGAAACTAACCTGGACTGACGTTGTTTTCAGCAGAACTGCCATGGTGTTGTTTATTGTGCAGAAAACAAAAGTTCTCGGAATGACCTAAAAATCCATGGAGATAACTTTTGGAAAATATAAAAAATACTGGAGAAAGAATCAAGATCAGGGGGCCCACACCCTATCCACGAGGGTGGGGGCGCGCCCCCTTCCCCTGGGCGTGCCCCCCTGTCTCGTGGGCCCCCTGATGCTCCACCGACCTCAACTACAACTCTATATATTCCGTTTCACGGAGAGAAAAATCAGGGAGAAAGTTTCATCGCGTTTTACGACACGGAGCCGCCGCCAAGCCCTAATCTCTCTCGGGAGGGTTGATCTGGAGTCCGTTCGGGGCTCCGGAGAGGGGGATTCGTCGCCGTCGTCATCATCAACCATCCTCCATCACCAATTTCATGATGCTCACCGCCGTGCGTGAGTAATTCCATCGTAGGCTTGCTGGCCGGTGATGGGATGGATGAGATTTACCATGTAATCAAGTTAGTTTTATTAGGGTTTGATGCCTAGTATCCACTATGTTCTGAGATTGATGTTGTTATGACTTTGCTATGCTTAATGCTTGTCACTAGGGCCCGAGTGACATGATTTCAGATCTGAACCTATTATGTTTTCATGAATATATGTGAGTTCTTGATCCTATCTTGCAAGTCTATAGTCACATATTATGTGTTATGTTCCGACAACCCCGAAGTGACAATAATCGGGATACTTCTTGGTGATGACCGTAGTTTGAGGAGTTCATGTATTCACTATTTGTTAATGCTTTGGCCCGTCACTCTATTAAAAGGAGGCCTTTATATCCCTTAGTTGCCACTAGGACCCCGCTGCCACGGGAGGGTAGGACAAAAGATGTCATGCAAGTTCTTTTCCATAAGCACGTATGACTATATTCGGAATACATGCCTACATTACATTGATGAATTGGAGCTAGTTCTGTGTCACCCTATATTATAACTATTACAGAGGAATCGCATCCGACATAATTATCCATCACTGATCCAATGCCTACGAGCTTTTCACATATTGTGCTTTGCTTATTTACCTTTCCGTTGCTACTGTTACAATCATTACAATACTGCTATCTTTACTTTTGCCACTGTTACCGTTACTATCATACTACTTTGCTACTAAATACTTTGCTGCAGATACTAAGTTATCCAAGTGTGGTTGAATTGACAACTCAACTGCTAATACTTGAGAATATTCTTTGGCTCCCCTTGTGTCGAATCAATAAATTTGGCTTGGATACTCTACCCTCGAAAACTGTTGTGATCCCCTATACTTGTGGGTTATCAAGACTATTTTCTGGCGCCGTTGCCGGGGAGCATAGCTCTATTCTTTGAGTCACTTGGGATTTATATCTGCTGATCACTATGAAGAACTTGAAAGACACAAGAACTAAGATTTTTCCCTCAACTATGAGGGGAGGTAAGGAACTGCCATCTAGCTCTGCACTAGATTCTCCTTCTGTTATGAGTAAGCTTGCGACACCTAAACCTGCTACTGCTATGAATTCCGATATGTCGCATGTTATTGATGATGCCACTTCTGCTATGCATGATACCTATGATGAAACTACTTATATGCTTGATACTACTGTGCCATTAGGTGAATATCTTGATGAACAACTTGCTAGGGTTAGAGAGAATGAAATTATTGAAGATGAAATCATTGATGATAGTAATGATGAAGGTTCTCCCCCTAAGTATGAATTGTCTGTTGTTCCTGAGGGTTATGTTAAGGATGAAGAAACTGCTAGAGATCTTTTTGCTTGCAATGATATATCTGATCTTAAGAAATTACTAGCTAAACTTAAACAGAAAACTCTGGATGCTAGAATGAAATATGACCCTGCTTTTGCTACTTCACCTATCTTTGTTACTGATAAGGATTATGAATTCTCTGCCGATCCTGAGATAATTACTTTGGCTTAATCTGATCTTTTTTATGGCAATGAATCTGAAATTTTTGTGGCACATCTTACTAAGTTGAATGATATAGCCACCCTGTGTACTAATGATGAGAAGTCTCGCTATTATTATATCCTTAAGATATTTCTGTTCTCATTAAAGGGTGATGCTAAAACTTGGTTTAATTCTCGATCCTGGTTGTGTGCGTAGTCCCCGGGATATGATTTATTACTTCTCTGCTAAATATTTCCCTGCTCATAAGAAACAAGCTGCCTTGCGGGATATATATAATTTTGTTCAAATCGAAGAAGAGAGTCTCCCACAAGCTTGGGGGAGGCTTCTACAATTACTTACTTCTTTGCCTGATCATCCTCTTAAGAAAAATGAAATACTTGATATCTTTTATAATGGACTAACCGATGCTTCCAAGGACCACTTGGATAGTTGTGCTGGTTGTGTTTTTAGGGAAAGAATAGTCCACCAAGCTGAATTGTTACTGAATAATATGTTGACTAATGAAAATAATTGGACCCTTCCTGAGCCAATTCCCGAGCCAACTCCTGAGCCAATTGAGCCAACTCCTGAGCCTATTCCTAAACCTACTCCGAAGAAGAGGGGTGTTCTATTTCTCAGTCCTGAAAATATGCAAAAGGGAAAGAAATCAATGAAAGAAAAAGGTATTAAAGCTGAAGATGTTAAGAATTTACCTCCTATTGAAGAAATACATGGTCTTAATATACCGCCTGTCGAAGAAACACATTGTCTTGATAACCCGACACAGGTAGTAAAGGTAAATTTTCTCTATAGATATGATAAAGTTGAAATCCCGTCTACTAAATTTCATAGCCAATGTTTGGATGAATTTGATGACTTTATGGCTAGATAAGAAAGTTTTAATGCTTATGTTGGTAGAGAATTAAAGAGTAATTCTTACATGATAGGACACTTGAGTGATTATATGGCTAGAGTTAAAGGTGAACTTAAACTCATTAGCAAATATGCTTCTATGGTTACCACTCAAGCAGAGCAAGTACTTAAAGCTCAAAGTGATTTGCTAGATGAATTAAATAATAAGCATGATTTTGCTGTTATAGTGTCTACTAGAACTGGTAGAATGACTCAGGAACCTTTGTATCCTGAAGGCCATCCTAAGAGAATCGAGCAAGATTCTCGGAGAAATAATGTAGATGCACCTAGTCCTTCTAAAAAGAAGAAAAACAAGAATGATAGGAAGTCGCATGCTTCTAGTGAACCTGTTATAGATTCACCTGAGAATCCTAATGATATTTCTATTTCTGATGTTGAAACACAATCAGGTGATGAACATGAACCTAGTGATAATCTTAATGATAATGTTCATGTTAATGCTCAACCTAGCAATAATAATGATGTAGAGATTGAACCTACTGTTGATCTTGATAACCCACAATCAAAGAATCAACATTATGATAAGAGAGATTTTGTTGCTAGGAAGCACGGTAAAGAAAGAGAACCATGGGTTCAGAAACCCATGCCTTTTCCTCCTACGCCATCTAAAACAAAGGATGATGAGGATTTTGAGCGCTTTGCTGAAATGATTAGACCTATCTTCTCATGTATGCGCTTAACTGATATGCTTAAAGTAAATCCTTATGCTAAATATATGAAGGATATCATTACAAATAAAAGAAAGATACAGGAAGCTGAAATTTCCACCATGCTTGCTAATTATACCTTTAAAGGTGGAATACCAAAGAAACTTGGAGATCCAGGGGTACCAACTATACCATGCTCCATTAAAAAATATATGTTAAAACCTCTTTATGTTATCTTGGAGCCGGTGTTAGTGGTATGCCTCTCTCTTTATATCGTAGACTTGAATTGAATAAGTTGACACCTACTGAAATATCTTTGCAAATGGCTGATAAATCAACTGCTATACATGTCGGTATTTGTGAGGATGTGCCTGTTGTGGTTGCGAATGTCACTATCTTACCGAACTTTGTTATTCTTGATATTCCCGAGGACGATAGTATGTCGATTATCCTTGGTAGACCCTTTTTGAATACTGTAGGGGCCGTTATTGATTGCAACAAAGGCAATGTCACTTTTCATGTTAATGGTAATGAGCATACGGTACACTTTCCGAGGAAACAACCTCAAGTTCATAGCATCAATTCTATTGGAAAAAGTCCAACTATTATTATTGGAGGTTTTGAATTTCCTATTCCTACTGTCAAGAAAAAGTATGATATTCTTATTGTTGGGGATGTTCATATCCCCGTTGAGGTAACCTAGTATATTCAAAATTTCTTCGATCCCGTGTTATTCGGAATGAGTTTGTTAACAAGACTTGATCAACCATGTTAGTGGATTCATTTTGATGATTATGAGATGGATGAAACTAGAAGGCACAACCTTCTATACCCTCTTTTTAATTTCTGTTATTTAGAATAAATAAAGCAAAAGTAGTATTATCTGTCTGTTTTCTGAATTATCCATGCAATAAAAATATCCCAAAAATAAAAGTGCTCCAAATGCCCTGCAAATTTAGTATGATTTTTATGGAATAGTTGAGGATTTTAGGCACTGAGAACACAGCAGGGGAGGCAAGCACCTGGCCACGAGGGTCCAGGGCGCGCCCCTCTCCCTGGGCGCGCCCCCTGTCTTGTGGGCCCATGGTGGCCCCCCTCCACTTATTCCTGTACCCACACACTCCATCTTCCTCCCAAAAAATCCCCATCCAGCTCAAGCACGAGTTCTAGCTCATTTTGCTGCGATTTTCGATCTCCTTGCTCAAAGCTCCAACCACAAAATTGCCTTGGGAGATTGTTGCTTAGTATGTGACTCCTCCATTGGTCCAATTAGTTTTCCTTCTAGTGCTTTATTCATTGCAAATTTTTACTGCCTAGATGACCCTGCTCTTGAGCTTGCATGTCAAATTTATGAGGTCCCAAGTAATTCTAATGCATGATATAGGCTCTAGGCACTTATGGGAGTAGTTTCTATCAATCTTGTTTAGTATGATTCACTTTTATTTTGAAGTTACTAAAAATTTCAGAAATTTTCAAAAAATGATGAGGAGATTATTGAGGGGCTCTTCTAGTCAAAGCTCCAAGGATAAACAAGCTAAGGAGAAAGAAAAGGCCAAGTATAATCTTCCTCGCGTAGCGGAAGTACGGCCGTGTGAGTGGCCTTGTGATAATTTCTTGAGAGTAGCCGGGATTTATGAAGACTTTTATTCTTTGGTTGAAAATCTGGGCCTCACCGACTTCCTCCACGACCGGATCGAATAGTATCTCTTACTTACCAATACTTTTATGCAAAACTTTTACTATTATCCTAAGAATTCACCTCCTTTGGTTTCTTTTCATTTATATGATGAGGCTAAGGAAATGTCATTACGTAATTTTTGCGCGGTTTGTAGAATACCCTTTGAGGGCAGCTTAGATGAGCCACATCGTAAAGATGTGGATGGTTTTATTGATACTATTACCGTAGGGGAACCTAGGAAGGGTTCTGATGCAAGGATCACTAGCATACATTTTCCTGTTTTACGCTACCTGGCCATATTTGCTAGTCGATGCTTAATTGGTCGTGGAAATAGTGGAAACCTCAGTGTTCCTGATATTATTATTCTGCTCCATGCCTTATTCGGTGATAACACTTTTAGTATGGGTGTCGTTATTGCTAAACGGTTAAGCCTAAACTATACGAAGGGCCCCTTCTTTGGAGGTATCTATGCTGCATGCCTTGCTAAACATTTTGAGATACCTATTAGGCATGATGAGAAAGAGGAGACATTGTTGCCTCTTACCTTTTTAGATTATAGGAGCATGGTAGCGCATGAGTTTATTGTTGACAACGATGATAAGATGCTTCTGTATAACCTGAGATTTAATAAGAAACACAATGAGATTAGTACCCTGCCTGCGCCTTCTTTGTTTGATTTAATTGCAGGTTAGTACCTCATCTTGCCAAAAGCTGTGTATGCGCATCGAGGCCAGACATCAGCTCCAGAGCCTGAGCCGGAACCACCACTGGACCCTTATCGTTCATCCTGTTATTAGTGGTATCCGGAGGAGATCGCCAGCCAGTGGCAGTACGATGGCACTCCTCAATACACTGGGGAGAGTAGTCGCGGTCCTTGGCATTAGACCAACTTAGGCCAAAAGCCTAAGCTTGAGGGAGTACATATTCCTCACCGACTTTACATTCATGTTCACACATTATTCTAGTTGTCGGTGCTCATACTCTTTCATTGTATTATCCATGCTAGTTTAATTTTATTGTTCTAGCTTTCTTCTTGTGTGTTTGATAAACTTTATGAAAAACCAAAAAATTAGTTAGTTTAATTTCCATGCTTGTAGTAGTAATTAAAATGAAAACCCAAAAAGATTTCTCGTTCTTCTTTTGCTTGTTGGGAGCTTTCCCGTGTAAATAGTTTTATTTCTTTTCTTTCCTTTGGGGGTCAAGAGTAGAAGACCATATTGAAAATGCTTAGTGGCTCTCATATGCATGATTGTTGATTTAATTTAGAGCCCATATTACCTTGTCTTCTCTCTTGAATTGAATACTTGCAGATTCCAGCTTAGTCCAATGCACGTGCACTATTGTTATTATACACACCGTTCGGTCGTGCAAGTGAAAGGAAATAATGACGATATATGATGGACTGATTGAGATGAGAGAAGCTGGTATAAACTCAACCTCTCTTGTTTTGGTAAATATGATGAGTTCATCGTTCCCGATTCAGCCTATTATGAATAAACATGTTTGCAATGACATTTAGAGATTATAGTTGCTTATGCCATGCTTAATTAGCTGGGAGCTTATAATGGTTTACCTTACGTGCCAACATGCTATTAAAATGGTTGTGATGTGGTATGATAGGGTGGTATCCTCCTTTGAATGATTCGAGTGACTTGACTTGGCACATGTTCATGCATGTAGTTGAAAACAAATCAACATAGCCTTCACGATATTTATGTTCATGGTGGATTGTATCCTACTCATGCTTGCACTCAGTGTTGATTAATTTTAATGCATGTTCATGACTGTTGTCGCTCTCTCAGTTGGTCGCTTCCCAGTCTTTTGCTAGCCTTCACCTGTACTAAGCGGGAATACTGTTTGTGCATCCAAACTCCATAAACCCCAAAGTTATTCCATATGAGTCCACCATACCTTCCTATATGTGGTATGTACCTGTCGTTCCAAGTAAATTTGTATGTGCCAAACTCCAAACCTTCAAATGAAATTCTGTTTTGTATGCTCGAGCAGCTCATGTTTCAACTAGAGTTGTGTGTATCTTCCATGCTAGGTGGGTTATTCTCAAGAGGAGTGGACTCCGCTCCTCATTCACAAGAAAATGGCCGGTAACCGGGATGCCCAGTCCCATGATCAAAAAGATCAAAGCAAATCAAAATAATTAAAACAAAACTCCCCCAGGACTGTTGTTGGTATGGACGGTACCCCGTTGTTTCGGATGGCCGTGGAGTGTGCTTGTTGGTGGTGGGGGAGTATAAAATTTACCATTCTGTTTGCGAACCGCCTATAATGTATGTAGCATGGAAGATATCGAGATCTCGTAGTTGTTGCGTTGACAGTGAAAGTATACCGCTCAAAATGTTATTCATCTCTATTTTAAAATCGAGCTCTGGCACCTCTACAAATCCCTGCTTCCCTCTGCGAAGGGCCTATCTATTTACTTTTATGCTGAGTCGTCACCCTCTTATTAAAAAGCACCCGTTGGAGAGCACACTGTCATTTGCATGCATTACTATTAGTTTATATTGGGTATGACTTGACTGGATCTCTTTTACCATGATTTACAATGTTTAGTCAGTCCTTGATCTTTAAAGGTGCTCTGCATTTATGTTTTGTGGTCTTAGAAAGGGCTAGCGAGATACCATCTTGTTATATCATATTATGATTGTTTTGAGAAAGTGTTGTCATCCGATGTTTATTATTATTGCTCGCTAGTTGATTATGCCATTGATATGAGTAAACATGAGACATAAGTGTTATTGTGAATATGGTTAGTTCATAATCTTTGCTGAAACTTGAATGCTGGCTTTACATATTTACAACAAAAAGAGCAAACAGAGTTTGTAAAATTTTTTATTTATCACTTTCAGTTTATCAACTGAATTGCTTGAGGACAAGCAAAGGTTTAAGCTTGGTGGAGTTGATACGTCTCCAACGTATCTACTTTTCCAAACACTTTTGCCCTTGTTTTGGACTCTAACTTGCATGATTTCAATGAAACTAACCCGGACTAACGCTGTTTTCAACAGAACTGCCATGGTGTTGTTCATTGTGCAGAAAACAAAAGTTCTCGGAATGACCTGAAAATCCACAGAGATAACTTTTGGAAAATATAAAAAATACTGGAGAAATAATCAAGGTCAGGGGGCCCACACCCTGTCCACGAGGTTGGGGGCGCGCCCCCTCCCCCTGGGCGCCCCCCTGTCTCGTGGGCCCCCTGATGCTCCACCGACCTCAACTCCAACCCCATATGTTCCGTTTTGTAGAGAGAAAAATCAGGGAGAAAGTTTCATTGCGTTTTACGACACGGAGCCGCCGCCAAGCCCTAATCTCTCTCAGGAGGGCTGATCTAGAGTCCGCTCGGGGCTCCGGAGAGGGGGATTCGCGCCGTCGTCATCATCAACCATCCTCCATCACCAATTTCATGATGCTCACCGCCGTGTGTGAGTAATTCCATCGTAGGCTTGCTGGACGATGATGGGTTGGATGAGATTTACCATGTAATTGAGTTAGTTTTGTTAGGGTTTGATCCCTAGTATCCACTATGTTCTGAGATTGATGTTGTTATGACTTTGCTATGCTTAATGCTTATCACTAGGGCCCGAGTGCCATGATTTCAGATTTGAACCTATTATGTTTTCATGAATATATGTGAGTTCTTGATCCTATCTTGCAAGTCTATAGTCACATATTATGTGTTATGATCCAACAACCCCGAAGTGACAATAATCGGGATACTTCTCGGTGATGACCATAGTTTGAGGAGTTCATGTATTCACTATGTGTTAATGCTTTGGTCCGGTACTCTATTAAAAGGAGGCCTTAATATCCCTTAGTTTCCACTAGGACCCCGCTGCCACGGGAGGGTAGGACAAAAGATGTCATGCAAGTTCTTTTCCATAAGCACGTATGACTATATTCGGAATACATGCCTACATTACATTGATGAATTGGAGCTAGTTCTGTCTCATCCTATGTTATAACTATTACATGAGAAATCGCATCCGACATAATTATCCATCACTGATCTAATGCCTACGAGCTTTTCACATATTATGCTTTGCTTGTTTACTTTTCCGTTGCTACTGTTACAATCATTACAATACTGCTATCTTTACTTTTGCCATCGTTACCATTACTATCATACTACTTTGCTACTAAATACTTTGCTGCAGATACTAAGTTATCCAGGTGTGGTTGAATTGACAACTCAACTGCTAATACTTGAGAATATTCTTTGGCTCCCCCTGTGTCGAATCAATAAATTTGGGTTAAATACTCTACCCTCGAAAACTGTTGCGATCCCCTATACTTGTGGGTTATCATTGGTGTGTGACAGGTTAAGATGGCATGGGACGAGTACTCATTTATTCATGGAGCTAGCGCAGATCATCCTTTTTCGATAGAGGGATTTGGGCATCAATCCTTGGCCTTGCTCCTGATTATGTATCGGAAGTGGGGGTGCTAATTGTGCATTGGATGTATACTTTGCCTACGAAGCTTAGTGGAACTGCTCAAATTTACCTCAATTATAGTTACAAGGTTATATTCTTCTTCACTTATATATGCTCTTTTTTTATGGACTCTTGTTTCATTTATAGATTTGGTGTAGCCTCAAGTATGTAAATCCACAAGGTATGTAATTAGTACAGGATTAAGCACAAGATTATTGGGAGCTGATGATGAACAATGCACTTGAACTTTGAGCGATCTGTCAGCCATTGTTCAATTCACATCTTTATGTGCTTAGGATAGGAGGATATATATGAACCCAACTTCGACACAGGTTTTGCATTGTCTGCATAGGCCGCTGCCCCGTTCATTGTTTTTAAAGGGTGTAGAAGCTAGAGAGAACTGATTATGTGAGGATACAACCCTTGAAAGCTATGGATATTCCTATAGGTAAACAAGTGAAATATTTGTTGTTGGTTGCTCAGTTAGTGAAAATGTTCGAAAATACTTGTAGAAGATGAGTAAGATCTGCAGTTGACACACCGAATATGTTAGTTAGCATAAGCTCTTCCAATCTGCTAGATTCTGTTGGTTACTTAACTTTTTTATTATGTTTGTAGATATTATGATTTTCACTTTGTGAACTGCATGCCTGTACTGTTATGACTTGTGTGTTGGGAACTGCATGCTCGTATTGTTAACATCTCTAATCCATTTTTCAGATACATTGCTGGTATTGTTCCGCAATCAGTTTACACGTCAGGGAAGTCGGTTTTCTGCCGTCGTGCTGTTCATCTACACTAATTTTCCTCTAGGGATGTGGTTAGTGTTTGTTGCTGGATCCAAAAGTCAGCACCGCCTACTGGTGATCTTGAGTCTTGACTGTCGGATTGCTGGAACTGTTGTTGTTGTTGCTCGTGGTTGTCTCACAGTCTTGGCTCTTGGTGGTTGGTCCTATCTCAGGTGCTACTCTATTCTCATCGCTTCCTTCATGCCTTTCTATGTGCACGCTCAATCTTTTTTCCTTTGTATGATGATGTTTATCGTAGGATGTTGTTGTTGGAACTGCTATTGTTGTTGCTACAGGTTGCTCATGATCTTAGTTACTTTTTTAGGTTGCCCTGATGGGTTCCATTTTTAGGTTGTTGTGTACCTATGGATAGTTCGTTGGTGCCTAGGTTTTGTGGTTCATACCTACTATCTATAGGAAGGAGATATTTTATTAGATGAAGATTCTTTATTTACTGGAATACCAAGGCAACTTAATTAGTTGGTTGCTACCATCTCTACGTTAATGATAACAAGTAACCAATGTTTGCGCCATACATAGTAGGATTAGGAAGTTGATCACGTGGGTGAAAGCAATATATCATGATGCATCATTAGTTCATTATCTGAAAGTCTATTGATATATATTTATACTTTTGAACTCATATTTTTTTTGTACTCTGTGATCTGCTGATTTAGACATTGTCAGCACGTCTATTATTTTTCTGTTTGTATCTATGTTAGTTAAGATGGTAAGTGCAGTTTGATGTCATTTTTGTTTTGCTTCTCAGGATCTATTGTACTTTTTAGTTGAAATTTCATTGTGTATGAATGAAAAAGAACAGCAACAAGCAACCCATGTGTATAAATATTACTGACTACCGATCCTCTTCATCAGTGGTTTGGAAGTAATTCATGTTGTACCCTTAAGATCAATATGGTGGCAGCGGCTACTTCCAATACCTATTGTGCTGGTCAAGAGCAGGGCCAATAGGCCAGGCGTTTAGAACATGTCTGAGCAAATTTATCTCCGTGTAACTAGATAGAGATTCACTGATTTTGTAGCTCATTGTCAAAATTGGTTATCTTTTCCAGGATAATCATGTATCCTTTGCTTCATGGGCCAATGTTCTAAATTCAGTATCAATGATTCTTCGAGCAGCAAGGAACAACTGCCATTTAGGTAAATTACTCTTGAGCTATTTCCTTTAATGAGATAATGCAACAATCTTTGTTTTTTTTTTCTCCATCGTTTTTGAGTCTCATGTTTTATGCCTTGATTTTCATATATTATGAATCTTCTTCGTACCGAATCTTTATGCAAATCGAATATCCCGGACTACCACTATGCATTTATCTTGGATTTGATCTACTATGTCCTCCAACTTATATTAGATTATTTCTTTCCATGGTTTTTGCTAATTATGTATATGTATCTAATAATCTTATTTTGGCATAGACAAATTACTCACCTAGCATTTCTTCTGTTGCAACTCTATCTCTTTGTTTACATGGTTACTGCACTATTGAAGTAGTTGTATTTCTGGCCTCCTTCCATTTGACCTGCCTTGGTTGACCAGAGCCCAGAAACAACATTTTGTGCAGTATACTTTGATCTCTCTATAAATGCTTGATGCTTTGCCTCTGGTCCTATTAAACATACTGATATGGTCTTGCTTGACAATATGGTATTACTTATTTTCCTTTGGTTGGCAGTTCTTTTATTGCATATTACTTGTGCCTCATGCCAGTTGACTGAAATTGTGCAGGGAAACCATATCTATGCAGAGATTTTAGAGAAGGTTGTCCACCAGTTCATAGATCTTATTTAAGAAATTATGGTATATGAGCTTAGGAAGTTCTTTCTGCTCTCAAGGAAGTACCCATTCAGGCATGTTGAGGGGATCTTGCACGATCAAGATCACTTCGTTCACTACTGATTTCATAAGGCCTGACATTGAGCCCGATTTCCCGTTCTGTATGCTTTAACTCCGCTGCCTCGGCTCCCTTGCCCAACTGATATGCCTGAAAACTTCACAGGTATTTCCCTACCACCCGTTCATCTGCATATGCCTTTATATAGTGTTGTTTACCATATATAGTAATTATTATTTTTGGTTTATTCGTGTAAACGTGTTCTGCCTCATTTGTGGTGTATAAGAGGCTGTTCAGTACCATAGTGCAAGCAGGGCTAAACCATCGACTAAGAGGCTCATGTATGTCAAGAACCTCACATGTGCGTACTGATATTTATGGTTGTATCACTTTTCCTTTGTCATAACAGTCTTATTTATACTTTGTTGTTTATAGAGGCAAGCAAGCCACTGTGGTGCTATGGGATCAGATTGCCTTGGATTTTGCTGCCGATGAAGTTATTGAACTAGGCAAGAAAGAACTGGTGGTTGCTACGTTTGTTGGGACGTTGTTTAAGAAATATGAAGGCAATGCCATTTGTATGGATGCATTATTCCTGCCTGTTTACTTCAGGGATTAAACTCTAAATCTTGCTTTTCTAGGTCGTAGAGGAGTAACTGTCTCCACTGCCTAAAATGTAGTTACTAACCTTCTCAGTCTGTCTTGATTAAGCTTGTGTGTTATACGTGTAGCATGTGCCTACTCTACCATTTTCTTTATGCAAGTTTAGCAGACGGTACGATACGAACATGGATGGATCGTTTGCATATATATGCCTACTCTGTCATTTTGTTTGGGGCTCATTTGTCGGGCTCTGTGGATGGGTGTGAGTCCGGTGCGGCTCTTCTGTGGTAGAAAAATCTTGCCTGTTGAAGGAGATGTTATAAATCAATAATGGTGCATTCTTGGATAACGCACTGTTTGTTGATGATTGAAATAGTCATGTGTCATAATAAAAGTTTTTTTTGCTGTTTGGTTTCATGTATGTGCATGGATGCTTCCTTTGGACTTCATGCAAGTGTTTTGCCCCTCATCATGATTGGCTGACGAGGAGAGCACTTCTGCTCAGAAGGTTGAGTTTCTCTTGAAGTCAAAACCGTCAAATAATTTAATGGAAGGTGGGAGTGGCTCTAATGTGGTTTACATTTATCTAAACTTCCTTTTCTTAGAGAATCATATAGCTATGTTCTATTGGTGTCATGTATTTTATAACTATGTAATTTCAAACATATATTTAGATTAGATTATCATTCTTAGATTAGATAGCATAATTAGCGGGTTGTGAATATTTGATTTTGCAGCCAGGTTATTTCATTAGTTTTGTTTCAAGAATAGTACTTCTGAATGACTCTCCGTTAGTTTTTTTTTATCATGGTTGACAGAATAATGAGTGCAAAAGTAACTTTGCTTAAATTTGATTGCTCGGTTGACAAAGATATGCATTTCTCTATACCACCTTCCCTCTCCAGTGATGCTTTCTATGCTATGGATTTTATGTATTTGGTAAGGGCCAGTGCTTACTTAGGCCATTTTGATTTTGATGATTTTATTGTTTAAGTTCAAAGATACTAGGGGCTGATGCCTGAGTACAACTGTATATAGACTGTCCTTGGAATTTCCTTTACAATATACTGAGTGGTTTATAAATACGGTTACCCTGGCTATTATTCTTTGTACGATGCATACAGTGGGAATGCATATGTTAAACCTGGCGTTTGGACCGGCACCCTCGCGCCAGGGCGCGATCCCGATCAAGTTCACGTGGATCGCACGCACGTACAGCTCTGGCTATCTCGGGCGCGTGCATGCCACCGTCTTTACTGCCCTGCCGTCCCGCGGTCGCTCACCCGATCAATACGCCCACACGTGCGCGTCAATGCGCGCCCGCGACGTTGCCGGCGCCCTGCGCGGAGCCCACGCACGCCATCGATCGACCTCGCAGACGCGCGTACGGCGACCACGTCCGCGCGTGCGTGCCTCGCGGGGACGGGCACGGGCGCGCGTCGACGTCGCCCACAGCGCCGCCGCCGTCTGGACCCCCGAATTGTCTCCCGGTCTGTGCCAGCGCCGCGTGCCCGGCCTCGCCCGCCCTAGCTCCTGGCGTGGAGCGCACATGGCCGATGGGCTCCGCCTCCGTCG
>NC_041389.1:635331718-635343840 GCF_002162155.2 Triticum dicoccoides
AGGTCGTCCGCGCCAGCGTCGCGTGCCCAAGCCCCTGGCGTGGAGCGCGCGCGCGCATGTGCTCCCATGTCGGCCACGAACCCCCTTGCCCTTGGCGCAGCTAGGCGGCGAGCGAGCGCATAATTACATTGGTAACGGACTAACAGTACACGCCCGAGCACAGTTATCGCTCGGTCGATCGTCTGCCAGCGCGGTGATGCGTCCGTGCTCGATCGGCTGCGCTGGCGTGCTCTAGCGCCTGGCGTGGAGCGTACGCGTGCGCGTCTAGGCCAGGCCATAAACCCTCTTGCCAAAGCTTGGCGACAAGGCGGTAAGAACCTGCACGTACGTGGCTGGGCGTGAGTGAGCGAGCGAGTGCGCGATGGAGATGGAGGGGGCGGAGCTGGAGCAAATGTTACCCGATGCACCACTTTAACAAGGAGTAAAATTTTCAAGCAGCAATGTATTGAATGAGGGTTTGTTTCACATCTTCTAGCACATTTTATCGGATGTAATAGAAGGCAGTGAGTAAAAACAGAATGTAGCCATCAAAATGTTTACTATAATTCCAAAAAAGGGGGCAAAATTACTTGAAAAGGTTGTCTTGCATTTTGAAATTCCAGAATACATCCTCCGACAGCAGGGCACAATAATGTACAAGATAAAAATGAAATTAAACTTTCTAGTAGAACATAATAAAATGTCCAAATGAAAGTATTTAAATGGCTAAAAAGTTAGAAATTACCTTTAGTACGCTTGATCAATTTTCTCTTGCCCGGGTGATATTGAATCTCCTCTTCCCTATTTATGTGTTCCAGAACATCCTGTGCTGATGCTTTTCTTTTGAGAATAAATGAAATATAACCTAATTAGAAGTTATAGTATTTGTATTTGACAATGAATGAAATATAACCAAATTAGCATTTAGGAGTTATAACCCTAGAAAATGTCTCATGCTTTGTCGAAACATAGTGGTTTATTCTATTTGTTACTAGTTTATACATAACTGACTAATCATTGCAGTTTGTAGGAACGGCAAGACAAAGGCGTTACCATTGTGGCCTTTGATACGCATGGAAACGAAGATTCAAGATTGGAAAGGTTGCCAAATTACGGAGCGCTGGACCGGCCGACGGTGTGCGGCGTCGCTCGCATGCATCGCGTCATCACCAGAGGACTCGGGGTCCGTGGCCTGCGGCGGCCGGCCGCCGGTGCCCTGCCGCCGCCGCCTGTGTACGCAAGGGCAAGGCGTATGGAGGGGCCGGATCTGTACGCGTCTAGTCTACACAGACCTGATCGATGGATGGTTTTTTTTTTTTAGTTTTATTAAGTGGAGGAAGTTGGATCGATTAAGGCTATGGAGAGGTTGGTGCGTACGCTCGCGTTTTCCGCGCTGGCCCAACACGGTAACGCAGCAGGCCGGAGGAGTGGCTGAATAGGGCCGACCCTGATGCACTGCTCTTGGGCCAACCTGATGCACTGGGCCTTCTTAATTGACAAGTACTACTAGCAAATATTTGGACCCGTATTCCTGTGCATACGGGACGGCCCAATGGGCATTGGAGCCACGGTGGTAGGCTTATCCTCAGTAGGCTTTCAACCTTTCTTGTCATGGAATTAATTAAGCACCACAGCTATATATTCAGGCCTTCTAAAAAAAAAGCTGTATATTCAGGCAAATGTTCTGGTTTATGCTGACTGATGAGCCGGGACAGGACATGCGACAACAGGCCGCGACACCATGACTACTACTGGCACCTACCGCCTACCACTGCTCTGCTCTGCTCCATAAAGAGATTATCATATTGTTACACATAACAGAACACTTCAGTAACCTCATAAGGTTGTGCAGTGCAAGAAAATGTCCGGGCTGTTCGAGATCGACAGAACAAATCGAGAGAGACAACAAATGATTCAACTGTATCCTTTATTGATAATGTTTAAAGTATATATATGACATGGGGAGACGCCTTCAGGCATCGGTTTGGAGAGGCGCCGATTCGGGAGAGAACCGTCATGAGGCAGTTGCTGCCTTGTGTAGGCTGCGGGTTGCAACGGTGTGGCAGTTGGATAAGGGGAGATTCCCTTAATTAATCATGTGATGATTAATCACAACACGGGCTTCTCAAGTTCCTAACCCAAAATCCTACACTTACGGGAAAACAGCTACGTGTTTGGGCCGGGCTCGGACCCAGAAACACAGGCCCGATGGCCGGGCCTGGGTTTTTTGTGTCGGGCTTGGTTAGGCCCGGCCCGGCCCGAGGTTTGGCCATGTATATGTGCTTCCCTTCCCAGTCCCCGCCGACGTGGCTACGTGTGGGGCCTAACGTTACGCGCCGTCCATCTGGCGTCTTCTCGGTCGTCGCCAGGATTCCGGGACCGCCCCGCCGCGCAGTCTACCGGATGGCTGCCCTCCGCCTGCGGCTAACTTTGGCGTCGGCCCTCTGGCAGCCTCCTCCACCGCTCGCGCCGCCGGCATCGAAGAAGGCGGCCCGGCCAAGATCTGGATTTTCATCTTCTTCTCTTCCCTTTTGCATCATTCTTCTTCGTATGCTACAGTATTAAAGTTGAAATTTGAGGAGTCCGGAGTCGAAAGTAGATGAGCTCTAAGTTTCTTAGATCAAATATTTCAGTTGAAAGCCGGGTTCTCGGTCGATTCTTCATCTGAATCTGGCTGAAAGTTGACAAAACATTAATGTTCTCTTTCTATGAGAAATGGAGCCGGGGAGGTTGCCTCCCTGTTCATCTAAAAAAACATTAATGTTCTTGGAGTAGCAATTTCCTGCACTAAAAGTGACGTGACACCATTAAGTGGACGTAGGCCTATAGCTCGCCAACATTGACCACCTTGTGTGCGGACTTCCGTGTGCAGGCTCGACATCACCAAAAGCTTGAATCCCATAGCTCTATCTACCACTCCAACCAAAACGGCTGCTCCGTTTGCAGGAGAGAGAGAGAGAGAGAGAGAGAGAGAGAGAGAGAGAGAGAGAGAGAGAGAGAGAGAGAGAGGGAGGATGAAGATGAAATGGCCTCTCAAGAAGACTGATGCTAATACCCAGTTTCATCCTATCCACAGAGTCGCCGCAACTGCCATGATCTTGCTCCTGTTTGCCTCCACAGCACCCTCGGCCTCCTCCGCCGATGCAAAGGGCCGATCGACCTCCGATTGCGTCGCAAGGGAACGGGAGGCGCTCCTTTCCTTCAAGGAAAGCCTCCTGGACGCTGCCGGCCGTCTTTCCTCGTGGCGAGGCCGAGACTGCTGCCGGTGGCAGGGTGTCCGGTGCGACAAGAGCACCGGACACGTCGTGGGAATCAATCTCCGCAACACCGCCCAAGCTCTCGGGAGTGCTGACTTGATGCTATCGAGTGGTGATCTGAGCTCCTCCATCACCGGGTTGCGATATCTGAGGTACCTTGATCTGAGCCACAACTACTTCAACCGGACAAGCATACCGATGTTCATCGGTGCTCTTGACAATTTACGGCACCTCAACCTCTCATTTGCAAATTTTGAAGGGAGGATACCTCCACACATCGGTAATCTCTCCAAGTTGCGGTATCTGGATGTTAGTGATGATACTGCTAGTCTTTCAGTGTCCGATCTTTCATGGTTGCATCGGCTCTCTGGTTTGATTCATCTCGATGTGAGCAGAGTGTTTGTCAGATCAGCTAGGAATTGGATCAGCCAAGTGACTATGCTTCCTAATCTTAAGGTCCTTCGGTTGTCCGGTTGCGGGCTTAACAGTACAGTGTCTACTCTGCCCCTTCCAACCTCACACATCTGGAGGTGCTTGATCTGTCATGGACGCGGAGTATGTGTGCGCGAGCTCAAATGAGCTCGCTATCTTGGGCGTTGAATATAGCATCAGGATCTGTGCCATTTCTTTATACCTGCGGTGGTGGTGCACTGGAAAATGAGCACTGTAGCGTAGTACGTACAGGACAGGGACGGGGTGGTGGGGCTCATTTTAACGCGCGGTGGGCAGTCCGTCTGGCGCTGACGAGTTGGGCCGTGGATCAGTTTGGGCGTTTCCGTCTGACCCGTGGGCCGGGAAGTTTGCTTTCCTTTGGGTGGTCTGGTGCCTTCGATTCCACACACGTGACCTCATTTTGGGAGCTCTGGAGGTGGGCGACGGCGGCGGCGGCGGTGACCACCATGGAGTTCCTGATGCAGCCTATCCGCGGGTATGTAGAGCCCTAATTCTTCAGCACACTTCTCCTTCGGTCGTATCGACTCTAATTAACTGTTTTTAATGTATTTGGTCTGGCCTGGCTTAGATCCTGTTTGCTTGTAGAGGTGGGTGAGAGTTTGGTGGCGGCGCCGGTGGTGGCGGAGCCGTCTGTGGTGGACTGGTGGATATGGTGGTGGAGCATCAGGTGGCGTTGCAGGAGACGGTGGAACACGGGATGCCGGCGGAGGAGCGTCCGGTTGGCACAGCGGACGCACAGATCTTGGCAGCCACTGAAGCGGCGGCAGAGAGGAGAGATAGCTCGCCACCGAGCTCGTAGCTGTCAACTGGGAAGATGAACCCCCGTGCGCCTGGATGGAATAAGAGGTTAGTGCTGGATTGGATGAAGTGCTTACCGAAGAAATGTACTTGCAGCATTCAGTGTTCCTGAACCTGTGGGCAATTAAATTCACGGCTGGATTTGAAAAGGTTTGGGGGATAAAATACTGGCATTAGAACAGGAAGACATTTTAGTGTTTCCAGTAGAAGAAATGATCTTGCATTATTCAGTTTTCATGCACCTGTAAGTAGTTAAAATCATAGCTGAATGTGAAAGTTGTTTCTCAGGCTGAAAAACCTTCCATTGGAACAAGAAAACATGGTTGCAGTTGCTTTGTGTTATTGTTGCTGCTGCAGGCTACAGATTTGCCTGTGGGGTAAGTTATAAGGATGAAATCCAACCATTAGAACAAGCAGTTGCTTGGTTTCCTGTCTTGCTGAAGCCAGTAGAATGAATAAGATTTTTTTATTTTCAGTTAAACCAAATGGTTCTTCAATCCTGGGTATTTAAGTTTATAGATGGTCGTGTCGAAGGCAATGACCGTGGCCCAGAATCGTTTTGCTCCATCTGATCAATGGCCCGGATAAGTCGCTTTCCGTGAAGGGCGGCAATGCCGATATCAATGCAGACCCATAGTCATTCCCTAAAAAAAATGCAGACCCATAGTCTTCTTCCCAACCGCTGCCGCCATTTCTGCTACGTGACGAGGGAGAGAGGGAAGAAGTGGAAGAACAGGCGAGCGCCACTCAAATGGAGTTTCTCATGCAGCCAATAGGTGGTATGAGTGCGATTTTGTTCCGAGCTATGCGTGCTGTTTGAAGAGTGGAGCTCAGGGTCTCAATTTTTTTTTTCTCTGCACAGATCCACGTTGAGTTAGGAGGTCGAAGAGAGTCTTCTGACGGAAGCCTCGCTGGCGGACGGCATCAGGCGAACGCTGGTGGAGGTGCCGTTGCCGGAGGGCACGTATGTGAGCGTCGATGGGCGGATCTGCGTGGCGACTGGACTGGCGACGATGTCCGGATATGGGTGAATCTGTACTGCGGCTGAAGCGGCAGCAGTGAGAAGAGACAGCTCGCCTCCGACTTCTGAGCTCACCACGGGGAAGATGAATCCCCAGGCTCCTGGTTGGAATAAGAGGTGAGTCGAATTGATTTTAAAACTTGTTCTCTGATGTTTTGGTGCTATGTTCTATGAAGAATTTCAGTAAATATATGTGATAGGAAGAACTGAATTTTAAAAAACAATGGAAAACTGAGTGTGCTATGAAGAGTTTCAGTAAACGTATTTTCAGGCTGTGTGTGGCCATGGACTGTTGGTTGAATTCTTGGTGTGGCAGTAATCAGACTGGATGTTATTAGTGGATATTGTTATCTATTTAGGCTTCATGTGAGTTAGCATTTTCTGAACTGTAATTAGATGAGCGGTGAAACAAATTGTTCGACATAACTCAGTTGTAAAGTCCTGTGAGGTTGAATTGGTGCCGCTGGTCCTAGCAGGACACCTTGCCGAACCCGCGCTAGCGCCTTTGAGAAGGCAGTAAATATATGTGATATGAAGAACTAAATTTTTAAAAATAAGGGGAAACTGAATGTGCTATAAATAAGTAAACATATTTTCAGGCTGTGTGTGGCCGAGCAGTGTTGGTTGAATTTTTGGTGTGGAAGTAAACCATGTTATGATATGACTTGAGTGGATGCTCCTGCCTCCTAGTGTTTAATGTCATCTAATTAGGTTTCACGTGAGTTAGTTTTTGCGAAATGCAATTAGATGAGCAGTCAAACAATTTCTTTGACATAAGTCATTTGTGAAATCCTGTCAGGTTGAGAATTGGTGCCGCTGGTCCTAGCAGTCGCGTAAGCACATTTGAGAAATGGTGCAGGGTGTCCTACGAGGTAAAAAATGGACGGGAGGTAATGAGTTTGAATACTAATGCGGGCAGTTTGAACACAAACATGCCATCAGTAAAACAAGAAGAAGGTTCTGAAGATGGTGATGTTGTGCAAAAGGTTGAGCCGATAGATGACGTGCATCTAGATGGTTCAGTTTGCTCGGCAACTTGCAGCAGAGCTGGATATGGAATGTGAACAGATGAAAAAAAATATTTTTTTTACTGATTTCCTACATGCAGTAGCAACTTATAATTGTAAGCTTATTTTTGTGTTCTTTTTTGCAGTTGGGATGGAGATAGCATCCTGTGCACTGGCTGTGAATGTCAATACGGGTTTTGTTCACCGGGTTCACATCTCTGACTATGAAAGCAACGACGAAGCTGGTTGAGACCGCCAGAAAGCTGGTTGTTCACATTTCTGATGATCCTGAGCACGCAAAGCTGGTTGAGACCGCCAGAAAGCTAAGGGAGCAAGAGAAGGAAGATGAAGATGTCACGAAGAAATATCAAGAAATATATGATAAAAGTAATGATCCAAAAGAAGAAGACCGGGAGGTTGCAATGATGTATCAAATATGGTGTGATGTAAAACATGGTGGCCATGTGTTGGACATGAATGAACTAAGGAATTTACGTTTTGCTGCAGCAACTGAAGTGGAGATCGCCAGTGTGACAGCAAACTGAAACCTTACTCAGGAGGTCGAGAACAAAGCCCCGTGGTGGGTGGTTGTAGAGGTATGATAGTAAACAAAGTATATTATATATTCATTGTATCATGGATGGCATGCAGTTACAAAAAATTTCAAGTAAAAAGAGTACCCCAATTCTGAATTATGCTTATACTAATTCAGCTGATCTGTCAATTGTAGATGCAGCTGCTCAGGTTGGTCAAAATGGCAATGAGAGTTCTCGTTGCTGGCAGGCAAGTATCATTGTTAGACGGACTAAAAAAAGTTCATACATTGAAACCCAATTATAAGCATGAGCTTTTTGAAATGCAGTTTGAAAATTCACTAAAACACAACTTTGCTTTGAAGGACAGGCGTACATTGGTGGTTCTTCCAGGGCAGGGAGCATCCCCAGACTAGAAATGAAGTGGATCGCATGGCGAGGAGTAAGTCTAGTTTAGACATTTTTTATGAGATAGACACTCCTCGTAAGTATGGACGTAAGCTGGCCATCCTATTGTGCTTCCATCTAATGTGGGTGGTATCACAAGCAGGGTATGTAGCCGCGTGTCGAGGAATTTAAGGTTGCAAGTAGGGGACCTGAGGCTTGAGGTGAAAGGCGAGATGGGTGATAAGTTTCCAAGGAAGGTTGGGCTTAACACGATGAACCCAATGCTGGGAATGTGCTTCATTTCTACGACAGGATGCTGCGCTGCACAAGATCGGACCTCGACAAGTAAGTACATTTGTAAGGCTTGTGCTTGTCTTAAATTGATGTACGGCCACCCAAGGGCATAATATATGAATCTGGGTTTAATTGTTCACAGGAAATGGTACATGTGCCGCTTGGTGCTCGATCTGGGTGCCGCCGGGAAAGTGCTGGTCCGGCGAGGGCGCTGCAATCCATGCGGCTGCGTAAGGCCATGGCGATTAAGCTCTGGCAGGTACGTTTGGTTGGATATCATGAATCCACAAAGTCCAGCCTTCGAGCATGGGGCGACACAGGGTAAGTCTAGTGGTGCAAAGCAATAAAATTTGTGGGTGGATCTGAAATTTTACATCTTTGTTGACACACTTGTAGAACCTGACTCCGGCCCTGGAGACGAAGGTGACGACCATGCCGCCACACTCCAGACATGGGATGGGCGGGAGAATCTCCCCGTGCTACGAGGAAGAAGCTGAGGAAGTCATGGCCGCCGATATGGTTTCTCTGCGCCTCGGTTGGAGAGAAGGAAGGATTTGGACTTTGGAGGATGGAGGGGTGGCTGGTGATCTGCAGTAAATAAAGTAGGTGGTGTTGACGGATGCCGTTAGTGCCAGCATGGCTGAGCCGTGGCCCATATTACACGATCGGCTGAGCCGGTTGGAGCAGGACGGCGACCGTGCCATTAAGTGTGGTAGGTAGGTGGGCCAGGCCTGGAAATAGGATATACAGTATATACTATTTGAAATACATATGACTATACACGGGAAGGTGGGAATCTTGATGGCTGTGAACGAGTAGGATATAGAGTGCATCTGAGCTCGAGCTCAGAATAGCACTTTCCATCTGTCATACAATTCATTTGCCACTTCACTCCAACACAACTGGTTTTGGGATCTTACTGGCCTCAGGGAGCTTCAGCTCGGAGGGTGTGACTGGCCAGCAGGGCCTCTTCCTGATGCTCTGGGCAACATGTCCTCCCTTGAGGTCATTGATTTAAGTGCCAACTATCAACTATTCGGGTACATCCCGGCAAACCTGGAAAAGCTATGCAATCTGCAGGTGCTGAATTTGGACTGGGTGAATATCAACGGGGACCTGACAAAACTCACGGAGAGACTACCAAGGTGTTCATGGAGTGCATTGCGTGAAGTGTACTTGTTACGAGCGAATTTGTCCGGGAAACTGCCAGATTGGATAGGAAATCTGACCAGTCTGAGCCATCTTGACCTCTACCAGAACATGCTGGTTGGCCCTGTACCTGCCGGGATTGGAGCACTTGGCAATCTGGCTTACCTGGACTTGGGCTTGAGCAAGCTCAGTGGCGTGCTATCAACACAACATTTTGCAAACCTGGTGAGTTTAAAATATCTTGACCTTTCACACAACTCTCTGAAACTGGATCTAAACGACAACTGGGTTCCACCGTTCAGGTTGGATACAGGATACTTCAGATCATGTAACTTTGGTCCTCAATTCCCGACATGGCTGAGATGGCAAGCTGGCATAACCCGGCTTGATATTTCCAACGCAAGCATAAGTGATGTCTTGCCTGAATGGTTCTGGACTGTTTCTTCCCACGCTGAATGGTTGTACTTGTCAAGGAATCAACTGACTGGGGCCTTTCCAGCACAGTTGGATCTACCGTCGGTTCAAGTAATGGATCTCTCAAAAAATTCCTTGTCAGGGAAGCTCCCAGCAAATCTCACAGCTCCGCTACTCAGTCAGTTGCATCTTTCAAGCAATCATATCGAAGGTACCATCCCATCATATGTGTGTCAATTGAATGAGTTAACGGAACTGGATCTGTCCAGCAATCAACTCACAGGAGATCTTCCAAGATGCCCAGAAAATATTACATCGAGATCCGTTGGTCCCAATGTCACATATTGTCTTCAATTCGGTTGTTTCTTGTCGATTCTAGACTTGAAGAATAACAGGTTGTCAGGCAAATTCCCAGATTTCCTCCAAAATGCCCCAGGGTTAAGTTTTCTTGACCTTTCGCGCAACGTATTCTCTGGTAGTTTGCCAACATGGATAGATGAGAAAATGCCAGGCCTAGAAGTGCTCGTTCTACGATCAAACATGTTCTATGGTCACCTTCCTAGGCAGTTTACAAATCTGCCCAGTCTTCATTACTTGGATGTGGCACATAACAACATATCAGGAAGGATACCTTCCTCTCTTGGGAGACTGAAAGCTATGACAGGTGAATCCGAAGGAAGCAAAAATAACTACAATGACGACAGCATAATGACCATCACGAAAGACCAGGAGCGTCAATACACCCTTGATTTTGCAAACCCCATTGTGCTGATTGACCTGTCATGCAACAGTTTAACTGGACATATTCCGGAGGAGCTATATTTTCTCAAGGGACTTCAGACGCTGAATCTCTCCGGCAACCAACTAGATGGAAGAATCGTGGAAGGTATCGGCGCCTTAAGGAAATTGGAATCTCTGGACCTATCTTACAATCGTTTGGCCGGCGGAATCCCCCCAGGTTTATCTGACCTCACATTTCTCAGCTGGCTAAACTTGTCCTACAATGGTCTATCAGGAAGAATCCCCTCGGGGAGGCAGCTACAGACACTCAACAATCCGTATATATACGTCGGCAACCATGAGCTCTGTGGACATCCTCTTCCCAACAATTGTTCAAATGGAAAAAATCCAAGTGACCATGAAGAATACAAATACGCATCATTCAGTGATGCAACGTCTTTGTTCCTTGGCATAAGCGCGGGGCATGTGATGGGCCTGTGGACTGTGTTCTGCATCCTTCTGTTCAGCAAAACATGGAGGGTTGCGTGGTTTCGGCTTTTTGATCAGTTGTATGACAAGACCTATGTGCAAGTGGTCATTATTAAGGCCGCCATGGTAAGGAACTTCAAAGACGAGGCATTGTGAGGGTTTTCTTGCATTTCAGAACCCTTGGATTTTATGGTCTTGTGTGTACGTATATGGTTTCGTAGGTGTTATGTTATGTGCAACAATAGGATACAGAGACAACATGTTTAATGTGTCTGTATCTTCTATGTGGTTTATTTCACGGTCAATTACTTGCGCATTCCATGGCTGCATTCACTGGCTATTCTCGCTTGCAGAGCAGAGCACTGCTTTGCTGTTAGTAAAAATTGTTAAAAGCTCAGGTTCTGTAGCTGGAAGGAGGACAGTTTCATGTAACACAGTCTAAATTTTACTCCCTCAGTTCCATAATACTTGCCATTGTTTTAGTTTCGAACTAAAACAACGACAAGTATCATGGAATGGAGGGAGTATGTCTCTTTTTTTTTTTTGCGAAAGGAGGGAGTATGTCATAAGAACTATGTCTGGTTTTATGTGTAGTGTATTACTGGAATTGAGGAACTGCCGCAACAGTTGATGCTTTTCGATGGCGGTTCCGTGTATGAAGAAGTATGCAACTTTTAAGTACTTTCAGTGTAATCTCTTGCCTGCCTGAATCTGTTTTTTCAAGTCCGAGTTTTTCTTAAAACAAATGAAGGAACAATCATTCACCACACACTTATAGTAAACTTGTTGTTTCTCTATATTTTATCTGTCCTAGGTTTTTTTTTCATGCCCATGTTTTGAATGGTTTATTCAACAATCAGCTGACACGAGATTTTCCAAGATGCCGAGAGGATAGTACATGGCTATCCATATCACATAGGGTCCCCATCACATATTGTGTTCAGTTTGGTTGTTTCTTGTCGATTCTAGTATCGAAGAATAACAAGTTGTCATGTAAATTCCATGTTTTCCACCAAATGTCTCGTCGTCAAGTTTTCTTGACCTTTCTCGCAACATACTCTACATGGATGTATGAGAAAATGCCAAGCCTAGACATGGGTTCTGCGATCAGACATGTTTTGATCACCTTCCCAAGCAGTCCACAAGTCTGTCCAGACTCCATTACTTGGATGTGGCACATAACAGCACATCAGGAAGCATATCTACTACCTCTCTGGCGAGACTGAAAGCTATGACAGGAAGCAAAAATAATTTCAGCGACGACATCATATTAACCGTCATAAAGACCAGGAGCGTCAATGTACCATTGACATTTCAGAAATCCAATTGTGTTGATTGACATATTCCGGAGGAAGTATTTTTGGTCGACGGACTTGAAAGAGCTGTTGAAGCGGATCAAATCCAAGTGCCCATGAGGAAGATGAAGATGCATCTCCCAAGGATACTATATCTTTGTTCCTTGGCATAAGCAAGCGGGGTATGTGATGTGTGAGTGTGTGACAAAGAGTCTCAGACTCTCAGTGTTGGACAGTGTTGTACATCTACGGGGCATTTCTCACGGAGAGGAGGTTACGGGCTGACATGGCCCAGTTAAAATCATGAGGTGGGGTCAATTACAATC
>NC_041389.1:635344161-635391783 GCF_002162155.2 Triticum dicoccoides
TTGAAGCGGGAGCGCAGCGAGCGCTTGTAGAGTTTCGCTTTCGCTAATTCTCGGGTGCTTGAGAAGTTCAAAAGCGTCGGTCGAATTCCATAAGGAAAGCCTCCTGGACTGGGGACACTGGCAATGGAGGTGGAAGAAGCTGAGCCCTTCCAACGATCTTGTAACTTTTTGCTGTTGTAATACTAATACTCGACGTCTTACAAATACTCTTTACATCCCAAAATATTTCAAGTTATAAATTTATCCTTGGTCAAACTTTTTAAATTGAACCAACTTTAGAGAAAAAGTTTTGATTTGCTGTTGTATAAAATATACTCCCTCCGTCCCATAATATAAGAACGTTTTTGACATTTCGGTATGTAGCATGAAAAGCTAATTTGGTGTTGTAGATGTCGGTATTTATATGTCTTACAGAAGTTTGACTTATAACGAACTTCAGATATCTCCACTGCCACCCGGAGCACCAATCTGGAGTTGCTCAGGGTAAAAGCAAGCTGGCTTCTCCTTCATCACTTGATGGGCCATGGCATCTTGTATCTAGTTAATTTTAGTTTTCTTAGGGTCCTCTAGTTAGTATTGTAAATTTTTTGATTCGAATGCCAATTTCTGGGACCTTCAATCCTACCAATCTTTCAAAACAAATACTCTGGCTACAAGCATAAGAGCAAGGGGCACCTCTAGCTCTAGTGGTCCATACGAATAACACGCAAGGCAAGTGTAACACGGAGATCCAAAAAAGTGTATAACAATACCAAGCACTAAATTTTGATCTTCCAAAAAGAAAACAAGCAAACATGTAGCACACTGTCTCCTTCTGATTCTTGCTTCATATGCCTCACTCTTCCTCCTAACCGGAGTTCAAATTTTCAACAACCCTTCCACGCAAAAGTAGCTTGTACCTCCAGTGCTGCTACACATGTTTTGTCCGGCACAGTTAAAACTCGTTGTATTGTCACATGTCAATCCTCCAACCTCAGCGCAGCAAAACAAAATTACTCTGCAGAAACAGCATAGACGTACCAAGTCAGATCGACAAACTGAACCATTGTATAACAGGTCAAAATACTGCTACTGCATTTTTCAGGTGCAACAAGAAATCTGAGCACTATTTCTCTTTAGTTTTGTTGACACCCGAGACATTTCATGATCCGCAAGACTCGGTTATGCAAGGTTAGACAAGTAACTAAGATGGAGATAAAGCCAATTTCCCCTCTTTCATAAACCCAGCGGGTTTGCATTTTTATGTTGCACACAAAGAGTTATCCATACATCAGAAAGATAAAGTGGTGTGTTCACAGACCTGTTGATGGGTTTGCAAACAGCTACTCTTGGGGCTTCATGGCCGGGAACAAGAGAACTTCCTGAAAATGCATCAGAAAGATGAGTTCCGCAATGCAAGTCAAAAAGTGTTGCACTGCATGAAAGAACACAAATGATGGAAATAGCCTAACCTTGATGTTCTGGGAATCTGTCAGCATCATTGTAAGGCGATCAATTCCCAAACCCCAACCACCTGTCGGAGGCAGCCCATACTCGAGGGCAGTGCAGAATGTTTCGTCCAAAGCCATAGCTTCATCATCACCAGATTGACGATCCTGGAATATTTTAAGACCAGAAAATTATTTAACTTCTTAACAAGCAACTCATGGAAGTAGAGCAATGCGGGCTCCATTAGTATTCCATAAGTGTACCCCCTTCCATAGCTTCGCTGTTCTTATAAGTTCACACAAAATATATGCACAACATTCAAGTTCCCCAGCATACATAGTCCAATTATCAACATGAAAAAATATAATAAGGTTACTTAGGCGTTTGCTGAGTTCAAAGCATACAGAATGGGGTGGTTACAGCAAAAATTACAATTCACAAGGTTATATTTAGCTCTCAGCTAGATTCAAACAGGTACCTTTAGTTGTTCCTCAAACCGTTGCCTTTGCACAACAGGATCGTTCAACTCAGTGTAGGCATTGCACACCTAGAAGACATTTGCAGATCACAGTGTAAGCCAGCATAAATGAGACCAGGTATCAAAGGACCTATATGAAGAATAGGACATACCTCGTGTTTGTTAACAAAGAGCTCAAACCTTTCTGTCAACCCAGGTCGGGACCTATGCCACTTTGCCAATGGACTCATTATCTCTGGGTGGTTGATAATAAATGTTGGGTTCACACATGTTTCCTCCAAGAAATGGCCCACTAGCTGTTAAAAGAACATGGCTTGTAAAATTAGCTAACAAATCATCAAGAAACTTAAGCACAAAGGCACAAACCCAATGGTAATTTAGATGACAACAAATAATACCACTGAGATTGTGAGTTTAGTTTTCATAATACAATGCAAGTTGCAAAATATGATGCTAAATAAGGGGTTCTACGGGAATGCAGCTTTCTTCACCAAACACTTGTCATATAAGCCAAAAAATATGACCAAAACTACCCAACAAAAAAAAATGAAGACACAGCATCAGATGGAGTGCCCACGAGTCAAAAGTAAAACCTTGTCAAGCAGCCGTGTTGTTGTCTGGGGAGGTGGACATTTAACGTCATACTTGGCACATGCATCTATCAGATACTTGTTTGTTTCATCACTGGATATATCTTTTGGTATCTCCAGTTTGGCCATAGCCTCCAATCCTTCAATCATGTCTATCCTTCTGCAATAAGGCAAGAAATTGGGTGATCAGTTAAAAAGCACAAAAAACAATTTAAATGCTACTAACCAAATATTACCTCCATCCCAAAAAGCTTGTCTTAGATTTATCTACATAGGGATGTATCTAACACTAAAACGTGTCTAGATACATCTGTATCTAGACAAGTCTAAGACAAGCCTTTTGGGACAGAGGGAGTACATCTTAATTAATCCTACTATTACCTAAAGGGAGGCGTGAAATCAATCTCTATCGGTGGATTATCAACTCCATTGGCATGATATTTTATCTTATACCCACCTGTCAGCTCCTTAACCATACCTGTCAACATCAAAATAAAAATTATTTACAGAAGAAGTTACAAAGGAAGAAGGAAAATATGGATGAAATAGATTCTCACCAGATAGCATGGCTTCAGTAAGCTCCATCAAGTCATTGTAATCTGCATACGCCATATAAAACTCAACTGTTGTGAATTCAGGATTGTGTGTTAAATCAATCCCTTCATTCCTGAACTGCTTCCCAATTTCATAGACACGGTCCAATCCACCAACAACCAGTTCCTTCAGATAAAGCTCAGGTGCAATACGCATATAAAGCTTCATGTTTAGATCATTATGGTGTGTGACAAAAGGCCTAGCAGCAGCTCCACCGGCAATCATGTTCATCATTGGAGTCTCCACCTAGAGACATGTAGGTAGTTCAAACATCCGAGCATCATCAGAAGTACAAGAAAATATATTTGAAGAATCCTACCTCCAAAAAATCAAGCCCATCAAGAAACCTTCGAATAAATGAGACAATTTTGGATCGGGTCTTGAAGATATGTCTCACTTCATGGTTTACCATAAGATCAAGGTATCGTTGACGATAACGAGTTTCCTGGTATCACAAAACAAGCAGTTCAAGAAACGAAGCACCACCAGTGGAAACGATTAACATTTGAACATGTGGCCAAAGGTAGCATGCTGGATTATTCAGAACTGACAGCCCGTTGAGACAAAGAGATAACTGAAAGTCACATCCATCAACACTATGACTTGGTCATGCAAATTAGAAATACCAGGAGCGACTCAGCAAATTAAGTTGGTAAAGAAACTGGCATTGTACTATCCATCCACACCCACAACAATGTGAACAAATGGGTGAGATTTAGCAAAAAGGAAGTGGACATACGATCTATTCCTTAGCATATCACATGCCTGAGGGTGCTCGTAAAGCCTTCAAAGACCTGCCTAGTGATTTGTTATATATTTATGTCCTCAATGGCAAGCATTTTACTGCCTAAGATTATGTTACATGTGAAAGTAAAGTGCAAAAATGTGCTAAAACTGATTACAGACCACGCACAGAAGGAGATAAACCAACAAGGAAGATTAAATATACAAAATTCTATGCTACAAAAAACAATGTTACTATTGGGAATTGGCCTTAATCTATGGTGATGGTTGGTCGATGTTGGGTTTCCCAGGGTCTCTCGAGTTGGGAAACGAAAGCCTAAGCTTATGACACCAAGTTAGAAATAAACCTTAATCTATTACATGGGCCAAAAGGCCAAGTTCCCTACATGTAAACAAGAAGGAATATATGCATACAGCACCCTATGCAATATCCCTAACAGTTACTATTTGCTTGATCGCTACTCCACATCGCAGAAAAAATTTAGTGCAAGAAAAGTAAAAGTCAGAAATAGAACAAACCTGGTCCCTCAATACATATTTCTCGATATTCCTACACATTCCTGGGGCCCATTGCGTAGGCACCGCACTTCCTTCACTCTTCTGTAAAATATATACTACTTATGTAAATAGTTCAATTAAGCTAAAAACCCAACTAAGACTCAAGAAACCAGAGGAAAGACTGCAGACTGAAAAGGTAAGTAATGCATGGACGGAAAAACGGTTCTTTCAAGAACCAACTTTCGAACAGATTCTGCTTCGCACCTGCCGGGGCATCATATGAAGACAAGGAGAGAGCACAACAAATTTCCGTGGGAATACACTGAGCTCCCCCCTATTGCTTTTTCCTGATGATTAACAAGTGAGAATTCCAAGTCATCAGACACAGTTCAACAGCAAAAAGGAACAAACTACATGTATACTTTTCTTAAAGAAAAAGTTCAACAATGGTACAACCAGCTATTGATACAAGCTATATATACAATTTACAAAAAAAAAAAAACTACCTATAATAGCAGGCCCAAAATAAATCATTAAATAAACGCTTATTTACTACTACCTCTGTTCACTTTTATAAGACGTTTTAGACATTCAGACACTGTTCAAAATAGTACAAAGCAAGCTGTCTGAAACATCTTATAAAAACAAACGGAGGGCGTATTTTATAAAGAAAAATAAATTAAAACCACTCTCTCTGTTAAATCAAGGTTTGTCCAACCCAGTATAAAACCAGACTGCAAACACATTGACTGAACTGGTGATGCAGCAATGTGTTTAAGTAGCTGATTAAGTAGAAACCATGAAAACTCAAAAGCCAAGAACTGGTATGGTTCTTTCAAAGATAGAATTTGGATGTGCATGTGATAATTAATTAAGTTGCAAGCAAAGCTAACATACCTGGAATTCCACATATACCAACAATATCACCTCGCTTCACACCAGAATGGAAACTAGAGAATTCAGTATCTTCCAACTCCGAGGTCCTATTAACGGGTAAAAAATGTGAGAATGGAAGCCCATACATCTCATGAGATCAGTACTGAGAGTAATAGACAGGCTGAAAAGTGACAAGCCATCCAAACAGACACCATATCGGTCTCGAAAGTTTACCTGGCATCAGCCATTACTTGAACCTTCACGCCATCACCATAAAGATCATAAAATAAGAGCTTGGAAGATGATGTTCTCTTGTTCATGATCCTCCCTTTGAAAAACAAAGCCAAAGATCAAACCCATGTCTAATCTCATATAATACTGCCCAGGGCAATGGAAAACTAATATACCTGCTAGACACTCTGTAACATCAGCAAGCTTCTCCCCCTCATTAAGGCCCTTGTATTTCTCAATGTATCCAGGCACAGAGATGCTAGCTAGAAACTTGTGCGGATAGGGGTTGGCACCCCCGGCCTTGAGTGCGTCAAGGGTCCTGAGCCTGTTCTCGTAGTATTGCTGCAGCAAGAAACACATTGATCAGAACTTCCCCCAAAGGGAAAGAGCGCAATTCAGCTAATAGTAAACCGGCAAGAAAGCGGCGCCGATATGACATACAGTAGGATCCATGTCCTCGTCATCGGCCGCCGCAGCCGCCTGCTGGGGCGCTCCACTGGACGAAGCCGCCGCCGCCACCGCCTACAACAATTAAAAGACACACACGGAGATATTAGTGTTTCAGCAAGCAAGTTAGAGAGAAGGGAGCTCTCTCTCAGACTACAGCCGCAGAACTGCACCAGAAAAGTAGCGCGACAGAAAAAAAGGGTCAGCATCGCACCTTGTTCTTCTTCTCCTCCTCCTTGAGCCGGCGCTGCTCCTCCTGCTTCCTCCTCTTCTCCTCTTTCTTCTGGGCGCTGCGAGCCAACAACAACAGCCAACAATCAAGAGCCGGAGCATAATAACAAACAAGCAAGCAAGAGCAGGCGACGACGCGCGCGAGACGGAAGATGATAAGGAGAAGCGAGCAAGGAGGCGCACTTCTTCGAGAGCCTCGGCTCCTCCTCGCCGCCGCCGGCGCCGCCGTCCGCGGCGATCTCCGCCCCCGCGAGCCTCTCCGCCAGGCCGTCGGCGCCGCCCTCGCCGTCCGCCATGCCGCGCCGGATGGATGCTAGGGTTTCGCCGAGGGGGGAAGAGGGAGATGGATGGGATTACGGAGAGCAGAGCAGAGCGGAGGCGCGGCGGAGGGGGGCGAGGGGGTTTTAGCTAGGGTTGTTGCTTGGCTCGTGCGCCGCTGCGGTGGGCCCACATGGGCTTGGTGCGCGTAAGTTTCTCTAATGGGCCGGGCTGGTCTAGGTGGGCCGAGCCCACGTGCCTTCGCTTCTCTCTCTTTTCCTCCTCTTGCTGTGGGACCGGAGGCGGCTAGGCGAAGTCATCCGAGGAGCGGCGGCCATGGAGGAGCGGAGAGGAGGCGGCGGCGGGGGCCGGGGCTCCGGCAAGGGGCCGGCGGCGGGGAAGATGATGTCGCTCAACGAGTTCGTCTCCTCCATGGCGCCCCTCATCGACCTGGAGAAGGTTTGCTCTCCGGCTCCGGCCCTTCCCCTCCCAGTTGTTTCGATGTTGGAATGGATTGCGATGATGAGCTGCTGCGGTTTGGTGCGCAGGCGGCGGAGATATCGGCGGAGTCGGAGGCGAGCTCCAAGAGGAAGGAGAGGCGAGGGTCTGTCATGCCCAACCTCAAGTGCACCGACGCCCAGGTAGGCTGCTGGTTCGGCGCTTTGGCCCCTCCATTGCTGACCCGAGTGGTGCGCGGGCTTGGTTGGTGCTAATGTATTGCTTGCTGTGTGGTGCCTTTGGTGGGTAGAGTAGACGGGGCTGATGGGGAAGACGCTCCTCGAGTTCCAGCCCAACAAGGGCGATGTGCTTCCGCCTCACAAGGTGAGCTTTGCAGCTTCCTTTCCCCTCTTCTCAGTTTGGCAATATGACATACAAGTAGGATGCTACTTCTGGTCTCTCGTTAGGAATTTTTTGCAAATGTGATCTGGATCACTTGTCGACTTATCATTCCTTGATGGGCTATGGAAATTGTCTCTTATATCCCATTATTATGCCACTTGAGTAGTGTAATCAATGTACGTGTGATTATGTAATGTTAATCGCTGAAAAGGGATTGTGTAGTAATCAAATACTTGCATTTGTCAAGTTCATTAATGAATTACATCCCCGGGACTCTTTTAGGATTAGCACTTTGTTTCTCTTGCTAGCAGCACTGATCTTGCTTATCTTTGTCTCCCCCCTCGGCTGCTCTAGTTTGGTACGCACGACGTGGTTGCCCTCAAGCCAAATAAAGCAGATGCTGGATCCCCTGCTCTTGGGCAAGGTGTAGTTTATCGCTTGAAGGTATCTTACTCACATCTAAGGGTTGTTGGTTATTTAAGTCTTTGCATTGTACTAGGCATACTGATTGCAATGTTGTGTTTGAACAAACAGGATTCTTCCATTACTGTCGTTTTTGATGATATTCCTGAAGATGGATTAAATAGCCCTCTCCGTCTTGAGAAGCTTGCGAATGAGGTACCCCAAAAAAAAACGCATGGTTTCATTGCACAAGCTTACAGCATATTTTTCACCTAGCATCTCTTTGTTTTTTAATCCATTATTTTTTACTTGCGCACCAGCATTGTCATACCGTTTATTAATCCCTCTTGTAGGTTACTTACCGCAGGATGAAGGATGCATTAATTCAACTTAGCAAGGGCATCCAAACAGGACCTTCTGCAAACCTCGTTCCTGTGTTATTTGGAGAGAACTCGCCTATGCGTTCCAAGGATGCCGTGAAGTTCAGTCCATTTAACAAGAATTTGGACGACTCGCAGGTTAGACTTAAAAAAAAAATCTCCTGTGTTGCTGCCTATGTTCCATTTCAGTTCTGATCCACCCAATTTGAGTAGATAAAAAAGAATATGCTATTAGGACCTACTGGTGTTCATGAGAAGTCTAGAACAGTTAGGTTTACCATCTAATTTGCTAGTGTTGCTATCATATGCTTAATTGCATTACATGAAGTAAATCATATATGAGGCAATGATTTGGTTCCTTGTCATTATAAAGAAGGGAATCTGTTTTTTTGTGTAATCAATTTTGCGATGAAAGCTGCAAACTGACCCACACCTAACAAATGGGACCCAACTTGCAACTCTGGGATGCGTTTCGTAATGTTCCACATCATAACACCACAAAGAATGCTGTTAGGCTCTCATACCTGCCTTGTAGGAGTGCCAGAGAGAAAGCTTTTAGTGAATTGATTGTTGGGGTATTGAAATACTATAGTACATCATATGCTATACTTGAGAACTAAAGTAGCGGATGCCTCCTGATGGGCAAACTGGATAACTCATCTTGATAGGTTCTCTTACATATATGTGCTCTTGAAGCAGCGCACATGTCAATCTAGTTCTAGTATATAATTTTTTCAACATCCTTGTTTGGAGCTGTAGTTACATTTGTTTAACACGACAACAACAATAACAACAACTACAACAGAGCCTTTAGTCCCAAACAAGTTGGGGTAGGCATGTTTGTTTAACACTAAATCGGAAATATCGCAATGGATGTTTTTATGACATGCCTTTGATTTTTTTACACTTGTCGTCATGTACCAGTGTCAGCAAGCATTATAAAATTAAACATCTGTTATAAATTTACAACTGTAGGCATGTAAAGTCAGTTGTTCTATGAAATGGTTTTCAACGAGCACGGATTGTATAGAGAAATGTAACATATTTCTTGTGTAGAAAGATGCTATCTCGAAGGCCCTCAGATCAAGGGATGCTTTTTTGCTTCATGGACCTCCTGGAACTGGGAAGACAACAACCATCATTGAGATAATATTGCAGGAGGTCAAGCGTGGAGCGAAAATTCTTGCTTGTGCTGCTTCCAACATTGCTGTCGATAACATTGTTGAGCGACTCTCACAGTACAGGTTGCTAAAAAAAAGTGTAACATATATTTTTTGCTTCCATCATTTTTCCCATAGTTTCTGTGGGAAAAATGTTATAATCATACATGTAGCCCTTACAAAAGTGGATTCTAGTGACCTAATCATCTGAACCCTAAGTTACTTAAATATCCTTATTATTTCTTTCTGTAGAACAAAATTGGTGAGGTTAGGGCATCCTGCCCGTTTACTACCGCAAGTGTTGGACAGTGCTCTTGATGCACAGGTGAAATCCCTGTTTAAGTTGTTCAATTTGCTTTTGTACTGGGGAACCATGAAGATACATTCCTTTTTTAATTAGCTCATAAGTTATGCTTTCGATCGTATTTAACTTCAATACTCATCCACTGCATGGTTAAGTGTACCCACCTTTACCTTTATATGAGATTTTATGGGAATTCATGTTATGTTTTATTTCACTCTACCATGCATGCAACTTATGATTCAAATAAAGATTTTGGTTGCATCTTTTTCCTATTTGCTTATGCCTTTTTTTTCTAACATATGAAATTCTACTATGTTTTTGTTATTACTTATTGACTTAAGCAACTTAATTGATTAGTTTGTATGTCCCATTCAATTTAAAATGGGTGGGCTATATTTGGCAGATGTATTACCTGTGATGCCTTAATGCGTCCCTTTTAACCTTATGATAGTTGGCCTGATTAACCTTCTGGGACCAGGTACTGCGAGCAGATAATAGCAGTTTGGCCGGAGACATTCGCAAGGAAATGAAGGTAACCATTCATTTCCAAATTCCTAACTTTTCTGTAATTCTAAGACAGCATGTCTATCCACAACTGTTAAGGAGCGGTCTAGTGTGGAAGATGTCCTATTTAGATAGTACCAATGGTTGCATTTTCATTCGTGTGCCTTGCTTTGCTTGCCCAATCTATTAGTATGGCATCCCTTCTCAGTCCTCTTTGGCTGATGTTGTTTGATATTTGTTGATATGTTCTGTTCTTTTGTCAGGTGCTTAATAGCAAATTGCTGAAAGCTAAAGATAGAAACACGAAAAGGGACATCAGGAAAGAGCTTAAAACCCTTGCCAAAGAGGAGCGAAAACGGCAGCAGCTTGCAGTCGCTGATGTCATAAAAAATGCAGATGTTGTGCTGTCAACTTTGACAGGTGCATCTTCCAAAAAAATAGCTGGCATTACATTTGATCTGGTAATTATTGATGAGGCTGCTCAGGCACTCGAGGTGGCCTGTTGGATAGCCTTACTGAAGGTAAGTTGTAACTTACAGTTACAATAAAAGTTGAGATAGCAACTTGTCTTCCAAAAGAGGATAAATCGTTAACAGTTAAATAGGTCTGTGTATGTTTGAGGCTGGTTTTTGTATTGGTGTAAATTGTAGCACATTGGTATGAATATCTGATAAAACTCTGTAAGGATGTAATGTTAATCTGCTGTAATTTACATTAGTGTCACCAGTAGACAGATCGTAGGGAATATAATTTTTGGCTTTACAGTCAAGGCACCCTTCTTCTGGTGGTTGATTAGTTTCGGGATTTTCAAATGGTGTTAGCTGACTATGCCATTAGCAATGCAGTTGTTTCTCTGTTTGACATAATTGGCATGCATAATGATTTGGATAAAATGGTTACTCTCATGTTCTTGTTAAGGTAGCATTTGTGTTATGGAGCTTCTCATTTATGCATTTATCAGTTCTATATTCTTGTGGTATTCAGGGCCAAAGGTGCGTGCTTGCTGGAGACCATCTTCAACTTCCTCCAACGATCCAAAGTGTTGAGGCTGAGAAGAAGGGTATGGGAAAGACACTCTTTGAACGCCTTACAGAAGGTTATGGAGAGGAAATCACATGCATGCTCACTATCCAGTACAGGATGCACGAGCTAATTATGAACTGGTCATCAAAAGAACTTTACAATAATAAGGTGTGCTTTCTCTTACATTATTGTGCTACTTGTATTTCAGTCTCTCTTTCTCTTTACGCTACTATTTTCTCATGCTGTTTTTCCTTTTGTATTCTCAGATCAAAGCGCACTCTAGTGTTGCTGGGCATATGCTCTATGATCTTGAAGGAGTGAATAAATCTTCTTCAACAGAACCAACTATTATACTTGTTGACACTACAGGGTCTGTATTCTCTGGTGCTTCCCCCTCAGTGGCTTGTTGGAGTACTCCACATATTTCCGTCCCAAAATTCTTGTCTTAGATTTGTCTAGATACGGATGTATTTAACACTAAAACATGACTAGATACATCTGTATCTAGACAATCTAAGACAAGAATTTGGGACACAGGGAGTAGCAAACTGTGTGCATGCAGTGAAATCTTGGCTATTTTTATGCTTTCCCACTCTGCCTCGAGTTGTAGTTAAGATACTCTTGTACAAACGTAGGACTAGCTGGTGGCTTGACTGAAGAGAGATATTCCATATGCTAATACAATAATTTGACAGGTTTGATTATTATTTCAAGTGTAGACCATCCTTTGACTGATACTAAAAACATTTATATTTTCTGAATGATGAACAATATGAATGTTTTTTAAATGAGTCTTTTATAATAATGTTCTTGAAATGATATGTAAAGTACTTCTAACATGTCTGAAGTACATTTTAGGTGTGACATGGAAGAAGTGAAAGATGAAGAGGAGAGCACCATGAATGAGGGCGAGGCTGCAGTGTCCATTGCTCATGCCAAGTTGCTTGTTGAGAGTGGTGTCCGTGCAATTGATATTGGCATTATTACTCCATATTCTGCACAGGTTTTTTTTTATTATATGCTCTCTGTATTCATCGAAATTTATAGGTAGTAGATAATTATTAGCCATGCGTTCTTCATGCCTATGTATTCAGTAGTATCATGTTTAGTTGTTTACACTCGCTAGTTGTCTTCATACGTATGTATTCAGTAGTATCATGTTTAGTACTCCCTCTGTTCCTAAATACTCACTAGTGTCAAAAACACTCTTATATTATGGGATGGAGGGAGTATAAGTCTTTTTAGAGATTTCAATATGGACTCCGTGGCAAAGTGAGTGAATCTACACTCTAAAATATGTCTATATACATCTGTATATAGTCCATGTTGAAATCTCCAAAAAGACTTATATTTAGGAACGGAGGGAGTATCATGTTGCTGCATGTTCTTTTTGCTGTTCTGCTCGAGTCTGCACATATTGGTTGGTTGTGCGTTGTTTGAAAGACTCTGTTCTTCTATTTCTGTTACATTTCATCGTTATAGTTTTTGGCTTGCAATTCATTTATCTGTTAGAAATTGATTTTTTGTTCCTTCGATGGTGCAACAGGTAACCTGCCTGAAAATGCTGAGAAATAAAGATGCTAAATTGAAGGACTTGGAAATATCAACGGTTGATGGATTTCAGGGTAGGGAGAAAGAGGCCATAATCATAACAATGGTCAGATCCAACCCAAAGAAAGAGGTAAGCTTCCTTACGTGATCTTCCTAGGTTGAAAATTATCCTCTATTTCGGTGTCTGATGTACACGGACATGAGACATTGATGTTGATTTTGCATTGCATGGTTGATAGAAAAAAGGAGACGGGAAGTTCCATAAGATTAAATGTCTATCTAACAAAAAAAGAGTGAGCATTTTAGATATGGCATGAGTGATCTGCAAATATCGGGTGTCTGCGGCTCTAAGTATGTGCGATGAACAGAAAATCTGTTTTGTTCTTAATTATGATTGGACATAAAAGATGGAGATTCATGTCCACTATGTGGGCAGCTTGGATGCTCGAGCGAGCTCTTGTCTAGTTAGTAAAACTAAAACCTATTTTCATTTGCTTCTCCAGGTCGGGTTCTTGAGCGACCATAGGCGGATGAACGTCGCCGTAACACGAGCAAGGCGGCAGTGCTGCGTAGTGTGCGATGCCGAGACCGTAAGCAGCGACAGATTCCTGAAACGCTTGGTTGAGTACTTTGAGGAGAACGGCGAGTACCTGAGCGCGTCTGAGTACCAGAGCAGCTGACCGTCGTAGCATGATACGCTGCTCTTGTGCCCGCTGCGCGACCATGGCAGAGATACCGGAAACAAGCGACCGCCGACAACACAAGTGGACAGGTTTGGTGCAAATCCCAACCGATGCATACATTGCCACAGAATACTTGCTACAGCTGAACAAGCATCTGGTTAAATTGTTCGCCGTGTTGTGTGGAGTATAGCAGTTGTGGCCACTTTGTCTTGACTCCTGCTCTTGGTGTGAGTTTGTTGCTATTATTATTTTTCGGAGACTACAAAGTACAGTACTTCAGTACTATCGATTTATTATGAGATTGATTCAATTGTCATATATTTCTATGAATGCGAAGAAAATCTCCAGCCTTTGTGCCTTTGGGCAGCAGTAAATATATCGACATGGTAATCAAATGTTAAAATGACTGTCTCACACCGAATATATTCTTTTACAAGCATGGTACACACCAACAACGTGCTTCGACAAGAAAGTTACAGAAACCTACTGGCTTTTATTCAGCTCAAGACACATGAGCACTGGACTAGAAGAATCACAACAACAATCAACACACCACAATGAACAAGATGAACAAATTTTCCATGGATACATTCATCAGCAATACATCAACCATCATAGTACATCCGTAAGACATCAGTAAGCGCTGGGAACCACTCATCGGTAATACATCCACCGCGTGTCGAGATCGTATTAGTTCATTCAGACACACTGATGACGGTGAATCTGAAGACTAGTCATTTTTGCTGTCGTGTCTAGACATTCAATTGGTGTCTAAATGTGTTACAGTGGAAAAGGAAGAGCAATTATTACCAACACAAACGGGTAAAAGGGCGAACCAATCAGGACCCCTCATCTTGTACAGGACTCCATCCTGCAGAGCCCGTCTTCTTCTTTCTAACAGCAAAGCCAGCCATGAAACCGAGCAGCATGGCAAGCATCACGCCGCCGGCAATTCCCACGTACCTCATCTTCTCCGGCATCGCACCGACCAGCTTACCAGGCGCACCGCCGGCGGCGCCAGTATTTCGACCATGTCATGGACTTGCCCATCATGGTTCCCAACGTACATCAGTGTCAACCTCTCCCTCGTGGCCACAAGCTTCGCGTACCCGAACTCGCTGCCACGGTACATGGACTGCCGCGGCTGAGGGAATATCGGGACATCAGGGTGGTCGGGCCTCGGCTCCCAGCTCGGCTGGAAGTCCTGCCCGGCCATCCCGATCACGACGTGCACAGGGGCACCGGGGTACACGAAGCTCGACGACGCGTTGAGGCACCGGTAGTCCTCCATGGGGCAGAACCTCTCGTACCTGTGAATGTGCCCCCACAGAGCGAGGGTCACGCCGTGCTCCACAAAGAGGGGCTCCAGGTGCTGGATCATCTGCTCCCTGTGGGCCGTGTCCTTGGCCTCGTTGCTCGAGGTGTACATCGGCCGGTGGCCCTGGAACACCACGAACGGCGTTCGGCTCCGGTTGACGCGCTCGAGGTCGGCCTTTATGAACTTGTACTGATCGCTGCCACGGGTGAAGTCGGTTTCGGTGGACATGTAGACGAAATGCACAACGCCTGCATCAATGGAGTAGTAGAGGTTCTGGGTGTCGGGAGCGATGGTGCCGGTGGGGAGGGAAGAGTTTCCGGGCATCCTGAACTTGATGCTGTATGGCACCCCGCATTCGCCGCCGCCGTCCTTCCCGTTGTACACCTTTGCTGCCCAGGAGGGTTTCCAGGGCTGGGAGGGCCAGTCATACTCATGGTTTCTGATGCAGACGTGGTATGGTGTGCTGGCAGCGATGGGCTCGATCTGCTCGAAGAAATGATCCCATAACCATGCGTAACCTTTGGCGTGGCTGATGTCGCCGATGTGTGAAATGATCGCCGGTTTGTCGTTGAGGGCTTGGAGATCGCGGAGGATCCATTTCACGGTTGGCTGATGTCGCCGATGTGTGAAATGATCGCCGGTTTGTCGTTGAGGGCTTGGAGATCGCGGAGGATCCATTTCACGGTTGACAGACTTTCTTGAGGTGTTCGGAAGTAGGTGTTGTAAGGGACGTAGGTGCCCAGGTCGCCGAAGAGGAATGCGATGGTCTCGTTGGCCTCGGCGTCGCGTGAGATGAAGCTGTGTGTCTCACTCCACCCCCCTGAATCGTTGCCAACCTATGAAATGACAGTCCAAACTTCAAAAGATTAGTTGAATGTGGCATAGAATGGCTTTTTTGTACCGAATGCTGATGATGTTGGGTGCTCGTTATGGTTGGATCTTGGAACTACGAGCTATGGAAAATATTTTTTGCGTCATAAACTAGACTAGATATCGAACTGAAGCTAGTGCTCTAAAATGAAGTTTTGCCAACTTTCAGACGATCCCATCTGATCTGGTTCTTTTGAGGCCCCAGACTGAAGCTAGGATGTTTGCATTGCTAGTTCAAATGATTCAAATTATGATTGAAGTGGAAGTTATGTGTCTAGTGTACCTTGTAGGAGTACCTTGTCCCAGGCCGCAGCGCCTTCATGACGCCGTCGAAGACGAAGCCGGGGTGGCGCCACCCGACGCTGTGGTTCGCCGGGTGGCCGCACATGTGGCGCCGCTCGTACGTGCTCGCCGCCGCCGGCACCTCCTCCCACTCCTCCTCGCGCCGGCCGGCGGGCCCGTACCTCACCGACCTCCTCCCGCCGTCGCCGCACACGAACAGCACCCGCATCTCGTCCGCCTCGTCGGTGAACGCCAGGTGCAGCTGGGCGGGCCGGGCGCCGGATCCCTCGCGGGCCACGTCGCCCGATACGGCGGCGCGGCGGCTGGCGTCGGGGAGCGGGTCGCCGTCCTGGTCAACGCGCGGGTTCCGGCCCGGCGGCCCCGGAAGAGGCGGAACTGGTAGGGGGCGCGCAGGTCCGGCAGGGGCGGGAGCGCGAGGCTGCCGGCGCCCGTGGCCCAGGAGGCGGAGGAGTTGAGGAAGAGGAAGCCGAGGTAGTCGAGGTCGCCGGAGGTCGGCGGGGAGTAGACGGCCACGTAGTCGAGCGGGCCCGGGTCGGGGAGGTTGGACCATTGCAGGGCGACTGCGTGGTGGTCTGGTTTGGTCAGCGTCGCCGGGGTGGCTGTGAGGGTCGTGGCGGAGGTGGTGGGCTCGCCGGCGGCGAGGTGGGCGGCGAGCAGGAAGAGCAACGCCCAAGGCGACATTGTAATCAATGCATTTGTTTATGGATGCAGCTTAACTTAGGCTTGAATTAATGACTGTGCTCAGGAAGCTCAGCTCAGTTTAAACAAATATTTCACGATCGCGCTTCATTTCAGTTCACTACATCGTCTTGCACTCATACACTTACCTCTAGCAACATTGATGTCATCGTTGGCGTGGCAAGCCGTTGTCACGCAACATCGAATGTGTTACTGCCGGCGTGGTCATCATAGTCACGGCGCAGGCTCCTCCCCGACGTCACGTGCACGCGCGCAGCCCTGCTAGGCTCAGCAGCAGCCCCTGAATCGGTGACCCTTCCGCAACCTCGCGTCGGCGCCAACGCACATGGACTTGCTGCATCAAGCATAGGCTTGCGGCATTAGGCCAACTCCACCGCACGACCCAAACAGACGTCCGAATTGGCCGGATTTTGTCCCTATGGAGTGCCGATGGGTACGCCCGTGTCCGGCTGTGTCCATTGGATCGTGCGTGCGCCCACTGCGCGGCCGCATCCCAAATTCACGTCCGTGTTAGGAAAACAATAAAAAAAGAAAACATAAAAAATTGACTACAAAAGTAAATAAGCGCAGTTTAATAAAAGATAAAACTTAGTTAGGGGGTCCATGGCCACAAAACGGCCCAGTTTCGTCACATTAATAATTAAACATAAAAAGAAAAAAAACGGTCTCCGCCGGCGCGCTCCTGCCCGTGCCCGTCGTTGCCGTCGCCGTGGCGCTCTTCACTGACCGCCGGTGTCGTCGTCGTCGTCGTCGCTGACGAGGTCGACGTAGGCCGGCGGCGTCCACAGGTGGGCCGGCGGTGCGTGCGGTGCCTGGTAGACGGGGGCGGGCTGGACGGCGGGAGGTGCCTGCAACACCTCCTCCCGTGGCGACCCCTCCCGCTCCGGTGACTGCGGCGGAGTGGCGCGCCAGTCCACGCCCAGGACGGCGGCCATCTCCGGAGCAGTGCAGGACCAGGCCCACCCCGTGCCCACCAGCTGCTGGAAGGCGGCCGCCGGCTCCTCCTCCATGGCGTCCTCCCTTCTCTCCTCCGTCAAGGCCGCCATCTGCAGCTCCGGGAAGGCCACGTCGCCGGCGGCAGACAGTACCATGGCCTCCTCCAAGCCGTCCCATTGCCGCTCGTCGTGCGTGCGCATGAAGTCCTCCAACTGCACGAGACGGGCTTCCTCCTCCGCCGTCATGCGAGGAGGTGGTGGTGGCGATGGAGACGGCGACGGCGTGGGCGTGAGGCCGCGCACCATCCTACGCCCGCGCTCCTGGGGAGCAGCCGTGGCCCCGTCGACGTGCTCTGGGCGTGGCCGCCGTGGCCCCGTCGACGTGCCGGCGAAATAGGACGCCCGCCGCGCGTCGTGCTCATCGCGGAACCAGGTGTCCCACAATGGCGAGTCGGGGGCGTACCTGGGGTCGTAGTAGAGGTCGTCCGGGAGGAGGAGGCGGCGGCGCTCGATCTCCTGGCGGCGCGCACGGCCGGTTACCGGGACCGGCGGGATCGGCACGCGGTCGGCCGACAAATGCCAGTTGTTGGGGAGGTGGGCGTCGCTCCAGGGGATCGGCGTCCTCGTCTCCCAATAACGGCGGCACACCTCCGCGCGGATGTAGTGCCGGTCGCGCTCGCCTGCGGACGCGGGGGCGATGGAGAACGCGGGCGGCGAGGGGGCCCGACGTGGTGGCGATGGCGAGGCTGGCTCCTCCTTCTTCACCGAGCCGCGGCCACGCCCCGACGAGGAGCCAGCCTCGCGGTCGTGCTTGCCTTTGCGGCCGTAGTTCCAGAGCCCCATGGCTGCGGGGCGGCCGGCCGGCGAGTTCTTGGCTAGGGTTTGGGGCCTGAGGCTGTCGGGTTTCGAGGAGGTCGTGGGGCGGCGTGGGGCAGTGTGGACGACGACCGGTCCACGCTTCCCACTTAAAGAAGGACGGTGACCCTTCCATGTGTGGATGACAGGTGGGGCCGCCCGCCCGTGCGCATTGATGTGGGCGGGATGCCGGTAGGTGGCCGCCTGCCACGCGGCCCCGACGCGGATGAGGGCGCGTCCGTTTGGTGTCCGCCGCGACCCAAACACGGCGCAAGTTTGCGCTCGAAATGGGTCGGCCCGGACACAAAACGGACAGGATAGATCCGGGCCGTCGCGCGCTGGGCCGCCTCCTTTGTTCGTTTTACCCCAAACGGATCGGGACGGACAGGATAGGGTCGCGCGGTGGAGTTGGCCTTAGAAGGTTAGCGAGTTGCGGCTGCAAGCATGCGCTGCTCCATTGTTTTCGGTTGTGGCATCTGGCATCTAATGCATCGGCTTGCGGTGTGATAGAGAGACAATGAAGAGAGACAAACGAGTGGAGATTTTTCTCAAACAGTCAACGTGGTTGGGGTGGGGTCCACGGGGGATGTGTGGCACACAACCGAGGCAGCCAATGACGAGGCTGTAAATCAACCAGTTGAGGGGGAGTTTAACCCCTTTTTTGCGGGAGACATCTACAGGGAATATCTAGATTATATTACATAATGAAAACGAGTATGCAAAATGAATACCCAGATCAAGGACGGTTGTCCTCACTTTTACAAGAGACATTGGGAAAACTTAGAGGTGCATCTAAGCCCTCATGAAAATCCATTCGAACTAATTTCATTGTCGCTAGCTTAGTCGTCATAGCATCGCTGGTGGAGAGTGAAGACGAGATAGCTGCAATTGTGTCGTCACAAAATCCTATAGGGGCAAACTCCTCCTTGATGTCGCTAAAGAGACACCCACCGCGTACGATGAGATTTGGGGGAAGAATCTGAATTGTCAGGAGGATCACCCAATCTATGTCGACAGCCGTGTTCCCTTAAGCGAATACTAGGGCTGCTTTCTTTCGTAAATCAGTACGATCCACGCCTTGTAGTCGTTGGTTGCGGTCAAAGCAGACTTCGTCGTTGCATCGCGGGGATGCTACACAACACCTCTCGTAGTCCTAGCATCATGCAACATCCACAACTTCTACACCAGCTCAAGTTTCGATATGAAAGGACCAATGACTAGAGCTCACAAACGACAACTAAATTATCATGTACTTACGTTTCTAGAAACTTTCATTTTCGTTCATGAGAATATGGCACGACCTAAATCAAATGTATTTATATTACTCGTGAATGAATGACCTAGCACATAACAGAGATACACATACTGGTATTCATCAAACATGGAGATGACAACAGATATACAAGGAGCAAAGACGGAGCTCCAAGTGTGGATTCTAGGCCTTTGAATCCACCATGATGACACGTGAGTGACATGGACGAAGTATACAAATGAACACTTTATTATTTCATCCATGGTTATGTATAAGTGTTGCGCTACCTTGGTTTTTGGCCAGGTCCATGAATTCTCGGAATAAAAGAACACGTGCTATTTTGACTGCTTTTAGAGAGGAGATGGGTTTAAGGTTAGATTTGACACCTCCTCCTTGGGCTGGCCGACCCACGCCTCATGTCTCTCCTTAAATACCCACTAGGTCGTTTTAGGGTTTTGGTTTTGTTTGATTGAGTTTTACCATTTGCTACTCTTTGCCATAGACACGAGAGCCGGCGATACCTCATGTAAGGGTTCCAACAATCATGGCCGGACATAACAAATATGAAGCAGTAACCATGCAACTCAACTTGATGCAAATTAAAGAACTCTTAGTCACTTGTATCCATCTGAATCCATTTTCAGATGGCAGGCACCAAACTATGACAACAAAAAATAGCAACCAACAACCCTAGGCCAGGGAATATCATCGATTATTTCTTGTACTACCAAGCCATGAAAGCATCATGTATCATCAATATACACCACATGAATTAACAAACTCTGAACATAATGTACATATTGGCAAAAACTAAAGCATGGGTTGTAGCAACATTCTCCTGGCACTATTTGTGTACACACCATTAGTAGAGAGCCAGAAATATCAGGAGTAAGTTGGAACTTATGGCTAATTTGTTCCATATAGTCCATGTCTGAAGTAGTGGTTCACAATCTACCATGTCAAATTTTCATGTAACATACTTTTTGATCCCTCTTGAGAAAGCAAGTGTTGGGAAACGTAGCATGCAATTTCAATAAAAAATCCTACGCTCACGCAAGATCTATCTAGGAGATGCATAGCAACAAGAGGGGGAGTGTGTTTCTACGTACCCTCGTAGACCGAAAGCGGAAGCGTTTGACAACGCGGTTGATATAGTTGAACTTCTTCTCGTTCCGACTGATCAAGCACTGATACGTCTCTGTCGTATCTACTTTTCCTAACGCTTTTCCTCTTGTTTTGAACTCTAGTTTGCATGATTTGAATGAAACCCGGACCGATGCTGTTTTCAGCAGAACTATCATGGTGCTGTTTTTGTGCAGAAATAAAAGTTCTCAGAATGGAACGAAACTTTGCGAGGATTTTTTATACAATAACAGAGAATTTCTGGAGCCAAGAACCACCAGAGGGGGGCACTTGGGTGGGCACAACCCACCAGGGCGCTCCACCCCCTCCAGGCGCGCTCAGGTGGGTTGTCCCCACCTGGTGGCCCCGCAGACCCTGAAACCGATGCTATAAAATCCTATTTTTCCAGAAAAAAACCAGGAAGAAAGAATTATCGCGTTTCACGAGACGGAGCCGCCGCCGTCTCCTGTTCTTCATTGGGAGGCCAGATCTGAAGTCCGTTGGGGGCTTTGGAGAGGGGCATCTTCGATCTTCATCATCACCAACCCTCCTCCATCGCCAATTCCATGATGCTCCCCACCGGGAGTGAGTAATTCCTTCGTAGGCTCGCTGGTCGGTGAGGAGTTGGATGAAATTCATCATGTAATTGAGTTAGTTTTGTTAGGGCCTGATCCCTAGTATCCATTATGTTCTGAGATTGATGTTGCTATGACTTTGCCATGCTTAATGCTTGTCACTTTGGGCCCGGGTGACATGATTTCAGATCTGAACCGTTTATGTTATCACCATTATATCCATGTTCTAGATCTGACCTTGCAAGTTATAGTCACCTACTACGTGTTATGATCCGGCAACTCCGGAGTGACAATAGTCGGGACCACTCCCGATGATGACCGTAGTTTGAGGAGTTCATATATTCACCGTGTGCTAATGCTTTGTTCCGGTTCTCTATTAAAAGGAGGCCTTAATATCCCTTAGTTTCCAATAGGACCCTGCCGCCATGGGAGGGTAGGACAAAAGATGTCATGCAAGTTCTTTCTCTAAGCATGTATGACTATTTACGGAATACATGCCTACATTATATTTATGAACTGGAGCTAGTGCCGTATCGCCCTAGGTTATGACTGTCTCATGATGAATATCATCCAACGAATCGCCGATCCAATGCCTACGATTTTCCTACATATTGTTTCTACTAAGTTACTACTACTACTGTCACTATTGCACTTGCTACAAAACTATTGCTATCACCGTTACCGTTACTATTGTTGCTACTACTACTATCAAAATTATCATACTACTTTGCTATTGATCACTTTGCTGCAGACAATTAATCTCTAGGTGTGGTTGAATTGACAACTCAGCTGCTAATACTTGCAAATATTCTTTGGCTCCCCTGGTGTCGAATCTATAAATTTTGGTTGAATACTCTACCCTCGAAAACTATTGCGATCCCCTATACTTGTGGGTTATCAAGACTTTTTTCTGGCGCCGTTGCCGGGGAGCATAGCTATATTTGTTGAGTCACTTGGGATTATTATCAAATTATCACTATGAAGAATCTAAAGGATGCTAAGACTAAGATTTTTTCCTCTAAGACGAGGGGAGGTAAGGAACTACCATCTAGCTCCACACTTGATTCACCTTCTGTTATAAATAGGCTTGCAACACCACCACATGCTATTAATTCTGATATGTCGCAAGTTATTAATGGTGCTACTTCTGCTATGAATGATACTCATGATGATGTTAGTACCTTGCTTGATAATAATGTGCCACTGGGTGAATTTCTTGATGAACAAATTGCTAGAGTAAGACAACATGATATTGTTGAAACTGATGATGAGCTTGAAACTGAAAATCTTGAAACACCTATTAGAACTAGCCCTCCTAGATATGAATTGCCAAAGGTACCGGAAGGTTATGTTATCAGTGAGGAGGCAACTAGAGAAATTCTTGCTTGTAAGGATAGGGATGATCTTGAAAAATTATTATGAAAGTATAAAGAAAGATCTTTGAATGCTAGAATGAAATGTGATCCTAAGTTTGCTACTTCACCTATCTTTATTGATGATAAGGATTATGAATTCTCTGTCGACCCAGAGTTAATTACTTTGGTTGAATCTGATCCTTTCCATGGTTATGAAACTGAAACTGATGTGGCACATCTTACTAAGTTGAATGACATAGCCACCCTTTTTGCTTATGATGAGAAGATTCGCTATTACTATATCCTCAAATTATTTCCGTTCTCATTAAAGGGTGATCCTAAAGCTTGGTACAACACTCTTGCTCCTGGTTGTATGTGTAGTCCCCAGGATATGATTTATTACTTCTCTGAAAAAAAAACCTGCTCATAAGAAAGAAGTTGCCTTGCAGGAAAAAATTAACTTTGTGCAAATTGAAGAAGAGAGTCTCCCACAAGCTTGGGGGAGGCTTCTCCAATTGCTTAATTCTTTGCCTGATCATCCTCTTAAGAAAAATGAAATACTTGATATCTTCTATAATGGACTAACCGATACTTCTAGGGATTTCCTCAAGGAAATATGCCCTAGAGGCAATAATAAAGTTGTTATTTTATATTTCCTTATTCATGATAAAGGTTTATTATTCATGCTAGATTTGTATTAACCGGAAACTTGATACATGTGTGGATACCACTAGTGGAAAAAGGCCCATTTGTCCTGGTTCCAGAGGCCCATTTGTCCCGGTTCTGGAACCGGGACTAAAGGGTCGGGACTAAAGCCCATGACCTTTAGTCCCGGTTCGCTTACAAACCAAGATAGGTGGGGTCCATGTGGCTGCTGCGACGAGCCCCGGCAGGAGGGCCTTTGGTCCCGGTTGGTGTACCAACTGGGACCAAAAGGCATCCATGCGTCAGCGGCTCAGGAGCTGGGTTTTTTGTTTTTTTAAAGGGGGCGGTGTCGTGGTATTAAGTATGACAGTAAGTATAGGGGGTACGAATGAGGAGGCAAGGTCCTAGCTACGGCAAGATTGTACGCAAGTGTTTACGACTTTAGGCCCCTCTCGGAGGAGGTAAAATCCCTACGTCTCGGTGCCCTGAGGCGGTTGAATGGAATATGGTGTGTGTTACACGGGGTGCGAACCCTTGTCCCAGAGGAGGGGGTTGGCTTATATAGAGTGCGCCAGGACCTATCCCACCTCCGTTACAGGGGTTTAATGTACATTAAGACAGGGCGTTACTGGTAACGCCATCTATAAAGTGCTATTAATGCCCTTGAAGACTGCGGAGTGAACATCTGGCCATTGCTGTCATGTACTGCTCTTGGTCTTTAGTAGGTCGAGTGGTTTCTTGTGAGGTCGAGTGATATCAAGAGGGAGAGGTACCCGAGTGGTATGATTGGTCAAGTGGATTGCACTCGACGTCTTCAGTTGGTATTCTCTGTTTTCTCTTGGGTGCCTTTGCTTCTAGGGTAGTGACCTTGGGTAGGGCGTATAGGTGAGGCATATGACCCTACCCTAGGTCTATATCATCATCATTAGCCCCCGAATGGATTGAGGTCCGAGTGAAAAGAAGGTTGAAGTTAATCATGCCTCGACCCTCGTGCTTCACTAACGCTTGTGTTGGACTGGAGGTCCGTGTTGAAACTGCGGCTTCGTTTCAGTCGCCTTGATCGATCTAGTAGGTCATCGAATGAATTTGCACCGCCACCTTGTCGAGTGTTACTTTTGACGCGAAATCTTCGGCGCGACTGGTTAAGTGTGTCCCGGATCTCGTGGGATTCGAAATTTTGGGGAAGCGCGCGGGACGGAGCGCGTCGTAGTGAGCGGAATGGATAGACAAGGGCGCCTCAATCTTTGCGCCACTTTTTTCGCCATGTACTCAACGCGCGACTATTGCGGGATTTGACAGGATCGCTCGGGCCCACGCGTCAGCCACTCGGAAGCGGATCTTTATAAGGCGACGGGGCCGAGGCGTCTGCACTGTGCGCACCTATCTTCTCCCTTTCTCCTCTGCTTCTCCGCTGCCCCTCTCTCCTGCGCTCTCGACGCCGCTGCGCTGCCACCATGGTGAAGGACAGGACGGCAGCGCTGGAACGCGCGAAGAAGGCGACGGGGGCGGCGAAGGGCAAGAAAATGGCTCGGGGGTCGTCGTCAAGGTCTGGGATGCCGGCGGGTTGGATCCAGGGCGATTGGATCCGATCTTCGCTCTGGCCAGAGGACTTGGAGGAGCTGGCTGACTCCGGTCTGATCGTCGAGGGAGCTGCGAGGCTGTCGAAAGGAGAGACGGAGCCTCAGCCGTGGTCGGGTGAGTGCATTTTGCTCGCCACCCATGTCGACCGGGGTTTCTCCCTTCCCCCGCATCCTTTTTTCAGGGTTTCTTGAACTTCTTAGGAGCCCAGCTCCACCACTTCTCCCCCAACACCATTACGTACCTCGCCGTGTTAGTGTCCATGTGCAAAAATTTCCTGTGTTGTCGACTACACTGGAGTCTTTTCAAGCACATCTTTACAATCCGCTCCCAGTCAGTGGAGAAAGCCAATTCGAGTGACGAGAGGATGCATGTGATCCAAATGTGTGGGGGTTTGGGGATCCAGAAGAGGAAACAGAGTGCTTTCCCTTCCTTGACCCTTCCCGAGTCGATCAGGGGCTGGTAGTCGACCTGGTTCTATTGCCAGGACATTGCGACTCCTGGTCACTCGACCGACCTTCCCCCCTTTTCTTTAGATCGCGCCCAACAACCTTCTTCGCTGAAAGTGACAGCTTCTGAGAGGGTGGAAACGGACATGTTGGTGGAGAGAGTGGTTCAGTTGATCAATCAGGGTGTAACCGGCATGGACTTGCTGGAGGTGTTTCTCAGTCGACGCATCCAGCTGCTCCAGGCTCGTGACCATCCGATGTGGATGTATTCTGGAGCCAACGACACCGCTCGGGTCCATTTAAAGGAGGTATCAGCCGCGATGGTGGCCCAGTGGCTAAAAGGCATCCCATGGAACAAGGATAACCCCACAGGAGCTAGGAGAGTCGACCATTCAGCGCCAACAACCAGCCAGACAAGGTTTGGTCTTTGCTACCGACTGTATTCCCGTATGTCTTGCATCTGTGTCTGAAGCCGACTGACATTTGCTTGACTCTTTGTCTTGTAGATTTACACTGAGATGTACTCTATGCCCAACGGTGAACAAGCTCTGGAGCAAGACCAGGAGGCGGAGGACAGTGCGGAAGAGAGCGGCGATTGGCAGTCTCCAGAGGATGACGACGAGGAGGAAAGCGACGAGTCAGATGACGACGAGGTGGTCGACTCGCCACCACGCTCAGAGCACCGATCCAAGCTTCTCCATGATCCAGTGGGCGGGCGCGACAAGACCGCGGCTCCAAGCACTCAAGCACAGAAGCGCACTCGGACATCGACTCCAGAGTCGACGGAGAAGGTCGCCAAGCAGCCCAAGGTTGCGCCCTCGAAGGCTCGGAAGACCTTGCCCAAGATCAAGATGGACGTTCCCGTCGCCTCTGGGTGAGCGCTCGATCTTTCTATGTTTTCTTCTTCCGACTGATCTTTCTGTTTTGACCGAGTGGATTATGAACTTTTTCAGCCCTACAACTTTTGCGACTCACATGGACGTTGACAAGTCCCCAGGTGACGAGGAGGCCGACGACGCGGCCACTTCCAAAGCTGGTAATCCCTTTCCGATTAGAATTTGTGCTGTCGATTGGGTCATTGGTCGATTGACCTCTTGAGATTGTTTTTGTTGTAGCTCCACGGGATGTTATTAATCTTCCGGATGACGAAGAAGAAGAAGTGCCTTTGAGAGAGAGAAGAAGAAGGAACAAGGCATCAAGCGGGAAGGCGGTCGAGGGTCAGGTGCCTCAATTGACGTCGGTGCTTGAGAAAGTGGTCGAGTGATCCGGAGACCTGGCTCGGACCAGTGCCACCTTTGCCAATCCACAGTCGACTGATCGTCCATCGGGGTCGTCTGCTCAGGCCCCTGTTGCTTTAGTACTCCACGCATCTGATCCCGTGACTGCCCCGACTGTGCTGCCGCCGTCGCTCTTTGTTGCATACCAGACTTCAGACGACCCTCCGAGTGTCGCCAGGGAGGCTCTTCTCCAGGTGAACCTCATGATGGAGCAGATGAAGGTGGTGCATGAGGCCAGTCAGGTTGCCTAATTACAATGCCAGCACCGCTCTGCAAAGTCAGCGTCCAGGTTAGTTGATTTCCGACTGGTCCCTTGAGCGGTAATAGATGTCACTGTTGCTTCACTATCCATATGGTGTCCTTGGATGAGCGTTTTGGAACCTATTATGTGCATCTATGGATCTGCATTTCGCATTCGATCACCCACTGGGGTGTTTCTGCTTTAGAACTGAGTAGCTCTTTCATTTGAATCGACCAGGTTGAGTCGAGTGGTTTTCTGAACCACTGGGGACACGCAGAGTGCACCCACTGGGTGTAGTACCCGAGACCGCGGTCGACTGCTTGGTAGTCGGCTGGGGTCTGAGAACCTCTTTTTTTTATATGCTGGGCAGACCATGCCGAGTGTAAAACCAGACCAGTGGGGGCACGCCAAGTGCAGCCACTGGGTGTAGTCCCCGAGACTACTGTTGAATGTTTGATTCAGCGGTAGTCTTAGAACAATTTTTGCTGTGATTGACTTTTGTTTCTATCGACTGACATATCTTATTTGCTGACTGCAGAAGTCTTGTGATCTTGGAGCTCAACTTTCTGAGCTGAATAAGAAGAAGATCAGCCTCGACTTGATCTGGATTTGGTGAAGAAGAACCTCAAGAAGGCCCAGGACGAAACAACTATCACGGGAGGTAACCACTCGTCCACCTTATGATTCTCTGTCTCTTTTTTCAGTCTCTTTGAACCGAGTGATTCCACTCGAACAGATTTGCATAGTGAAAATCGTCAACTTCAAGCTTGTCTGAAGAATGTTATTTCTTTAGACAAAATGAAGCAGGCTCTGGAGAAAAAGGATCAGGATCTTGCCGCGGCCCAGAAGGAGGCTCGAGAGAAAACAACACTTGCGGACAAGAAGCTGGCTTCAGTCAGCAAGTTGGAAGAGGAGATTGCGCAACTGAAGAAAGACAAGGAACGCTTGACTTATGAAGTGGGGAGCCTTAAAGCTAAGAAGGGCGAACTGGAGTCTTATCTAGGGCAGCTTGCTGTGAAGTTGGTCCTAAAACTTGAACGTATTTCCCCTTGTTCGACTGATTTGTTGGTGTCGACTGACATGCCTTGTTAAACTGTCGATTAACTGTTTTTCTGATTGTGCAGAATTTTGCCAAGACTATGAAGCAGAAACTGGGCGAGTCGAGACAGGTCTCGATCCCGTAAACTGTCCCGTCAAACATGACATTGCAATGAATGTGTTTTAGTTGGAGTCTCGCCTGGACAGCGCCGTGGACTACCCCGCTCGACTGAAGGCTGCGATGACGCGGGTTGATGCTGAACTCTGGCCTCAGGCGGAACTCTCGTAGGACCTCGAGTCTCTGATGGCTCTACTGAACCAGATCCCCGATCGAGTGCAGGAATGGAAGAAGTCATCTGCTTGCTATGGTGCTAAAGTTGCTCTATCATTAGTCCGAGTGCACTGCAAGGACGTCAGAGAAGACAAGCTGGCGGCACTCAAGGTCGCGAACACAAATAAGCTCACTTTCCAGTCTTTCATGGACACCTTCCTTGGCCGCCACTCGCATTTCAGACAGCATCGACCTTGATAGTTTCTATGATCCAGCAAGTCCTTCTCCGGCCAAGTGAATGAAACATTATGTCCTACTTTTATTTTCCTCGGAATACCGAGTGGTTTATGTAACCGTTAAACTCTTTCAGGCTTGATGCCTGAGTACTTCTGCCCGTCGCGGTTCTAAACATTTGCGGGTTTTATCTGAACTTGGTTCTCCTTGAATATCATGGCTTTTGCTTTTTGTTGTTTCTTAATGTCTTTCGACTCCGAGTGAGCTTGATCTTTTCATCGAGTGGACCTGTCACCTTGCCTCCTTGCAAATCGGGATGGAACATACATTGTACTTGTGACGCAGCCCGTACGAGGTGTTCAATCGAAACCCCGTCCTCCTTACAGATCGGTATGGAACATACATTGTATTTGTGACGCAGCCCATACCAGGTGTTCAATTGACACCTGTCGTCCTTGTGGATCAGGATGGAACGTACATTGTACTTGTGACACAGCCCATACGAGGTGTTCAGTCGACACCTCGTCGTCCTTGCGGATCGAGATGGAACGCACGTTGTATTTGTGGCGCAGTTCATGCGAGGTGTTCAATCGACACCTCGTCGTCCTTGCGGATCGGGATGGAGCACACATTGTGAGGATTGCTCACCACTCAGAATGTTTTTAACTTAGACAATTACGGGGTCGCAGCTAAGCCCCCGAGTGGGAGGATTGCTCTCCACTCGGAACGTTTTTAACTTAGGCGATTACGGGGTCACAACTAAGCCCCCGAGTGGGAGGATTGCTCTCCACTCGGAATATTTTTAACTTAGGCGGTTACGGGGTCGCAGCTAAACCCCCGAGTGGGAGGATTGCTCTCCACTTAGGAATGTTCTTAACTTAGGCGATTACGGGGGCGCAGCTAAGCCCCTGAGTGGGAGGATTGCTCACCATTCAGAATGTTTTTAACTTAGGCGATTACGGGGTTGCAGCTAGGCCCCGTAGTGGGAGGATTGCTCTCCACTCAGAATGTTTTTAACTTAGGCGATTACGGGGTCGCAGCTAAGCCTCCGAGTGGGAGGATTGCTCTTCACTTGGAATGTTTTTAACTTAGGCGATTACGGGGTCGCAGCTAAGCCGCCGAGTGGGAGGATTGCTCCCCACTCGGAATGTTTTTAACTTAGGCGAATCCGGTTCACGGCTAAGCTCCGAGTGGGAGGGTTTCTCTCCACTCGGAATGTTTTTAACTTAGGCGATTACGGGGTCGCAGCTAAGCCCCCGAGTGGGAGGATTGCTCTCCACTCGGAATGTTTTTTAACTTAGGCGAATCAGGTTCGCGGCTAAGCTCCGAGTGGGAGGGTTGCTCTCCACTCGGAATCTTTTTTCAACTTAGGCGAATCAGGTTCGCGGCTAAGCTACCCACTGGGGGATTTGGACACAAATGGTTATGGGGAATCAATCATTAAGATACTGTAAAAATCTTGTCTTTGAAAAGCAAATTGAAATACTCTTATTACAACTCGTCGGGTCGAGTGAATTTTAAGTATAGAAAGGACGAAGCAGCTCTATGTTCTATGCGCGTGGCTCATCCATGTTCTTGGCTATGTTGTAGATGTGGTACGCTCCATTGTGAAGCACCTTGGTGATGATGAAGGGGCCTTCCCAGGCCGGAGCAAGTTTGTGGGGCCGTTTCTGATCCACTCAGAGCACAAGGTCTCCTTCCTAAAATACTCGACCTCTGACGTTACGAGCATGGAATCGGCGCAGATCTTGCTGATAAATGGTCGACCAAATCAAAGCCATCTCACGTTCCTCTTCTAAGAGATCGACTACGTCTTCGCGTGCCTGCGCTGCTTCAGCTTCTGAGAAGAGTTCCACTTGGGGAGCATTGTGCAGTAAGTCACTCGGAAGCACAGCCTCGGCGCTGTACACCAAGAATAAAGGGGTTCAGTCAATCGACCGGTTCGGCGTTATTCTCAGCCCCCAGAGGACGGACGGTAATTCGTTCACCCAAGCACCAGCATCGTGCTTTAGGTCGCGCATCAGTCGGGGTTTTAGTCCTTGAAGGATCAAATGATTCGCCCTTTCTGCTTGTCCATTCGACTGCAGGTGTGCGACGGACGCATAGTTAACCTGAGTGCCTTGGGACGCACAAAATGCCTTGAACTCATCAAAATCAAAGTTGGAGCCGTTATCTGTGATAATGCTGTGGGGAACTCCATATCTGAATATCAACTCTTTGATGAAACTGGCGGCGGTGCCTGCACCAAGGTTTTTGATGGGCTTGGCTTTGATCCACTTGGTGAACTTGTCGACTGCTACGAGCAAATGGGTGAAACCACTGTTGGAAATATGCCCTAGAGGCAATAGTAAAATGATTATTATTATATTTCCTTGTTCGTGATAATTGTCTTTTATTCATGCTATAATTGTATTATCCGGAAATCATAATACACTTGTGAATACTTAGATCACAACATGTCCCTAGTGAGCCTCTAGTTGACTAGCTCGTTGATCAACAGATAGTCATGGTTTCCTGACTATGGACATTGGATGTCATTGATAACGAGATCACATCATTAGGAGAATGATGTGATGGACAAGACCCAATCCTAAGCATAGCACAAAGATCGTGTAGTTCGTTTGCTAGAGCTTTTCCAATGTCAAGTATCTTTTCCGTAGACCATGAGATCGTGTAACTCCCTGATACCGTAGGAGTGCTTTGGGTGTACCAAACGTCACAACGTAACTGGGTGGCTATAAAGGTGCACTACAGGTATCTCCGAAAGTGTCTGTTGGGTTGACATGGATCGAGACTGGGATTTGTCACTCCGTATGACGGAGAGGTATCTCTGGGCCCACTCGATAATGCATCATCATAATGAGCTCAAAGTGAAGTGTCTGGTGACGGGATCATGCATTACGGTACGAGTAAAGTGACTTTCCGGTAACGAGATTGAACGAGGTATTGGGATACCGACGATCGAATCTCGGGCAAGTAACATACCGATTGACAAAGGGAATTGTATACGGGGTTGCTTAAATCCTCAACATCGTGGTTCATCCGATGAGATCATCGAGGAGCATGTGGGAGCCAACATGGGTATCCAGATCCCGCTGTTGGTTATTGACCGGAGAGCCGTCTCGGTCATGTCTACATGTATCCCGAACCCGTAGGGTCTACACACTTAAGGTTCGGTGATGCTAGGGTTGTAAAGATATTAGTATGCAGCAAACCTAAAGTTGTTCGGAGTCCCGGATGAGATCCCGGACGTCACGAGGAGTTCCGGAATGGTCCGGAGGTAAAGAATTATATATGGGAAGTCGAGTTTCGGCCATCGGGAAAGTTTCGGGGGTCACCGGTATTGTACCGGGACTACCGGAAGGGTCCCGGGGGTCCACCGGGTGGGGCCACCCATCCCGGAGGGCCCCATGGGCTGAAGTGGGAGGGGAACCAGCCCTTGGTGGGCTGGTGCGCCCCCCTGGCCCCCCCTCTGCGCCTAGGGTTGGGAACCGGGGAGGGGGCGCCTCCACTTGCCTTGGGGGGCACTCCACCCCCTGGCCGCCGCCCCCCCTTGGGAGATCCCATCTCCAGGGCCGGCGCCCCCCTTGGGGTCCCTATATAAAGAGGGGGGTGGGAGGGCAGCCGCACCCTGACATCTGGCGCCTCCCTACCCCCTTGCTACACCTCCTCCTCCCGTAGTCGCTTGGCGAAGCCCTGCCGGAACCCTGCTGCATCCACCACCATGCCGTCGTGCTGCTGGATCTTCATCAACCTCTCCTCCCCCCTTGCTGGATCAAGAAGGAGGAGACGTCACGCTGACCGTACGTGTGTTGAACGCGGAGGTGCCGTCCGTTCGGCGCTAGGATCTCTGGTGATTTGGATCACGACGAGTACGACTCCCTCAACCCCGTTCTCTTGAACGCTTCCGCTCGATCTACAAGGGTATGTAGATGCACTCCTCTCTCTCGTTGCTATATGAACTCATAGATTGATCTTGGTGAACGTAGGAATTTTTTTATTTTATGCAACATTCTCCAACAGTGGCATCATGAGCTAGGTCTATGCGTAGTTCTCTATTGCACGAGTAGAACACAAATCTGTTGTGGGCGTAGATGTTGTCAACTTTCTTGCCACTGTTAGTCTTATTTTACTTCAGCGGTATTGTGGGATGAAGCGGCCCGGACCGACCTTACACGTACGCTTACGTGAGACAGGTTCCACCGACTGACATGCACTAGTTGCATAAGGTGGCTAGCGGGTGTCTGTCTCTCCCACTTTAGTTGGAGCGGATTCGATGAAAAGGGTCCTTATGAAGGGTAAATAGAAGTTGACAAATCACGTTGTGGTTATTCGTAGGTAAGAAAACGTTCTTGCTAGAACCCTATTGTAGCCACGTAAAAGATGCAACAACAATTAGAGGACGTCTAACTTGTTTTTGCAGCAATTGCTTTGTGATGTGATATGGCCAAAAGTTGTGATGAATGATGAATGATATATTGTGATGTATGAGATCATGTTCTTGTAATAGGAATCACGACTTGCATGTCGATGAGTATGACAACCGACAGGAGCCATAGGAGTTGTCTTAATTATTGTATGACCTGCGTGTCAATGATTTAACGCCATGTAATTACTTTACTTTATTGCTAAACCGTTAGCCATAGTAGTAGAAGTAATAGTTGGCGAGCAACTTCATGGAGACACGGTGATGGAGATCATGATGATGGAGATCATGGTGTCATGCTAGTGACGAAGATGATCATGGAGCCCTGAAGATGGAGATCAAAGGAGCTATATGATATTGGCCATATCATGTCACTACTATATAATTGCATGTGATGTTTATTATGTTTATGCATCTTGTTTACTTAGAACGACGGTAGTAAATAAGATGATCCCTTATAATAATTTCAAGAAAGTGTTTCCCCTAACTGTGCGCCGTTGCTAAAGTTCGTCGTTTCGAAGCACCACGTGATGATTGGGTGTGGTAGATTCTTACATTCACATACAACAGGTGTAAGATAGTTTTACACATGCAAAAACACTTAGGTTAACTTGACGAGCCTAGCATGTACAGACATGGCCTCGGAACACAAAGACCGAAAGGTCGAACATGAGTCGTATGGAAGATACGATCAACATGGAGATGTTCACCGATGATGACTAGTCCGTCTCACGTGATGATCGGACACGGCCTAGTCGACTCGGATCATGTAACACTTAGATGACTAGAGGGATGTCAAATTTGAGTGGGAGTACATTAAATAATTTGATTAGATGAACTTAATTATCATGAACTTAGTCTAAAATATTTGCAAAATATATCTTGTAGATCAAATGGCCAACGCTCATGTCAACATGAACTTCAACGCGTTCCTAGAGAAAACCAAGCTGAAAGATGATGGCAGCAACTATACGGACTGGGTCCGGAACCTGAGGATCATCCTCATAGCTGCCAAGAAAGCATATGTCCTACAAGGACCGCTAGGTGAAGCACCCATCCTAGAGAACCAAGACGTTATGAACGCTTGGCAGTCACGTGCTGATGATTACTCCCTCGTTCAGTGCGGCATGCTTTACAGCTTAGAACCGGGGCTCCAAAAGCCTTTTGAGCAACACGGAGCATATGAGATGTTCGAGGAGCTGAAAATGGTTTTCCAAGCTCATGCCCGGGTCAAGAGATATGAAGTCTCCGACAAGTTCTATAGTTGTAAGATGGAGGAAAATAGTTCTGTCAGTGAGCACATACTCAAAATGTCTGGGTTGCACAACCGCCTGTCCCAGCTGGACATTAACCTCCCGGACGAGGCGGTCATTGATAGAATCCTTCAGTCGCTCCCACCGAGCTACAAGAGCTTTGTGATGAACTACAATATGCAGGGGATGGAGAAAACCATTCCTGAAGTATTTTCAATGCTGAAGTCGGCAGAGGTAGAAATCAAGAAAGAACATCAAGTGTTTATGGTCAATAAAACTACCAAGTTCAAGAAGGGCAAGGGTAAGAAGAACTTCAAGAAGGACGGCAAAGATGTTGCCGCGCCCGGTAAGCCAGTTACCGGGAAGAAGTCAAAGAATGGACCCAAGCGTGAGACTGAGTGCTTTTATTGCAAAGGGAAGGGTCACTGGAAGTGGAACTGCCCCAAATACTTAGCGGGCAAGAAGGCCGGCAACACTAAAGGTATATTTGATATACATGTAATTGATGTGTACCTTACCAGTACTCGTAGTAACTCCTGGGTATTTGATACCAGTGTCGTTGCTCATATTTGTAACTCATAGCAGGAGCTGCGGAATAAGCAGAGACTAGCGAAGGACGAGGTGATGATGCGCGTCGGGAATGGTTCCAAGGTCGATGTGATTGCCATCGAAACGCTACCTCTACATTTACCTATGAGATTAGTTTTAAACCTCAATAATTGTTATTTAGTGCCAAGTTTGAGAATGAACATTGTATCTGGATCTCGTTTAATGCGAGATGGCTACTCATTTAAATCCAAGAATAATGGTTGTTCTATTTATATGAGAGATATGTTTTATGGTCATGCCCCGATGGTCAATGGTTTATTCTTAATGAATCTCGAACGTAATGTTACACATATTCATAATATGAATACCAAAAGATGTAAAGTTGATAACGATAGTCCCACATACTTGTGGCACTGCCGCCTTGGTCACATTGGTGTCAAGCGCATGAAGAAGCTCCATGCTGATGGACTTTTAGAGTCTCTCGATTATGAATCATTTGACACATGCGAACCATGCCTTATGGGCAAAATGACCAAGACTCCATTCTCCGGAACAATGGAGCGAGCAACCAACTTGTTGGAAATCATACATACTGATGTGTGTGGTCCAATGAGCGTTGAGGCTCGCGGAGGATATCGTTATGTTCTCACTCTCACTGATGACTTAAGTAGATATGGGTATGTCTACTTGATGAAACACAAGTCTGAAACCTTTCAAAAGTTCAAGGAATTTTAGAATGAAGTAGAGAATCAACGTGACCGAAAGATAAAATTCTTACGATCAGATCGTGGAGGAGAATATTTAAGTCATGAATTTGGTACACACTTAAGAGAATGTGGAATTGTTTCACAACTCACGCCTTGAACACCTCAGCGTAACGGTGTGTCCGAACGTCGTAATCCCACTCTATTGGATATGGTGCAATCTATGATGTCTCTTACCGATTTACCGCTATCATTTTGGGGATACGCTCTAGAGACAGCTACATTCACTTTAAATAGGGCTCCGTCTAAATCCGTTGAGATGACACCGTATGAATTATGGTTTGGGAAGAAACCTAAGCTGTCGTTTCTAAAAGTTTGGGGATGTGATGCTTATGTCAAGAAACTTCAACCTGAAAAGCTCGAACCCAAGTCGAAAAAATGCATCTTCATAGGATACCCTAAGGAAACCATTGGGTATACCTTCTACCTTAGATCCGAAGGCAATATCTTTGTTGCCAAGAACGGATCCTTTCTGGAAAAAGAGTTTCTCTCGAAAGGAGTAAGTGGGAGGAAATTAGAACTCGATGAAGTACTACCTCTTGAACCGGAAAGTAGTGCAGCTCAGGAAAATGTTCCTGTGGTGCCTACACCGACTGGAGAGGAAATTAATGATGATGATCAAGGTACTTCGGATCAAGTTGCTACTGAACTTTGTAGGTCCACAAGGACACGTTCGACACCAGAGTGGTATGGCAACCCTGTCCTGGAAATCATGTTGTTAGACAACGGTGAACCTTCGAACTATGAAGAAGCGATGGCGGGCCCAGATTCCAACAAATGGCTTGAAGCCATGCAATCCGAGATAGAATCCATGTATGAAAACAAAGTATGGACTTTGACAGACTTGCCCGATGATCAGCGAGCGATAGAAAACAAATGGATCTTTAAGAAGAAGACGGACGCGGATGGTAATATTACCATCTATAAAGCTCGACTTGTCGCTAAGGGTTATCGGCAAGTTCAAGGGGTTGACTACGATGAGACTTTCTCTCCCGTAGCAAAGCTGAAGTCCGTCGGAATCATGTTAGCAATTGCCGCATACTATGATTATTAGATATGGCAGATGGACGTCAAAACGGCATTCCTTAACGGCTATCTTAAGGAAGAACTGTATATGATGCAGCCGGAGGGTTTTGTCGATCCTAAGAATGCTAACAAGGTATGCAAGCTCCAGCGATCCATTTATGGGCTGGTGCAAGCATCTCGGAGTTGGAACATTCGCTTTGATGAGATGATCAAAGCGTTTGGGTTTATGCAGACTTATGGAGAAGCCCGCGTTTACAAGAAAGTGAGTGGGAGCTCTGTAGCATTTCTCATATTATATGTAGATGACATACTTTTGATGGGAAATGATATAGAACTTTTGGACAACATTAAGGCCTACTTGAATAAGTGTTTTTCAATGAAGGACCTTGGAGAAGCTGCTTACATATTAGGCATCAAGATCTATAGGGATAGATCGAGACGCCTCATAGGTCTTTCACAAAGCACATACCTTGATAAGATATTGAAGAAGTTCAAAATGGATCAGTCCAAGAAAGGGTTCTTGCCTGTATTGCAAGGTGTGAGATTGAGCTCGGCTCAATGCCCGACCATGGCAGAAGATAAAGAAGAGATGAGTGTCATCCCCTATGCCTCAGCCATAGGGTCTATTATGTATGCCATGCTGTGTACCAGACCTGATCTAAGCCTTTCCGTAAGTTTGGTAGGAAAGTACCAAAGTAATCCCGGCAAGGAACATTGGACATCGGTCAAGAATATCCTGAAGTACCTGAAGAGGACTAAGGATATGTTTCTCGTTTTTGGAGGTGACGAAGAGCTCGTCGTAAAGGGTTACATCGATGCTAGCTTCGACACAGATCTGGATGACTCTAAGTCACAAACCGGATACGTGTATATGTTGAATCGTGGAGCAGTAAGCTGGTGCAGTTGCAAGCAGAGCGTTGTGGCAGGATCTACATGTGAAGCGGAGTACATGGCAGCCTCGGAGGCAGCGCATGAAGCAATATGGATGAAGGAGTTCATCACCGACCTAGGAGTGATACCCAATGTGCGGGGCCAATCACTCTCTTCCGTGACAACACTGGAGCTATTGCCCTTGCCAAGGAGCCCAGGTTTCACAAGAAGACCACGCACATCAAGCGTCGTTTCAACTCCATACGTGAAAATGTTCAAGATGGAGACATAGATATTTGTGAAGTACATACGGATCTGAATGTCGCAGATCCGTTGACTAAACCTCTTCCGCGAGCGAAACATGATCAACACCAGAACTCTATGGGTGTTCGATTCATCACAATGTAACTAGATTATTGACTCTAGTGCAAGTGCGAGACTGTTGGAAATATGCCCTAGAGGCAATAATAAAAGGATTATTATTATATTTCCTTGTTCGTGATAATTGTCTTTTATTCATGCTATAATTGTATTATCCGGAAATCGTAATACACATGTGAATACTTAGATCACAACATGTCCCTAGTGAGCCTCTAGTTGACTAGCTCGTTGATCAACAGATAGTCATGGTTTCCTGACTATGGACATTGGATGTCATTGATAACGGGATCACATCATTAGGAGAATGATGTGATGGACAAGACCCAATCCTAAGCATAGCACAAAGATCGTGTAGTTCGTTTGCTAGAGCTTTTCCAATGTCAAGTATCTTTTCCTTAGACCATGAGATCGTGTAACTCCCGGATACCGTAGGAGTGCTTTGGGTGTACCAAACGTCACAACGTAACTGGGTGGCTATAAAGGTGCACTACAGGTATCTCTGAAAGTGTCTGTTGGGTTGACATGGATCGAGACTGGGATTTGTCACTCCGTATGACGGAGAGGTATCTCTGGGCCCACTCGATAATGCATCATCATAATGAGCTCAAAGTGACCAAGTGTCTGGTGACGGGATCATGCATTACGGTACGAGTAAAGTGACTTGCCGGTAACGAGATTGAACGAGGTATTGGGATACCGACGATCGAATCTCGGGCAAGTAACATACCGATTGACAAAGGGAATTGTATACGGGGTTGCTTAAATCCTCAACATCGTGGTTCATCCGATGAGATCATCGAGGAGCATGTGGGAGCCAACATGGGTATCCAGATCCCGCTGTTGGTTATTGACCGGAGAGCCGTCTCGGTCATGTCTACATGTCTCCCGAACCCGTAGGGTCTACACACTTAAGGTTCGGTGATGCTAGGGTTGTAAAGATATTAGTATGCAGCAAAACAAAAGTTGTTCGGAGTCCCGGATGAGATCCCGGACGTCACGAGGAGTTCCGGAATGGTCTGGAGGTAAAGAATTATATATGGGAAGTCGAGTTTCGGCCATCGGGAAAGTTTCGGGGGTCACCGGTATTGTACCGGGACCACCGGATGGGTCCCGGGGGTCGGGGCCACCCATCCCGGAGGGCCCCATGGGCTGAAGTGGGAGGGGAACCAGCCCCTGGTGGGCTGGTGCGCCCCCCTGGGCCCACCTCTGTGCCTAGGGTTGGGAACCCTAGGGGAGGTGCGCCTCCACTTGCCTTGGGGGGCACTCCACCCCCCTGGCCCCCGCCCCCCCTTGGGAGATCCCATCTCCAGGGCCGCCCCCCCCTTTGGGTCCCTATATAAAGAGGGGGGGGGGGTGGGAGGGCAGCCGCACCCTGACATCTGGCGCCTCCCTACCGCCCTTGCTACACCTCCTCCTCCCGTAGTCGCTTGGCGAAGCCCTGTCGGAACCCTGCTGCATCCACCACCACGCCGTCGTGCTGCTGGATCTTCATCAACCTCTCCTTCCCCCTTGCTGGATCAAGAAGGAGGAGACGTCACACTGACCATACGTGTGTTGAACACGGAGGTGCCGTCCGTTCAGCGCTAGGATCTCCGGTGATTTGGATCATGACGAGTACGACTCCCTCAACCCGTTCTCTTGAACGCTTCCGCTCGATCTACAAGGGTATGTAGATGCACTCCTCTCTCTCGTTGCTAGATGAACTCATAGATTGATCTTGGTGAACGTAGGAAATTTTTTATTTTATGCAACGTTCTCCAACAACCACTTGCGCCGGTCTTGAAAGGTCAAACCATATCCAGTCCCCAGACTGCAAACGGCCAGATGAGTGGAATGTCTTCAGGGCAGATGCAGGCTTGTGGGACGTGTTGGAGTAGAACTGGCAACCTGCGCACTTGTCAACTATATCTTTTGCCATCTCATTTGCCCGAGGCCAATAGAATCCTGCTTGGTATGCTTTGGCCACGATGGTCCGAGAGGACGCATTGTGACCACAGGTCCCCGAGTGGATATCGTTTAGGATCATTCGACCTTCTTCTGGGGTGATGCAGCGCTGAGCCACTCTTGTGACGCTTTCTCTGAAAAGCTGACCTTTTATCACTGTGAAGGCTTTGGATCGACGGACTATCTGGCGAGCTTCATCCTCATCCTCTGGGAGTTCCTTCCTTAGAATATATGTGATGTACAGTACTGTCCAGTCGGGCGTGATCACCAAGACTTCCATGATCAAGTCGACCATGGCTGGCACCTCGATCTCAGTCGGGTCAGTTGAACTTATTGGTTGCAGGGGTTCTTCCTTGAAGGGATCTTCTTGTACTGACGGGGTATGGAGATGCTCCAAGTACACATTGCTGGGAATAGGCTTCCGAGTGGAACCTATCTTTGCCAGATCATCAGCAACTTGATTCTTGATTCGAGGTATGTGGTGGAGCTCTAACCCCTCAAACTTCTCTCTAGCTTTCTCACTACATTGCAATATCCTGTCATTGCGGGACTCCCGACGTCCCATTCTTTCATTACTTGATTAACCACTAAGTCTGAGTCGCCATAAACCATCAGGCGCCGGACGCTGAGTGAAATGGCCATACGCAACCCATACAATAGCGCTGCTTCATTGTTCGAAGAATCAAAGTGAATCTAGAGGACATAACTGAGCTTGTCTCCTCGTGGGGATACTAAGACCACTCCTGCACCAGAGCCACTTAACATTTTGGATCCATCAAAGAACATGGTCCAATGTTCCGACTAGATTTGAGTCGGCTGCTGTTGTTCTGTCCACTTTGTGAGGAAATCTGCAATTGCTTGAGACTTGATGGCCTTTTTTTTGCCTCAAACTTGATATCTAAAGTAAGAAGTTCAATCGCCCACTTTGCCACTCGACCAGTTGCATCTCTGTTATTCAGAACCTCTGATAATGGAGCATCACTGATGAATGAAACTGAATGATCAGAGAAATAGTGTGCAACCTTCTTCATGGTCAGGTAAATCCCATAAACAAGCTTCTGATAGTGAGGATATCTCTGCTTGGACGTGGTCAAGACTTTTGAAATGTAATACACGGGGCACTAAACTTTGAAGGCCTTGCCTTCCTCTTCCCGCTCGACTGTGAGCACTGTGCTAACAACTTGTCCCGTGGCTGCGATGTAAAGCAGTAAAGGCTCCTTGCTGATTGGAGCAGCAAGCACCGGCTGGGTGGAAAGCCGGGCTTTGAGCTCTTCAAACGCTGCTTCAGCTTCGTCATTCCACTCGAACTTGTTAGCTTTCTTCATCAATTGGTAAAGAGGTAATGCCTTTTCACCAAGACGTGAGATGAATCGGCTCAATGCAGCCAAACAACCAGTAAGCTTCTGGACGTCGTGCACACGCATTGGGCATTTCATTCTGAGCATGGTGCCAATCTTCTCTAGAGTCGCGTCAATTCCTCGTTCGGAAACGAGAAAACCGAGCAACTTTCCTCTGGGAACTCCGAATGTGCACTTTGATGGGTTAAGCTTGATATCATACCTTTTTAGGTTGGCAAAAGTTTCAGCAAGGTCAGTCAGCAGGTCGAAACTTTTGCATGACTTAACCACTATGGCATCCATGTATGCTTCGACATTCCGACTGATCTGAGTGAGCAGGCACTTCTGAATCATGTGCATGAACGTGTCACCAGCATTCTTGAGGCCAAAGGGCATAGTAACATAGCAACCCGAACGGGGTGATGAAAGCTATCTTTATATCATCGGGTCCATACAGTCGGATCTTATGGTACCCGGAATAAGCGTCCAGGAAGGACAGTCGCTCACATCCCGCAGTTGAGTCAACTATCTGGTCGATGCGGGGCAGAGAAAAATGATCCTTCGGGCAGACCCGATTGATGTGCTTGAAATCGATACACATTCAAAGTGACTTATCTTTCTTGGGAACCATAACGACATTGGCAAGCCACTCGGAGTGGTAAATCTCGCGGAAGAACTCAGCGGCCAGAAGCCGAGCTACCTCCTCGCCAATTGCCTTTCTCTTCTCCGTGGCGGAGCTTGCGTTGGTTTTCCTTGAAGAGGAAAGGGTGATGCAACAATAGTAGCGTAAGTATTTCCCTCAGTTTTTGAGAACCAAGGTATCAATCTAGTAGGAGGCTCCTCAAAAGTCCCACGCAACTACACAAACAAACAAAGAACTCGCAACCAACGCAATAAAGGGGTTGTCAATCCCTTCATGGCCACTTGCGAAAGTGAGATCTAATAGAGATAGTATGATAAGATAAATATATTTTTGGTATTTTATAATATAGATGCAAAAAGTAAAGATGCAAATAAAAGTAGATTGGAAGCAAATATGATAAGAGATAGACCCCGGGGCCATAGGTTTCACTAGAGGCTTCTCTCAAGATAGCATAAGTATTACGGTGGGTGAACAAATTACTGTCGAGCAATTGATAGAAAAGTGAATAGTTATGAGATTATCTAGGCATGATCATGTATATAGGCATCACGTCCACAACAAGTAGACCGCTTCCTGCCTGCATCTACTACTATTACTCCACACATCAAGCGACTCCTGCCTGCATCTAGAGTATTAAGTTCATAAAGAACAGAGTAATGCATTAAGCAAGATGACATGATGTAGAGGGATAAACTCATGCAATATGATATAAACCCCATCTTTTTATCCTCGATGGCAACAATACAATACGTGCCTTGCAACCCTTTCTGTCACTGGGTAAGGACACCGCAAGATTGAACCCAAAGCTAAGCACTTCTCCCATGGCAAGAAAGATCAATCTAGTAGGCCAAACCAAACTGATAATTCGAAGAGACTTGCAAAGATAACTCAATCGTACATAAAAGAATTCAGAGGAGATTCAAATATTTCTCATAGATAAACTTGATCATAAACCCACAATTCATCGGATCTCGACAAACACACCGCAAAAAGAGTTTACATCGAATAGATCTCCACAAGAGAGGGGGAGAACATTGTATTGAGATCCAAAAAGAGAGAAGAAGCCATCTAGCTAATAACTATGGACCCGAAGGTCTGTGGTAAACTACTCACAACTCATCGGAGGGGCTATGGTGTTGATGTAGAAGCCCTCCATGGTCGATTCCCCCTCCGACGGAGCGCCGACAAAGGCTCCAAGATGGGATCTCGCGGACACAGAAGGTTACGGCGGTGGAAATTGTGTTTTGGGTGCTCCCTGGATGTTTTTGGGGTATGTAGGCTTATATAGGAGGAAGAAGTACGTCGGTGGCCGCCCAAGGGGCCCACGAGACAGGGGGGCGTGCCCTATAGGGGGGGCTACCCTCTCGTGTCCGCCTCGGCTGCTTCTTGACTTGCACTCCAAGTACTCTGGATCACGTTCGTTCCAAAAATGACGCTCCCGAAGGTTTCATTCCGTTTGGACTCCGTTTGATATTCCTTTTCTTTGAAATACGGAAATAGGCAAAAAAACAGCAATACGGGCTGGGCCTCCGGTTACTAGGTTAGTCCCAAAAATGATAATAATGTGTAAAATAAAGCCCATAAACATCCAAAACAGGTAATATAATAGCATGGAACAATCAAAAATTATAGATACATTGGAGACGTATCACGGACCGACGGAGATGCTTCTTAACGGGTTTTGCCTTTGGGTCGACTCACAAATGGTGCTCAGCCAGTTCCCTGGGTACACCTGGCATGTCAGCTGGCTTCCATGCAAAGATGTCCCAATTCTCATGAAGGAAATAGATGAACGCTTCTTCCTATTTGCTGTCGAGTGTAGTTGAGATATGGGTCGAAGCAGCATTGGGGTCAGTCGGGTGAATGTGGACTTGCTTGGTTTCGCCGGCCGACTGAAATGCAGACTCCGGAGCAGGCCTCTTGGCACGCAGCAAATCACTCGGATCTACAGTTTTCTGGTACTCTTGAAACTCTATCGCTGCCATCTGCTCATCTGCTATCTTTGCACCATCCTGAAGACAGTCTTCTGCTCTTGCCTGAGACTGTTATCGCACCTCTGGGGCCAGGCATCTTCATCTTGAGGTATACATAACACGGTCGAGCCATAAAGCTAGCATATGCAGGTCTGCCTAGAATGGCATGATAGGCACTCTGGAAATCCACGACCTCAAACGTCAACTTCTCCTTGCGGAAATTCTTCCCATCACTGAAAACCACATCAAGAGCGATTTGGCCGAGTGATTCGGCTTTCTTTCCTGGGATGACTCCATGGAATCGCATGTTGCTCTCACTGAGTTTGGACATCAGAATGCCTATTCCTTTGAGGGCCTGAGCATACAGAATATTCAGACCACTGCCACCATCCATCAGAATCTTGGTCAGTCGGGTGCCCCCTACGACTAGATCGACCACCAGCGCTTGCCACCTAGGGGTGGCTACGCGTGTCAGGTGGTCAGACTGGCCGAATGTGATGGGGTTTTTTGACCACTTCAGATACCTTGGTGTTGCCGGAGCAACCATGTTCACCTCTCTGTTAATGACCTTCAGTCGACTTCTGCTCTCGGGATCAGCAAATATCACCAAGGTGGCATTGACATTGGGGTAACCATCGTCATCATCCTTATCTTCTTCTTCCTTGTCAAACTCTTTGTCCTTTTCATTGGGTTTGTTTTCTCGAAAGTTCTGGATTAGGAGTCGACATTGTTGAGTGGTATGCTTGGGGAGAATCAGGTTCCCCTCTTCATCCTTCTTGGTGTGAATGTGACAGAGCAAATCCATCACATCATTTCCATCTTGGTCCTTCACCTTCTTATGGCTCCAGGGCCCTTTGGGCTTCCCTTTGAATTTTCCTTGATTCAACATTGCTGCTTCGACAGGACCTGCTGCCTCAGCCTTTCGCTTCTGCTTCCGACTGGAATTTCCTCCTCCGGTGTCTTGGGTGACTGTTTTTTTCTTACCACTCCGGAGTCGGTCCTCTTCTTCACCGTTAGCGTACTTGGTGGCAATCTCCATCATCCGAGTCAGGGTCATATCTCCTGTCCGATCGAACTTCAGATTGAGCTCTCTGTAGCGAATGCCTTCTTTGAAGGCACAAACTGCTTGGTGATCTGACCTCCACTGTGTGGTGCAGAGTGATCCATCTCTGGATATAATCTCTCAAGGTTTCATTCGGTTTTTGCGTGCAATGCTGCAACTTCGGCAGACCGGCAGGTCTCTTTCAAGTGCCCTTGAATGTTCTGGTAAACACTCGGGCTAACTCATCCCAACTCAAAATGCTCCCAGGGGCCAGCTGAGTCAACCAAGCCCTGGCAGAACCTTCAAGCATCAGAGGGAGGTGCTTCATGGCTACCTCATCGCTGCCGCCACCAATGTGCATAGCCACTCGGTAATCCTCAAGCCAAGTGTCGGGCTTCGACTCTCCCATGAACTTACTGACGCCAGTCGCCAATCTGAAGTTATGAGGGATCTTAGCAGTTCTGATGGCTCTTCCGAAACACTCTGGGTCAGAAACATGGACCCTGCTTCCACTGGGCCTGTCCCTATCCAACCCTTCTCTGTATGCTTTATTCCGGTCAACCAAACCCTGCACAAGGACGGACCTTGCATCGAAGCTGGGCTCTCTGGGGTCGACTTGAACTCTGCTGTTGTTTCCATACGGACGCCTGTCATCATATCGCCGGGGCGCGTATGATCCATCACTCGGAAGGGGCGAAAGCGTTCGACGATGGTTGTCACGGGCATACTCGCTATCATACTCTCCATGAGCTCTTCCCAGATGCCGATCCTAGCGGAGATCATGATCTTCATGCCGCAAAGGTGACCTAAGACTGTGTGCCGACTGAACGGTGTCTGCTCTTACTGACCTGCTATGGATTCTATTCCGCGACTGGATACAGCGGAGTTTTGGTCTCCCGCTGCTCGGAGCAGTGCTCTGATCTTCTGATCTGTTCCAAGCCCCTTCCAGCCTCTAAGCGGGACGGTTGAATGGACTCTACGATGCATGCAACAACTGCTAAATTCTGAATCGGTGTACGGAATACCTGAGTTTCCGGTGGAAACAATTGTCGTGAACGCCGACTGGACCCAGGGATCAGCCGACGGGCACGCTCTTCGAGAGAATGTTGGAGATTCTCCAAACAGGTGCGCTCAGCCAGCGTGGCCAAGCGCACAGCCTCCAAGGCCCGAGCCTCAGCGGTTTCCCCAACGATAGGGGTCTGGAGAGCCTCCATGTTGCGGTGGTGCAACTTGCCCCTCTGCTGAGAGTTGAGAGGCTAAGGCAGATACTCCTCATGACCGAATGACGCGCCATCTCCATCCCCGTCGCCGCCGCTGCAATGAAAACCAGGTGGGCCACGATGGGAGTCGACCATAAGGACTTCCATTGTGGGGTCACAACTCCCGCTCTTGGAAAAGGTGTCTACATAATCAGTCGATAGGTCAACTAACCCGCAGCGAACTACGTTGGGCTCGATCGCCGCAACTTGGGGGGTGAACGCCTGACGGGACACCACATGCTTCACCCATCGCTGGAGCCACGAACGACCAGATCCCTTGCGTCGGTGTCCAGCAGAGTGAGATGATGACGCGAGGACTGACTGATATGGAGTCGACGGCTGCCGATGGAGGACACCGCAGGCACTCGCGCGGAAGTGCGACGAGCCACAAACCGGGAGGGCCTCGATGTCGAGGGGGGCCTCCTGAAGCTAGGCAGAGTCGTCGGCGATGAAAGTGAGCGCACCGAGTCGGAACTCGCGGCCCATGACCAAACCGCTTCCGAAAACCATGTTGATGAAGATTGAAGAAAACGTAACCTCACCGGAAGTCGCTAAGATGCTTTGCCCCATGATGGGCGCCAACTATCATGGTACTAAGTCTGACAGTAAGTATAGGGGGTACGAATGAGGAGGCAAGGTCCTAGCTACGATGAGATTGTACGCAAGTGTTTACGAGTTCAGGCCCCTCTCAGAGGAGGTAAAAGCTCTACGTCTCGGTGCCCTAAGGCGGTCGACTGGAATATGGTGTGTGTTACAGGGGGTGCGAACCCTTGTCCCAGATGTCACGACCGGTTTTTCAATAAAATACTTATTGAGAAATCAATCTCTTGATTCCAGTATAGGAAGAGTTATCCTTACTGGTAGACAAATACTTGAATACAGAAGACCAGTAGCATCAAATATATTACAGGGTTGAGCTGAGGTTGCTCAACAATTTTATTACAAACACGCCAATATTGTACATAAGGGCGGTTTATGACACAGGGGTGTGGTGACATGTTACTAGCTCGAGATAAAAGTGGTGGTGGATAACTTGACTCCTAAACTGGTGGCTCATCGAGCGTCGAGGTGAGGCTCGATGAATTTATTTCTGAGGTAGTGGAAGCGGATATAATACAGTGACCAAATCCAGGATCGCACGGGACTGACTGGGACTCCTCTAGGCGTCGGACTCGCTATCGAACTCTTCATCCATGAGATCGCCTTCATCAACATCTGGCCAAATCAACAAGCCAGGTGAGTACTTTGAAAGTACTCGCAAGACAGTTCGGACAAAAGATATAACAAATGCATGCATGAATGCGTCATGAGCAAAAATAATAATGCTCATTCAAATGATAAATATTTGCATGACATGATAAGTAGAAAGGAAGTCGGGCGGTAGTCCTCCCGAAATCCCAACAAACAACTGAAGACCGATCGAGTGTCTGGAGCGACGCCTCGAAGGGTAAACAAATAAATAATCATGCTGCAGTCGGGCGTCTAAGCGACACCACATAAAGGGCTTATATTGAAAAGTAAATGACAAGCGTGCCACAGTCGGACGTCTGAGCGACATCACAGAAAGGGCTTAATCAAAAGTAAATAACAAGAGTGCCACAATCGGACGTCTGAGCGACATCGCAGAAAGGGCTTATCTCGAAAGTAAATAACAAGTGTGCCACAGTTGGACGTCTGAGCGACATCACGGAAAGGGCTTATATCAAAAATAAATAACAAGTGTGTCACAGTCGGACGTCTGAGCGACATCACAGAAAGGGCTTATATCAAAAGTAAATAACAAGTGTGCCACAGTCAGACGTCTGAGCGACATCACAGAAAGGGCTTATATCAAAAGTAAATATCAGGTTAGTCCATCCACAAGATTAAACTTTTAACCGGACTTAACACTCATGTGGTTCACCAGAGTTATGCCA
>NC_041389.1:635392286-635566311 GCF_002162155.2 Triticum dicoccoides
GAGCGACATCACGGAAAGGGCTTATATCAAAAATAAATAACAAGTGTGTCACAGTCGGACGTCTGAGCGACATCACAGAAAGGGCTTATATCAAAAGTAAATAACAAGTGTGCCACAGTCGGACGTCTGAGCGACATCACAGAAAGGGCTTATATCAAAAGTAAATAACAAGTGTGCCACAGTCAGACGTCTGAGCGACATCACAGAAAGGGCTTATATCAAAAGTAAATATCAGGTTAGTCCATCCACAAGATTAAACTTTTAACCGGACTTAACACTCATGTGGTTCACCAGAGTTATGCCACTGGGACTGACATTTGACAAGATAAGATGAACACAGTACTTGGACATGTACAAGATGATTCAAAGGATTTTTGACTCTGCAGAGTTTGTACTAATTGCCCACAGCCAACGGATTTCCGTAGTCACGAAGGACTAGTTCCGTTTACGGTATTTCGGTAGAAACACATCTAACCAGTACACACCCATTCCACCTCACGATGCCAGGAATCACCCTAGACAACGTCCAAGAAAAACTTTGAGACGGGGAGGTCACAACCTCGAATAGCATGGGATCAAATTTCTATACGCGCACTCTAAGGGGTGCCCCCCTCTCGGTCCCAACCGGAAACACCCATGCCCCCTGACCGGATGACGGGCTTTAATCCAGGGCCATGGAACCCTCATCACGGTCTCTCTATTTGGTGTGTACCAGGAAAACGGTTTACAACTAACTAAGCCATATTCCTTGCGGAAAACATGTGGTAGTACAGGAAGGAAAACGAATGGGAACGTGACTTGATTCACGTTGATACTGAAGTCAGATGGTCTGGCATAAGACTGGCATGCTACAACACTGCCATCTTACCCATTCTCATGCCATCACATGGCCATGCAAACTTATATCCAACAACATATGGATTTCCGAAACTCACTTGCCTCATCTTTGCATGAAATATAACATTTAACGAAATGCTCATAAACATGCCATGAAACTACTAAATGCAAACATGCAACAACCACTCATCATATCAAAAGTTCAAACATGCTTGCCTGGTTCGGAGTAGTCGGAGTCTAACTTGGCGAAGTTCGCGGCTCCGTCACCTCCTCCGGTATCTACGTTATAAGAAAAAATACGTACTTAACGTAAATACCGCGAGTGCACAAAAAAGTGTTCCAAATTTTTTTCAAATAGATATGACAAAAAACTAGACAGAAAAATAAAGATGACAGAAAAAGAATCCATCAAAAATCAGTTTCTGTTTAAAAGTTATAAAGGTTGTAAAACCAGGGACTCATCTGTAATGAAATAGAAAGTTTCCAGGGGGTCAACTGATAAAAACAGAAAATGGTTCGAAAAAAGAGAAAACACTGACGAGGGGGTCCCACCCGTCAGGTTTAAATTTTCAAAGGGGAGAAACAGGGCTCGTCGGCGCCCGAGAGCTGCGGTGGTCGCCGGCGGCGATCCACGGTGAGTTAGGATGATCGGAGAGTACCTACGTGCTCAGGGTGTCCTTCCGCATCGGTGGGTGGTGGTGGTGGTCGTCGGCGATCACCACGTCGATGGTGGTCCTTGCTCCGGCGGACGGTGACTCGGGTGGAGTTGGATCTTGCCGGGGAGGGCTGCGGAGGTCAAATTGAAGCAGGGTTAGCTCACTGGGTGCTCGAGGTGGCTACTGACGAGGTTTGGGCGTCGGGGATGGCCTCACCGGAGTGATTCGAGCTGGTGGCTGAGGCGGATCGGGGCGGCCGGAGTTGGGGGAGGAGACCTCCTCGAGGTCCTCCTAGTGGCTTGGCGGGGTACTGGTGAGGTGCAGTGGTGGTGCGTGCTCGAGAGCGAGCTCGGGGCTCCTTTTTATAGGCGATCCGAGGCGGTGGCCGTGAACGGGGATCTCCGGCGATGGTTACGGCGGCACAGTGCTTGGTCGGGGAGACTAAGTGGTTGATCATCGACGTGGAGGTCCACGGGCTCCGTTTTGCGGCTAACCCAGGTTGGATCGGGCGTGCTGGCTGGTTTCGGCAGAACGGGGCGGCGCGGGCCCGTCGGCAGCAGAGGGCGCGCCCTGTGCTTGCCGGGCCACGGCGACGGTGCCGCGGTGTGCGCTGGCATGCATGAAGCCACGCGGAGGGCTAGGCAGCATTGGGCGGCGCAGAACGGCGTTGCGAGCCGGTGCTGGCTCCGTTGGCCGCCACGGGTGGCTCTGCCACCGCAGAAGCTGCCGGCGTCGGCGATGCTCCCCGCCACCGACACCTGCGTCCGTCCAAGAGGGCGTGCGGTGCTCTGGCCAGGGAGAAGGGGCCGTGCGCAAAGCGCCAGGGTGCACGGGTGATCAGTGACAACACTCTGACGAAAAACGACACTACAAACTCTGAACTTTCTGAAAGTGCACAGGAACAGTGTCGGCCAAGTGTTCGACGAAATGGTTTTGGCATGTGGGGAATTTTCCTTGAGCTGATTTTTGGTGGGGTGGCCTCTCATTGCATCTGGGGGCTGCCTGAATTTTGGTAGAATTTTTGGGGAAGAGGAGATATGAATTTCACCAAATTTGACAAATCTGGTCCAAACTTGCAGAGGATGAAACTTGAAAATTTTGAAAAGAGGAAGAGTGGATCTTGATGGTTCTAGGTTGTGGGTGCTAGAGACTGTCCAGAAGAGTTGGTTTGAGATCAAAACTCAAAGGGAATTAGGCACTTGCTTTGCAAATCACCTAGGCTTAAAATAAATGACAGAAATTTTTTGGGGAGAAAAATAAATGTAATAAAATCCAAAAATGGATTTAACTTGTTGGGACAGGAGGTTTGGATTGCCCCAAAGTGGAGGGAGGGGTTTTGGGAGGATTTACCACATGAGGCATGGTAAAACCAAGGATGGTTCAAAACAAAAGAGTAGCTTCAAAATCCTTAGTGTTTCTTTTTAAAAGAAAGTAAAATCCAAGAAATGATTCTGAGAATGGAAACTCAGAGGAAAGGTTTTTAATAACCAAATACCAGGGTTGCAGAGGATGTAAAAAATCAAAGCCCTTGCCAAGGGAAAAAGTTTTTGAGAGAGAGAGGTTTTAGGAAGAATTTAAATGACCTTTTTTTCAAACCAAGTAAGGTTTTTGCTGAAAACAAAAACAAAATTTTTTGGAGTGTCACACCAGAGGAGGGGGCGTCTTATATGGAGTGTGCCAGGACCCAGCCCACCTCCGTTACAGGGGTTCAATGTACATAAAGATAGGGCGTTACTGGTAACGCCATCTATAAAGTGCTATTAATGCCCTTGAAGACTGCGGAGTGAACGTCTGGCCGTTGCTGTCCTGTATGGCTCCTGGTCTTCAGTAGGTCGAGTGGTTTCTTGTGAGGTCGAGTGATATCAGGAGGGAGAGGTACCCGAGTGGTATGATTGGTCGAGTGGATTGCACTTGACATCTTCAGTTGGTATTCTTTGTTGTCTCTTGGGTGCCTTTGCTTCTAGGGTAGTGACCTTGGGTAGGGCGTATAGGTGAGGCCTATGACCCTATCCTAGGTCTATATCCTCATCAGACGGGTTTGTGGGTTTTGGAGGGTTAATTTAATTAGGGGTTTCATATATTGTGTTAGCTAGCTAATAGAGAGAAGTGACCTCTCTTATCTCCATGCTTGGTCGACGCTACGTACTATACGTAAGGACTCGACACGTTAGCTAGTAAGAAAATGAAGGAAACCATGAAGTATAGAAGATCGTCATGAACATATACAAAGAGAAGTGATTGACATCTCCTTCTCCGAGAGATTGGTCGAACAAAAAGTTTTCGTATATCTATCCGATGCTACTAGCTACACATATACAATATAAGATCTATTACAATCCCTAATATCTGAAGTTAAGTTCCACATGGTATTCTCCAGCTTTATAATGACGTGGTCAAGAAAGAATCCCGCCAATTCCTCTTGAATTGCTTTTATGCGATCATGTGGTAGGATCTCATCCCGCAACTGTCAGATCTAAACCGAAGAAGAGGGTCAGTACATGTGTATGAATGAAACTCAACACAAATGATGGTAATAAAATATAATTGTGAATATTTTTGCTTACGCACTTCATACTGTTTTTCAGAGTAGCCCCACTTATTCTTGGCCGTCTCGTTGTAGATGAACTCGCAAACGTAGTATCCATAGAAATCATTTCCTTGTTCCTGCCACAATCATTTTACGAGAAATAGAGGTCAATCAAACTGATAAGCAAGCATTCTAAATGCTATTGATGAAACTAGCTCGAATCAATGGGATATGCGCAGAACTAGGTAGTAGTACTTACTTTCGGGTGTTTAAATGTCAGCTTGGTCGGCAGTCCCGAAGAAATTGCGGTGAACTCTTTACAAACCCTGCCAGACAAAGAAAATAATTACTTGATATCAGGAAATGAACAAAGTTACCGATATGGTGTGATAATGATCGATTGAACTTACTTCTAGAGCATTCGAGTCATGTCCGCATAGTCCTCGGGATCTTTCCGTCTCGAGTCTAAGACGGTTACTTCTCCCTGCTCAAGCTTAATCACTAGGAGAATAAAGTGGAAGCTGCGCACACATGCACAACTCATCAGTTACATGACTATAACCTCGAGTAATAAGGGAAACCGAATATGCACAAGACAATAACACTCACTTGAAGTTGTAAGGAAAGAGTATTTTATCTTTGCTTTGATTTTTGAGCCATGATTGTAGCAAGTTGTCCTCGGTTTCCGTAACATTGTTTTGAACCGTCCATTCATGTATGACATTTGGGTTAATGAACCCGTCATAGATTTGTGCTTTTCTGCATTAGACGATCTTCAATCTGCATAATATAGTGAGGATAATTATATATACATGAAATGAAAGAGATGACCTATATAGAGAGAGACTTAATTACAGAAAGTAGTACTTACAGACAGTAGCAAGCCACAAGTGATTTGTTGAGGGACTTTTGATTGTAGAACTGGAAAAACTCGTCAAAATCAACAGTTAACAGTTCTTGGCCAATGAAGTCGTGGTCCTCTTTAATTCTCATCGACAAAGCATCCTTCCCAGACTCACTGCAGGTTTTCATGTACCATTCATGGAATTTTCGCATCATCGTTGTTAGAGCAAGAGGTCCATCTTTGACGAGAGGCTTCCCTTAGTGGTATTTGAATTCGTCCACCTCCATTGTATCAAAATGTACATCGTCGGGCAGGTAATCACCAGGGTTGGTACCGGGCAGCATCAGCGGCTGATTTGCGATGATATCGCTAGAAACCTTGAGCGGGGGCAATGATTGGTTCTCCTGTTCTTCGAGCTGGGGAATTTTTTCCCACTTACTCATTCTTTTAACCTTTTGTCACTTGAAGTACTTCCCGACCGGCGCGCTTCTTGCAATGTATTTTTAAGACAGTGGAGATGGTTGTTATCCAGCGAAGGCGGTGGTGGTCGCTTCAGGGCATTGATAGTGCGCTTTGCTTTCACCGGGTCTATCTTCTCCTCTGGAGGTGGATGTTTCATAGCTCTTCGCGTTTCAAAGAAGTCCTTCACTTGGGCTTCAACGATCTTCGCGTTTTCCTCCATGGTCATCTTGTATGGTAACCCCTCTACACGGTTGAGAGATGGACCGAATCTGTATTGCCTCCCGCCTCTGGCTGTACTGCTAGATGCCGGAGCGGTGGCGTCTCTCTTCCGTTGCTGCTGATGAGTAGTAGAAGGAGGCAGAGTAGTCTGATGCGCCGGAGCAGCCGGATCGGCGGCGTCTATGTTCCGCCGTTGCTGACGAGGCGGAGGAGGAGGCGGACTGCTCGGACGCGCCGGACCAGGGGGAGAAGGAGGCGGAGTGCCACCCTCACACGCCGGAGAAGGAGGCAGAGTGCCGCCCTCACACGCTGAAGAAGGAGGCGGAGTGCCCTGATCAATCATCGGAGGAGGAGTTGGAGGAGGAGGCGGAGTTCCCTGACTCACCAGAGTAGGAGGAGGCGGAGGCGTCAAGTTCAGAAGCTTGATGTGCTCCTTCCGCCATAGACATGGAGTTTTTAGAGAAAGACCCAGCTGATTCTCCCCTTCACCTGTAGGGTGGTCAAGCTGGAGCTCCTCAAATCCCTATGTTATTTCATCCACCATCACAGCAGGATAGCCTTGCGGAATCAGAAGGCAGTGAAAAGTTGCGTCGGGTTCAGAAGGTGCAACAGAGCCGACAACCGCCTTGACTTTGAGGTTCTGCCATTACGTCATAAGCTGGCACTGTTGAGCCTCCGTGATAGCATCCACGGGGTAGCTAGGAGCCATGAAGTCAGGATGCTGAACGAGCTCGGTTAAAGCCACGCTGCTTCTCCACTGAGATGGCGAGGTAGCTTCTGGGGTAGCTTGGGCAGGTCACTGGCTCTCAACTTGTTCCTCTAGCTTTCGTACCCTTGCATTCAGCTTCTGCAGTTCGCTGAGCTCCACTTTCCTCCTCCTCTCTTGGGTTTTTGTAACCGCCTGCGCCGGGAAACCCAACCTTCCACGCAACAGAGCCTGGCGTGCCTCGTGTTCATCCAGGGTGCTCAGGATTCCTGAGGGCCTCTGTGAGCTTTCCGTTCTCTCTGTCAGGAACAAACGTCCCTTGCTGCGCTGCGGCGATATACTTCTAAAGCTTCTTGACGGGTATTTCAAGTTGCTCGTCCGTCCAAACGCACTTCCCTGTTTCAGGGTCCAAGGTTCCCCCAACCCTGAAGAACCAAGTCCTTGAACGGTCTGGCCAGTTCAATGTCTCTGGTTCGACCCCTTTAGCAATCAGGTCATTCTCAGCCTTGTCCACAACGGCTGGGCTTTGAGGTAGCCACCTGACCCCGTGCGATGGTGATGCTCCTTCTTTGCAACATTTTTCTTGTTTGCCGCTGACATCTTCTTACACTTCTTTGATGTCTTGTGGGCCACAAATGCGGCCCAGTGATCTCTTATCTTCTCAAATCAGCCGGTGAATTCTGGAGTCTTCCCTTTGTCGACATACGTTGATTTCAACTCATTCTTCCACCTCCTGAATAGATCTGCCATCCTCTTGAGAGCATGAGCCTTGACCAATGGCTCTATAACTGGCTTATTCGAATCCTCCTCTGGCGGTAGGGTGAAATTTTCCTTCAACACATTCCAAAGATCATCTTTCTATCTATCTTCGACATAAGAAACTTGAGGGTCTTCGTTCTTAGGCTTGTTCCATTGGTGGATGCTGATCGGGATCATGTCCCTAACAAGAACCCCGCATTGAGAAAAAAATGCTTCTTTGGTCCAGCTGGGTTCAATCGGTTGGCCATCGCACGCGATTGTTGTGATCATGAAGCTTTCATCCTGGTGCAACCTTTTCTTCGGGCCTCGTCTCGTTACCAAAGAAGAGTTAAAATATGTACATACCAAAACAGTTAATGCATCAATTATCTAGTCAGCATAGGCTTAATTAATATATATATATATATATATATATATATATATATATATATATATAATATATATATACCTTGCTGGACTTTGCAACAGCTGATCCCGACTTCGTTCGGTCACCGTAGCCGTCATCACGGTCTCCTTCTTCCACCGGCATTCGATCGCCGGATCCATCATGATCATGACTTCCTCCTCCATTGTTCGAACATCGTAGCCTGCTTCCTCTCCTTCCAGACCATCGGTGTCGTTGAAAAATAACGACAAGACATCACGTCCGTTGCAAATTATGTCCCCCAATATCTCTTCTTGTTCGAAGTCTCTTTGTTGATCCATAGTTTCTGCAAATATTACAACATGGCAATTAATATACAAACATGAGAGATGGATATATTAATAGTGGCAAACATAGACCTAGCTAGCTAATCACAAAAAGCAATATTAATTAGTAGCCTCGACGCTTCTACGGTTTGGGGTGGCCTCGACAACACTCTTTTAACTTGGTAAATTTGGGTGGCCTCGACGCTTCTAGGGTTTGGGGTGGCCTCGGCAACGCTTCTAGGGTTTGGCCCGGACCGCCTCTCTCATGAATGTCTGACGTCGACCGCCTCTCTCAAGAATGTCAAACAAGGGATTTAACAAGATGTGCCATTCTGGATGTGCAGAAAATGGTCCCTATTTTTCCTGATCTCATCTACCCTTCTATATGTCACGTTGCCTAGTGTCAAAGGATTCAAGAAAACCATGGCTTCATCATTAGCCGGAAGTAATAGGCGCATGATGGTATGAAGCTTCCCAAAGTTATTTTGGAACGAAGTCCTGCTAGGATAATTCGCATTTTGGTACGAAGTTCAGCAAGAGCCTTTCAAATACCGCTATTTGGAAGGCCTTTGATGAACTTCATACCAAAAAGCGAGTTATCCTATAAGGACTCCTTTCCAAAATAACTTTGGAGAGCTTCATACCATCATGTGCATGTTACTTTCGGCTAATTATGAAACCATGGATTTCTTCAATACTTAGACACAAGAGAACGTGCACATATAGAATGGTAGATGAGATCAGGAAAAATATGGATCAACTTAATTATGCACATCCATAATGGGGGCATTCTTGATAAATCTCGAGAGATTTTGTCTGGTAGGGGCGGGAGGGGGTAGGAGATCAACAACGTTTTTTTCTAGGGTTTGGGTGTCCTCGAGAGTTGGTCGAGCGAGAGGGGATTGATCGACGTCCCCCTCTCGACCCCTCGGAGATCCTCGACCCCTCGACGACCCTCATCCCCTCGTAGACCCTCGACCCTCTACCCTAGTTCCCGAACCTCGACCGCTCGGTGATCCTTGACACCCTCGTTCCCGATAAAAAATAAGAAGAGGAAGAAGAAGAAAAAAAAGAGGAGAAGAAGAAGAAGAAGAAATAGAAGAAAAAAAGAGGAGAAGAAGAAGGAATAGAGGAGAAGAATAAAAAATAAAGAGGAAGAAGAAGTAATAGAGGAGAAGAAGAAAAAATAGAAAATTTCTATTTCGATTTTTTCGTCTTCTCCTCTATTCCTTCTTCTCCTCTTTTTTTTTTCTTCTTCTTCTTCTTATTTTTCTCTCCTCTTCTTCCTCTCCTCTTCTTCTCCTTCTTCTTCTCCTTCCGACGTCTCAGCGACCCATGACCCTCTACCCTAGTTCCCGACCCTTGACACCTCGATGACCCTCGAGTACTCGGCGACCCTTGATGAGGGAGTCCTGGATTAGGGGGTATCCGGACAGCCGGACTATATACTTTGGCCGGACTGTTGGACTATGAAGATACAAGATTGAAGACTTCGTCTCGTGTCCGGATAGGACTCTCCTTTGCGTGGAAGGCAAGCTTGGCGATTCGGATATGTAGATCTCCTTCTCTGTAAACCGACTCTGTGTAACCCTAGCCCCCTCCGATGTCTATATAAACTGGAGGGTTTACTCCGTAGGACAACAACAATCATAATCATAGGCTAGCTTCTAGGGTTTAGCCTCTACGATCTCGTGGTAGATCAACTCTTGTAATACTCATATCATCAAGATCAATCAAGCAGGAAGTAGGGTATTACCTCCATCAAGAGGGCCCAAACTTGGGTAAACATCGTGTCCCCAGCCTCCTGTTACCATTAGCCTTAGACGCACAGTTCGGGACCCCCTACCCGAGATCCGCCGGTTTTGACACCAATATTGGTGCTTTCATTGAGAGTTCCATTGTGTCGCCGCAACAAGGCTTGATGGCTCCTTCAACCATCTTCAATGACGCAATCCAAGGGGAGGTTTTTCCTCCCGGACAAATCTTTGTATTCGGCGGCTTCGCACTGCGGGCCAATTCACTCGGCCACCTGGAGAAGATCGACAGCTATGCCCCTGGCCACTAGGTCAGGTTCAGGAACCTAAACTACACTGCCGAAATCCTAGGAGACTTGATCTTTAGTGGATTCGAGCCCACGTCAGGCGCGCCAGACAGTCCCGATGAGCATCCCTAGATCTGCCATCAGACAGTACTCGGGTTATCGCGCCTGTGGCTGCTCCGGGAAACAATCCGGAGCAGACCGTGCCATCCGAGGACGGGTGGATGGACCCCGCCACGGAGATAGCGCACTCATCAGCCTTGGAGCCGAACACTCCTCTCACCTCCTATGAGGTCGGTACCCTCGGACCCTCGGACTCGTCTTCGGCTACAGGATCCGAACTGCGTGCGCCCGTGCCTATCGAATCCGATTGGGCATCGGTCATGGAGTTCACCTCCGCGGATGTTTTTCAGCACTCACCCTTGGGCGACGTGCTAAACTCATTAAGGTCTCTCTCTTTGTCAGGAGACTCTTGGCTGAACTATGTCCGGCTCGAGTGGGAAGTGGACGAATAAGAAATTTGGCACCCACCCACCACCCACTTAATAGCCACTGTTAATGACCTAACCGACGTGCTCGACTTCGACTCCGAAGACATCGACGGTATGGACGACGATGCAGGAGACGAACAGGAACCACCGCCTATCGGGCGCTGGACAGCCACCTCATCATATGACATATATATGGTGGACACCCCCAAAGCAAGCGATGGCGATGAAGCGACGGAGGATAAACCCCCGGAGAAGCAATCTAGACACTGGCGCCATAGACGCTGCTCCAAGCCCCGCTATGGCAAAAATAATGGTACTGGCACAATAGATGACAATAGTCCGGATGGTGCCAAAGACGAAAACAATCCTGCCGAGCCAGGCTTCGAGCAGGCTGAGCAGGAAGAGGGGCAAACTAGCCCTAAGGAGCAAGCAACAGATGGAGAATCAGAGGATGATAATTACATGCCTCTCTCCGAAGACGAAGTGAGCCTTGGCGACGACGAATTCATCATGCCTGAGGATCCCATCGAGCAGGAATGCTTCAAGCGCCGGCTTATGGCCACTGCAAAAAGCCTGAAGAAAAAGCAGCGACAACTTCAAGCTGATCAAGATCTGCTAACTGATAGATGGACCGAGGTCCTGGGTGCCGAGGAATACGAACTCGAGTGCCCTACAAAAAGTTACCCAAAGCACAGGTTGCTACCTCAACTCGAAGAGGAGGCATTAAAGCCCACACTACCAGCGCATGATGCGGCTGACCGACCACCACGTGTTCGAGAGAAAGCGGCGTGCAAGCCCGAAGTCCAGACCGCACCCCGTCGCCAAACAAGCAAAAACGCGCAGGCCGGGGGCCACACGGAGGACCTGTGAGATGTATTGGAAAACAAAGCAGGACAGTCAAGATCGATCTACGGATCGCGGGGGCGCGCCATAATGCGCGACGATGACCGATGCGCCGGATACACTAAACAAAAGTCCGGCCGGGCCGAATACAACAGACCAGAATCATTCGAACTATATCGTGATGTAGCCCAGCATAGAGGCGCCGCACACCCCCTATGCTTCACTGACGAAGTAATGGATCATGAATTCCCAGAAGGGTTCAAACCCGTAAACATTGAATCATATGATGGCACCCAGACCCCGCGGTATGGATTGAAGATTTTCTCCTACACATTCACATGCCCTGCGGAGATGATCTACACGCCATCAAGTATCTCCCACTAAAGCTCAAGGGACCACCTCGACATTGTTTGAATAGCTTGCCATCAAACTCCATCAGTAGCTGGGAGAACCTGGAAGACGCATTCCTCGACAACTTCCAAGGCACTTATGTGCGACTGCCGGATGCGGCTGACTTAAGTCACATAACACAACAGCCCGGAGAGTCAGCCATGAAATTCTGGACTCGGTTCCTAACTAAAAAGAACCAAATTGTTGATTGTCCGGATGCCGAAGCCTTAGCAGCTTTCAAGCATAACATCCGTGACGAATGGCTTGCCTGACACCTCGGCCAAGAAAAGCCAAAGTCCATGGAAGCCCTTACGACACTCATGACCCGCTTTTGCGCGGGCGAGGACAGCTGACTGGCTCGCAACAACATCAATCCAAAACACTCCGTCGATTCAGACGCCAGTGACAGCAATGGCAAGCCACGACGCAATAGACACAAGCACCGGAACATTGGTGACAATGCCGAAGACATGGCAGTCAATGCCGGATTCAGAGGCTCGAAATCCGGTCAGCGGGAAAAGCCGTTCAAAATAAACAATCCAGGCTCGTCTAGTTTGGAACGCATACTTGATCGCTCATGTCAAATTCACGGCACCCCCGATAAACCAGCCAACCACACTAACAGAGAATGCTGGGTATTTAAATAGGTTGGCAAGCTAAATGCCGAATACAAGTTCAAGGGGCTGCATAGTGATGACGATGAGGAGCCCCGACCGCCGAACATAGGAGGACAGAAGAAATTCCCTCCCCAGGTAAAAACGGTGAATATGATATACGCAACCCATATTCCCAAGAGGGAATGGAAGCGTGCACTACGGGACGTCTATGCGATGGAGCCAGTCGCCCCAAAGTTCAACCCATGGTCTTCCTGTCCGATCACCTTTGATTGCAGGGACCATCCTACCAGTATCTGTCATGGCGGTTCGGCCGCATTGGTCCTCTACCCAATCATTGACGGATTCCACCTTACACGAGTCCTCATGGACGGTGGTAGCAGCCTGAACCTGCTTTACCAGGAAACAGTGCGCAAAATGGGCATCGATCCCTCAAGGATCAAACCCACCAAAACCACCTTTAAAGGTGTAATACCAGGTGTAGATGCCTCCTGTTTGGGCTCAATCACATTGGATGTAGTCTTCGGATCTCCGAAAAACTTCCGAAGCGAGGAGTTAATCTTCGATATCGTCCCCTTCCGTAGTGGTTATCATGCCCTACTAGGACGAACCGCATTCGCTCGATTCAATGCGGTGCCGCACTACACATACCTCAAGCTCAAGATGCCAGGACCTCACGGGGTTATAACAATGAATGGAAGAGCGCTCCCTGCGTACGGAGGAGCATACGGCAGCCCTAGCGGCCGAAGTACAAAGTAGCCTTCTTAGGCAAACAACCAACTCGGCGATGAAGGACCCGGACACCGTCAAGCGAGTCCGGAGTACCCCACAGGAGGATCATCCGGCACGTCCAGAGCTGGATTAGCAATACGGCCTCAATCCTAGTCCCAGCCAAGCAGCAAAACTTGTGCCGCGCGTACATAATTACGCACTAAAAATACCATGGGCACGGGCGGAGGCACATCTATGATGCGGTCCACAATGCGGCTCAACCGCCACGGGACCCGTATCCCTTCATCATTTTCTTTCTTCCAGGACCCAATCTTCTGGAAGCCCTTTCAGATAGCTGGATTATCAGACTCATCATGGAAAGGAAAACCAAGGAGGTCAGAAGCTTTGACGTACAATGAAATACCCAGGTGGTCTCTGTTAACGATATTTATACATGTTTTATATACCCATACATAGCTTACCCTTGGTTAGGACATGTTAAATAGTCTTATTTTGCTTATCGCACTTCTTGTATACATACGCTTTGACGTATCATTCGAATAACAGTGGAAGAAACATAAAGCGTCAGCTTATTATTGCATTTTCTTCATATTCCACATTATACTGTTTATTTACTGAAAATCGCACCCGTACACTTTACGTTTAGTTTGCCAGGGGCTTCAGTGTACCCCATAACACGGCGAGAAAAGTCCGAACACTTTTGACAGTGCGGCACCCCGAACTTATAGCATTATATGCATTAGCTCCGAATCATGTCTTGGGTCAATAGTTGGGTTTGCCCGGCTCCCTTGTTTTGGTGCCTTACATTCCGCTATATCGGCTAAGGTAGCGCAGGGAGAACTACTGCAATTGTGTCCCGGTTCTTCCAGACGAGCACCTCAGTAGAGAAAGCCGAAAACTGACTGTCATGATGCGGCGAGAGCTGGTCGCTGTTCGAGAGGTCTCAAATCCTTAAAGATTTTTTCCGCTTCGGGCGAGGAATCGGCCTTGTTCAATTTGGGCGTGTATAGCGCCCCAAACTTCGGCCTTCTGAATACTAGGGGCTTCGCCAAAATTTAAAATTGTAGACTTCTATGGCCAAGTGAGAGTGATAAAGCTATATAGTCTGATTGCCTTGTTCGCTGCGCTAAACACCTCCTTAAAGGACCAAAATTTGGATTAAGAGTGTTTAAATTTATCCCGAACACCCCGGTACTAGCTACACGGGGGCGGAAGCCGACGACTTGCCAACTCTCAGATTTGATAAACGGCCGCATGGAAGGTAATATTTTAAATCAACAAGCGTTGCATAACGCACATGAACTAGTTTTCATATTACAGGATGATAAGATCACATTTCATTCAAATATCACTTCCTTAGCACATTCATCCGCCACAAGGCGGGCACCCTTCAGGACACCGTCATAATACTTCTCAGGGTAACGATGCTCTTTGTCCTTCGGTGGCCCCTCCTTCACCAGCTTCTCGGCATCCATCTTCGCCCAGTGCACTTTAACACGGGCGAGGGCCCTGCGCGCAATTTCAATGCAGACGGACCGCTTAATGATTTCAAGCCGCAGACAGGCATGCACCATCCGTTTTATAAGGCCGAAGTAACTACCGGGCAGGGGCTCGCCAGGCCACAGTCGGACTATAAAGTCCTTCATGGCCAGTTCGGCCGCCTTGTGTAACTCGACCAATTGCTTCAGCTGGTCGCTCAAGGGCATCGGATGTTTTGGCCCAATATACTAGGACCAGAACAACTTCTCCGTCGAGCTCCCCTCTTCCGCCCGGTAGAACTCCGCGACATCCGATACGCTGCGTGGAATATCGGTGAACACTCCTGGAGAGCTCCAAATTCGGGTAAGTAAAAGGAAAGTTTCCTTCACATGCTTGCTTTGCATAATGAATGCCTTACCCGCCGCTATCTTCTTGGCCGTCTCAATTTCCTGAAGGGCCTTTTGGGCTTCGGCCTTGGCGTCTTGCACGCTCTGGAGGGCCTTCGCAAGCTCGGACTCTTGCGTCTTAGAGTCACGCTCCAGGGACTCGCATTTATTGATGAGGTCTTGGAGCTCTTGCTGGACCTCATTTACCCGAGCATCTTGCTTTTCGCGCTCGATGCACTCCTTGGCCGCCCTGTCTTCGGCCTCGGACAACGATTTCTTCAGGACCGCCACTTCTGTCATGGCCCCTATTAAAATTCAGGTTGCTTATTTTAGCATCATAAATTTTCCTCCGTATAATGCACGAACGGGGTATCACTTACCTTTGTTTTCCTCGAGCTGCCTCTTCACGAGGCCGAGCTCTTCCTCGGCCCGCCCAAGGTTTTGCTTCAGTCTGGAGACCTTAGCAGTGCAGGCGGCAGCGGCCAGCCGCGATGCCTGCTTATTCACATAACATGATTAGACTCCTGCGGACATTTTTGATCCTCTGTTCGGCTTTTCCTCCCAAACACCAAACAAAGCATTAGGGGCTACTATCTATGCTATGATATTTTCTAATAAGGTGATTATTTACCTCAAAGCCTGTTAGGAGGCTGGCGCATGCTTCAGTCAACCCGCTTTTGGCAGACTGAACCTTCTCAATCACCGTACTCATAAGAGTACGGTGCTCTTCATCAAGGGAAGCGCCGTGAAGCGCTTCCAGCAAATTGTCCGATGCCTCTGGTTGGACAGAGGTCATCATAACAGGCGGCTCGCCCTCCTTAGCGAGGGGCTGCCTACCTAAATCCGGAACCATTCAAAGTTCCGGCGCAGTGTCCGGACGAGAGCCGGACTTGCCGCGGCCCCCGTCATCAAGATCCATGGGGGTCTTTCCCCCCATGAGCCCGGCGCTTGGGATTTTGCCTTGCGGCGTCCCCAGAATCGCCTCCCCCTACCACGGTATCTGCTGGGACAACACCTCGATGTCGTCCGCGGGCCGGGGGGATGTGGTAGTCGGGAGCGAATAGCTGTTCATCTCCAACGGACTCAAAGACCCATCCAAGGAGGATGCGCCTATATGGGCCTTGGACGAACTATATGATCATGTTCAACATATTAGAAAGCAAATAAAGCAAAGGATACAGGAAGATAGTATTCGGACACTTACGACTTTGCCCGGGGCTTGTCCCTGGGCAGCCACTCCTCGTCGTTGTAGGCGGCGGTGGTGGATTGGTCCGGAGGGAGGGTTCTTCCCTTCTTGGACCCCTCGGCCTCCCCGGACGGGGCGGCCTTCCTTTTTTTCTCCTCCCTGGTTGGGGGAGGGACTTCTTCTTCCTCCTCCTCGTTTTCGTTGGAGGAGGGCACCTCTAAGTCTTCGAATGATGCGTCCGACACGGCCTTGCGCCGGAGACCTTTCCTAGTCCCCGTGGCCTTCTTCTTGGCCTTCTTCTCCAGCACCTTGTAAGGTGCCGGGACCAGCATCTCCGTTAGGAGAGCGGTTGTTGGATCTTCAGGTAGCGAAGACGGACAGTTGATCCGCTCCGCCGTCGCCACATATGCCTGTTAAATCAGCACGGTGGCTTAAACTTCCCCCCAAATATACCAGGAAAGGCTCATCTTGAAAGATGGAAGGCTTACCGGATTGGCAATGCGCTTTGTGCCGAGTCCATGGTCTTCGGTGAGGGGAGGAGGGACTTCGGACGCCTTGAACAACACCTTTGAGACGTCTTTGTGCGTCGTGTCGAAGAGCTCTCGCAGCATCTGGTGTTGGGCCGAATCAAACTCCCACATATTGAATGCCCGTCTTTGGCACGGGAGGATCCCACGGAAGAGCATGGCTTGGACGACATTGACGAGCTTGATATTCTTGCCCATCATATTCTTGATGCAGTTCACGAGTCTGGTCAACTCCGCAGGGGCACCCCAGGCCAAGCCTTTCTTTTCCCAGGAGGTGAGCCACATGGGGATGCCGGATCAAAATTCAAGGGCCGCCGCCCAGTTGGTGTCGCGTGGCTCGGTGATGTAGAACCACCCCGATTGCCTCCTCTTCACGGTCTCCACGAAGGAGCCTTCAAGCCAGGTGACATTGGGCATCCTGCCCACCATGGCGCCTCCGCACTCCGCTTGCTCACCCCCCACTATCTTCGGCTTCACGTTGAAGATCGTTAGCCACAGGCCGAAGTGGGGCGGGATGCGGAGGAAGGCCTCGCACATGATGATAAACACCGAGATGTTGAGGATAAAATTTGGGGCTAGATCATGAAAATCTAGCCCGTAGTAGAACATAAGCCCATGGACAAATGGGTGGAGGGGAAATCCCAATCCATGGACGAAGTGGGAGAGAAATACAACCCTCTTGTGGGGTTCCGAAGTGGGGATGATCTGCCCTTCGTTCGGGAGCCGGTGCGCGATGTCTGCGGCTAAGTATCCGACCTCCCCAAGCTTCGTAATGTCCTCCTCCGTAATATACGAGGCCATCCACTTGCCTCCCACTCCGGACATGATTGAAATGGCTTAACGGATAAGGTGAGAACTTGGGCGCTGGAGCTCGAGAGTGCGAGAGCGGATGATCAATGGAGGAAGAAGGCGTGGGTGAAAAAGGGAAATCCTTATCTCTTTATAAAGGCGGTAGGAGCCATGTGCCTCCCCTCTTGCCCGATTAAAATCGCTTATTCCCCAAGCGCCATTGTTAATGGCGCTGTTGGGTTACCCACGCCCGTATTGATGAGAATCCCATGATAAGGGGACATGATCTCTGCTTCGACAAGACGTGGCAAGGAAACCGCCTCGCAATATGTGCAGTAGCTTGTTGTAAAAAAACGGTTCGAATAATGACCGGGCCGTGGCGTGATGTCACTCTACAAAAGTTGTCAGCAGATTAGATTTGTGGAATATTGTTCTCTCTACGGTGGTACATGGAATTTGTTTTGCAGAGCCGGACACCATTCTCATGTTCAAAATCTTCTATGGAGTATTCAGAGGAGGAACCCGCCTTGCAATGCCGAAGACAAACTATGCACTGGACTCATCGTCATTGAAGCCTGGTTCAGGGGCTACTGAGGGAGTCCTGGATTAGGGGGTATCCGGACAGCCGAACTATATACATTGGCAGGACTATTGGACTATGAAGATACAAGATTGAAGACTTTTCCCTTGTCCGGATAGGACTCTCCTTTGCGTGGAAGGCAAGCTTGGCGATTCGGATATGTAGATCTCCTTCTGTGTAAACCGACTCTATGTAACCCTAGCCCCCTCCGGTGTCTATATAAACTGGAGGGTTTAGTTCGTAGGACAACAACAATCATAATCATAGGCTAGCTTCTAGGGTTTAGCCTCTACGATCTCGTGGTAGATCAACTCTTGTAATACTCATATCATCAAGATCAATCAAGCAGGAAGTAGGGTATTACCTCTATCGAGAGGGCTCGAACCTGGGTAAAATCGTGTCCCCGGCCTCCTGTTACCATTAGCCTTAGCGCACAGTTCGGGATCCCCTACCCGAGATCCGCCGGTTTTGACACCGACATTCGACCCTTGGCGACCCTCGACCCCTCGGTGACCCTCGACCCACTACCCTAGTTCCGACCCTCGACCTCTTCATGATCCTCGACACCCTCGTTCCGATAAAAAATAAGAAGAGGAAGAAGAAAAAAAAGAGGAGAAGAATAAGAAGAAAAAATACAAGAAAAAAAGGAGAAGAAGAAGGAATAGAGGAGAAGAAGAAGGAAAAGAAGAGAAGAAGAAGGAATAGAGGAGAAGAACTCTTCTTCTCCTCTATTCCTTCTTCTTCTCCTCTATTTTTTATTCTTCTTCCTCTTCTTATTTTTTTTCTCCTCTTCTTCCTCTCCTCTTCTTCTCGTTCTTCTTCTCCTTCTTCCTTGAACAAACTTAATATGAGTTTTAACTTAGAGCATTCATCGAGCAAGATCATCATGAACAAAAGTATCACACTAATTTCTATGAAAAAATTCCACAAACATCACATCTCATCTCCACAAAACATCTCATAGATGTCATCTCATCTCATTTCATCCAAAAAAATTCTTTGCATATTCTTTGCATATGAACATACATACATGTACTTTTTTTTCTTAAATGTAACATATATGAACATTTTCTTAAATGAGCATATGAAGATTTTCTTAAATGAGCACATGAAGATTTTCTTAAATGAGCATATGAACATATATATCACCAAGAAAATACACATTTTTCTTTGCATATACAGCATATACAGAGAGCATAAATACATACATCATAACAAAAAAAAATGAAAAACAGGCCGCTGGTGGTCGGCGACGGCGAGGTCGGGGATGACGATGATGGTTGGCGGTGGCGCTTACAGGTGGTGTGCGGGGACGGAGATGAGAAGGAAAGGGGAGGAGGCAGGGGCTCAAAGCGTGGTCGTAGGCGAGGTCGAGGACGGCGAGGTCGGGGATGAATGGGGCGCGGGCGCCGGCGTGGTGCTTCCCCGCGGCGACGGTGACGGTGGGGCGAGCCTCGGTGCGAATGGCGCGGGCGACGGCGACGGCGAGGGCGCCGGGTGCCGGCGTGGTGCTTCCCCACGGTGACGGCGACGGCGGGGGCGAGCCTCGGCGACGACTGCCGCGGGCGACGGCAATGGCGGGGGCGGCATCGGGGCAGCCTAGCAGCGTCGATGTTGTTGGCGGTGTCGGGGGGCAAATGCGAGATGAGAACTAGAAAATCCTAAGTGCTACCTTATATACCCAGAGCATTGGTCCCGGTTGGTGGCATTGGTCCCGGTTGGTGCCACAAACCGGGACCAAAGGTGGACATTGGTCCCAGTTCGTGCCACCAACCAGGACCAATGGGCCTTGTACATCGGCATGGTGGTGGGAGTTTAGTCCCACCTCGCTAGCTGAGAGAGAGAGCCACACCTGTTTATATGGTGCAGTGGCCTGAGCTGTCGAGCTCGTGTCTAAAGCAGGCTTATGGGCCTAACCTCTTTGTACATGTCTGTGGGCCTACTAGGCCTTTTGCGGGCCTGAATCCTGGCCCACTTGGCTGGTTGGGTTTTTAGTCGTATTCAGGCCGTGGTGGCCCAGTAGGTGGCATTTTTTTATTTTTTTCCAGCTTTTTGTTTTGTTTTTTGCATTATTTATTTTCTTTTGTTTTTTGCTTTATTTTTTTAATTATTTTTATTTTTAGGTCACAAAAATTATAAACTTTCTGTTAGTGCCATTAGTTTTCATATTTGAATAGTTTAAATTTGAGTTCTTTGAAATTTGTGTGAGTCACTAGTTTGTGATTAACTTTACTATAAAAACAAATTTTGGAGTGATTCTTTTTCCTGCTATTTAATATTACTGTGTTTTATCATATTCAAAAACAGATTTTGTTATTTTAGTTTCTAACAAAAAATTCTTTATGATAATTCTTTTTGCTATTAAAGTTTCTAACAAAAAATTCTTTATGAAAATTCTTTTTGCTTTTAATGTTTTGAACAGAAAACACTGTGATAATTTTAGTTGCATAAATTTTATATAATTTTAGTTTCAATAATACTAGAAGTTTATAAAAGCTTTTTAGTTGATTCCTTTTGCGATTGGAATTTTATAAAAGCTTTTTAGTTTTGTTTTATTTGATCATAACAGAATATTTTAATTGATTATTTTTAGTTCATTCCTTTTACTATTAGTTCATTCTTTTTGCTATTAGTTCATTCTTTGAGCTAAATGACCCTGAAATTGAAAAGCACTACAAATGAACTCTGAAAAGGTTGAAAGTTGACATGGTATCATCATTTCACCCACATAACATGTGCTAAAAAGTTGAGAGGATTACAACAAAAACGGGATGCACTTCGTGTACAAAACGGACAATCTCTTTCGAAGTATCAGGGTTTCAGACGAAAACTCATCTGTTACAAAGGGATTTCATTTTTTTGAACTTATCTGAAATCCAGACTTTTTTGTGTTCAAAATGCACCATTCAAAGCCACATCATCAATTTTCAACCCTTTCTGACTTCATTTGGTATTTTTCATGCATTTACTGATTTTTTTGAGCTAAATGACGCTGAAATTGGAAAACACTACAAATGAACTCTGAAAAGGTTGAAAGTTGGCATGGTATCATCATTTCACGCACATAGCATGTGCTAAAAAGTTGAGAGGGTTACGACAAAAACTGGATGCACTGCGTGTACAAAACAGAAAATCTCTTTCGAAGTATTAGGGTTTCGGACAGAAACTCATTTGTTACAAAAGGAATTTCATTTCTTCACATGTAACTGCAGTACTATTCCAGATCAAAGGCATCATCATAATAGTTGTGGACAGAAAGTCTTCACTTTTTCTTTGCTTGTGCCCTTTGCTTATTTCGCCGTAACCATGGATAATCTTAATCGTTTAACAGGGTGCTTGGGTTAACCTTGACTTTGAAGGGAGGAATTTCATGAAACTTTTCATAATCTTCAGACATGTCTGCCTTGCCCTCCAATACCATGAGGTCTATTTTTCCTTAAAGAACTATGTGGCGCTTTGGCTCATCGTATGATGTATTCGCTTCCTTATCTTTTCTTTTTCTGGGTTTGGTAGACATGTCCTTCACATAGAAAACCTGCGCCAGATCATTGGCTAGGACGAATGGTTCGTCTATGTACCCAAGATTGTTCAGATCCACTGTTGTCATTCTGTACTGTGGGTCTAACTGTACCCCGCCTCCTAACAGATTGACCCATTTGCACTTAAACAAAGGGACCTTAAAATCATGTCCATTGTCAAGTTCCCATATGTCCACTATGTAACCATAATATGTGTCCTTTCCCCTCTTGGTTGCTGCATCAAAGTGGACAGCACTGTTTTGGTTGGTGCTCTTTTGATCTTGGAAGATCGTGTAAAATGTATTCCCATTTATCTCATACCCTTTGTAAGTCATTATAGCCGAAGATGGTTCCCTGGCCAACAAGTACATCTCATCAGAAACAATGTTGTCACCCCTGAGACGTGTTTGCAACCAACTGCCGAAAGTCCTGATGTGTTCCCATGTAATCTAGTCGTCACATTGGTCCAGGTGTTTGGGGCGCAGAATGTTCTTGTGTTCATCGACATACGGGGTCACCAAGGTAGAATTCTGTAGAGCTGTGTAGTGTGCTTGAGACCAAGAATGCCCGTCCCTACATATTATTGAGTCCCCTCCTAGCGTGCCTTTTCCACTCAGTCTCCCCTCATACCATGATTGAGGGAGACCAATCTACTTAAGGTCAGGAATGAAGTCAACAAAACCCAATGACATCCTCTGTTTGATGGCCCATGGAGATGCTTCCTTCTGGCCTAGCGCAGTTACGGACATATTTCTTTAGGACTCCCATGAACCTCTCAAAGGGGAACATATTATGTAGAAATACAGGGCCCAGAATGAAAATCTCATCGACTAGATGAACTAGGACGTGCGTCGTGATATTGAAGAAGGATGGTGGGAACACCAGCTCGAAACTGACAAGACATTACGCCAATCACTCCTTAACCTTGGTAGGATTTATGGATTGATCACCTTCTGGGAGATTGCATTGAGGAATGCACATAGCTTCACAATGGCTAATCGAACGTTTTCCGGTAGAAGCCCCCTCAATGCAACCGGAAGCAGTTACATCATAATCACGTGGCAGTCATGAGACTTTAGGTTCTGGAACTTTTTCTCTGGCATATTTATTATTCCCTTTATATTTGATGAGAAGCCAGACGGGACCTTCATACTGAGCAGGCATTCAAAGAAGATTTCCTTCTCTTCTTTGGTAAGAGCGTAGCTGGCAGGACCTTCATACTGCTTTGGAGGCATGTCGTCTTCTTCGTGCAAACATTGTAGGCCCTCTCGTGCCTCCGATGTATCTTTTGTCTTCCCATACATGCCCAAGAAGCCTAGCAGGTTCACGCAAAGGTTCTTCGTCATGTGCATCACATCGATTAAAGAGCGGATCTCTAGGTCTTTCCAGTAGGGTAGGTCCCAAAATAAAGATTTGTTCTTCCACATGGGTGTGCGTCCCTTGACGTCATTGGGAACAGATAGTCCGTCGGGACTGAGGGAGTCCTGGATTAGGGGGTATCCGGATAGCCAGATTGTATACATCGTCCGGACTATAGAAGCATCAAGATAGAAGACTCAAGACTTCGGCTCGTGTCCGGATGGGACTCTCCTTTGCGTGGAAGACAAGCTTTGCGATCCGGATATTATGTTTCCTTCCTTGTAACCGACTCCATGTAAACCCTAGCTCTCTGGTGCCTATATAAACCGGAGCGCATGGTCCTTAGAAGGCGGATCACAATTACAATCATACCATCGTAGGCTAGCTCTTAGGGTTTAGCCTCTATGATCTCGTGGTAGATCTACTCTTGTATTACTCATATCTTCAATATTAATCAAGCAGGAAGTAGAGTTTTACCTCCATCGGGAGGGCCCGAACCTGGGTAAATATTGTGTCCCTTGCTTCTTGTTACCATCAGCCTAAGACGCACAGATCGGGACCCCGTACCCAAGATCCGCCGGTTTTGACACCGACATTGGTGCTTTCATTGAGAGTTCCTCTGTGTCGTTGCATCGAGCCTTGGTGGCGTCTTCAATCGTCAACAACACGGTCCAGGGTGAGACTTTTCTCCCCGGGCAGATCTTTGTGTTCGACAGCTTCGCACTGCGGGCCAATTCACTTGGCCATCTGGAGCAGTTCGACAGCTACGCCCCTGGCCACTAGATCAGGTTCAGAAACTTGAACTACACGGCAGATATTCGCGGAGACTCGATCTCCGACGGATTCGGCCCTGTGCCAGGAGCGCCGGACAGTCACGACGAGCACGGACTAGACCTGCTGTCAGACAATGCTCGGAACATCATCCCTGCAATAACCCCGGATCTAGATCCGGAACAGATTTCGTTACCCAAGGACGGAGGGGTAGACCCCGCCCCGCAGGCCGCATACACATTGGCGTTGGAGCCGAACATAGGTCTCACCTTGGTGGAGGCCTGTAACCCCAGGCCCCCGGACTCGTATCCGGTCGTTGGTCCCGGTCCGCTCACTCTTGAGCCAGTCGAGCCAGGTTGGGCTCCGGTAATGGAGTTTACTGCTGCGGACATCTTTCAGCACTCGCCCTTTGGCGGCACGCTGAACTCATTAAAGTCTCTTTCTTTGTCAGGAGGCTCTGGGCCAAACTATGTCCGGCCCGAGTGGGAAGCAGGCGACGAAGGAATTCGTTGCCCACCCACCACCCACTTCATCGCCACGATCGAAGATTTAACCGACGTGCTTGACTTCGACTCCGAAGACATCGATGGTATGGACGACGATGCAGGAGAAGCTCCAGAATCCCTGGGGCGTGGGACTGCTACCCTGTCACATGATATATACATGGTAGACACGCCCAATAAGGACGATAGCGATAATCCGGAAGATAAAACACCCGGACAAAAGCCAAAAAGGCGGCGCAGACACCGCTCAAAGTCCAGCAATGGCAAAAATAGCGACAAGAGCGCAAGAAGGGTCAATATACCTGTAAACTCCGAAAGCAACCACGACTACATGGACCCAGCGATGGAGCAGGATGAGCCAGGTCACGCCAAACCAAGTTCGGAGCAAATATCCGATCACAATGACCCAGAGGGACGAGCTCATGAAGCCGCCCCAGAACAGGAAGACAGTCCGGACGATGATGCATTCATCATCCCGGACGAACAAGTGGAACGAGACAACCTCCACCGAAAGCTTATGGCCACCGTAAGAAGTCTAAAAAAGCAGAAGCAACGGCTCAAGGACACACAGGAAAAGCTCAGCCAAAGATGGAATAAAGTGCTAGACACCGAAGAAAGATATGGTGATGACCGCCATACGAAAAGCTATCCGAAGTGCAAGCTACTGCCAGAATTCGACGACGCGGCCGTTCCACCAAAAGAAAATTCGACCAAGAAACCAGACGTACCGCTTCACAACCATAACAGAGCGGCTGCGGACACTGCGCACGATCTACATGAGCATCTGGATAAGAAGGCCGGTGCAGCCAGGTCCATCTATGGATCTAAAAGACACACCCCGGTGAAGGACTATGGTCACCCAAACATTCATACAAGCCAGATACCAGTTCAGAATAAACTCCGGACACAACAACAGCCGACTACATGCCACAGTGCGTCCAGATATAGAGGGGCTTCTCACCCCCTGTGCTTCACCGAAGAAGTACTGGACCATGAATTCCCACAAGGCTTCAAACCTATGAACATAGAAGCATATGACGGCACGACAGACCCAGGGGTCTGGATTGAGGATTTTATCCTGCATATTCACATGGCTCATGGGGATGACCTCCACGCCATCAAATACCTTCCCCTAAAGCTAAAGGGACCAGCTTGACACTGGTTAAAAAGCCTCCCCGAAAACTCAATTGGGAGTTGGGAGGAACTCGAAGATGCTTTCAGGGCCAATTTTCAAGGGACTTATGTCCGTCCTCCGGATGCAGACGACCTAAGTCACATAATCCAACAACCCAGAGAGTCCGCCCGCAAGCTTTGGAACAGATTCCTCACTAAGAAGAATCAAATTGTCGACTGTCCGGACGCTGAAGCCTTAGCGGCTTTCAAACACAGCATCCATGACGAATGGCTCGCCTGACACCTCGGCCAAGAAAAGCCAAGGACAATGGCAGCTTTAACAAGCCTTATGACCCACTGTTGCATGGGTGAAGATAGCTGGCTGGCCCGTAAAGGCACCAGCGACCCCAACACATCCAAAATAAGGGATGGCAACGGGAAGCCACGGCGTAATAAAAACAAACGCCAACACAAGGAAGAGAGCCCGGATAATACGATGGTCAACGCCGGATTCAGGGGCTCTCGACCTGATCAGCAAAAGAAGCCATTTAAAGGCAGTAAAGAGGGACCGTCTAGTCTGAACAGAGTTCTGGACAAACTATGCCAAATTCATGGCACCCCGGAGAAACCTGCGAACCACACCCATAGAGACTGGTGGGTCTTCAAGCAGGTCGGCAAATTAAATGCCGCACACAAAGGGAGGGAAACACCAAGTGAAGACGAGGACGAACCTCGCCAACCGAACACTGGGGGACAGAAAAAATTCCCGCCAGAGGTTAAGATAGTAAACATGATCCACGCGACTCACACATTCGCAAGAAGGCGGGAATGCGCGCTTAGAGATGCGCACGATGAAAAGCCCACCGTACCCATATCTGACTACTGGATGTGTTGTCCGATCACTTTCGATCACATGGATGGCCGAACTAGTATTCGGCGCGGAGGATCACAGGCCTTGGTGCTTGACCCAATAATCGACGGATACCGTCTCACCTGTGTCCTCATGGACGGCGGCAGTAGTCTCAATTTAATATACGAGGACACTGTTCGCAGAATGGGGATAAACCCATCCAAAATTAGCCAAAGCAACACCACCTTTGAAGGGGTGATACCAGGCGTTGAAGCCAACAGCAGGAGCTCCGTCGTGCTGGAAGTAACATTCGGCTCCCCAGGCAACTCCAGAAGCGAAGAATTGCTCTTCATCATCGCACCCTTCCAAAGCAGCTACCACGCATTGCTAGGAAGAATGGACTTCGCCCGCTTCAACGCATTGCCGCACTATGGCTACCTTACACTCAAGATGCCCGGTTCTCGTGGCGTCATCACCGTTAGCGGAATCATAGAGCGCTTTTCACGCGTAGAGGAACACGCGACGGCCCTGGCGGCCGGACTGTAAGCGACCTCCAAATATCATATATATGACTGGTTAATAAGACCACAGACATGGTTAGACGAGTCCGGTAGCCCGGATAAAATTCAACCAGGGCACCGTATATGAAATCCCATAACGGAAACCAGGGGCTGTCTATATTTAATACAGCCCCACACTTGGCTCGACCTTATTGGCAGGCCAACATCTTACACTTCTATTATTAATCGCATACTTACGTTGCACTCTCCTACGCGTTTTTCTTTTTTTTACAGACAAGGTTCACGCGATACCCTTTTTGGATACGGCACAATGGAGACAAAGGCGCAAACGTGCAGCAGGGCCCCGTTCAACAGGTTTCTTTTTAGATTAAGCCCCTGTGTAAACCTTTTCTACTGCCTCTTGTTGTTTAACCATCCCATGGGTTCTATACCCACAAAGGATACTGCCGTTATTGGCATTTGGCCACGGCAGACTAAATTGCACGTGCCTAGAAATTAAGGGCTTATAATAGGCTCTTGTCAGCCTATTTTCTTTTACAAAAGACCGAATACCCTCAGGAGTGTTCGGCGTCACGAGTTTGGCTGTATATGCATCAGATCCGAATCATGTCTTTGGTCAAATGTTGGGTTTGCCCGGCTCCTGGGTTTGCCGCCTTACGTTCCGTTATCACCGATTGTGCCCTGGTTATTCCGGATGAGCGCCTCACTAGAGAAAGCCGAAAACTGACTATCATGATACAGCGAGAGACTGTTCAACCACTCGACAACTCACCGGAATCTCTAAAGATTCCTCCGCATTAACGAAGGGCCGTTTCTCGGCCATGTACACACGCGCCCGTATTCGGATGCAGGCGTAGGTACGAGGGGCTACATAGTAGCCCCACCATTATACTCCCATGGCTAAGCGAAAGTGTTACAGCTATATAGTCTGGTTGCCTAGTTTGACGTGCGATCACCTCCTTAATGGACCAAGACGTTGGATCAAGTGTGATTATGCATATTTTTCGCGAACACCCCCGCATTTTATGCGTGGGGGCTGAAGCTAACGACTGCTATCTTTCGGACTACCTATACATATAAAAACGGCCGTACAGGGGACATAATCATATTTTCAGGCAAAAAGTACAAATATAGCCTTGTATTCAAAATAAACATTGTTTTTACATTGATTCGAACCATCACTCAAACAAGACATTCTTCGAGCACTGCGCCTCTATTAGGCGGGCACCTTCTGTGACTTGCGCCAAGTAGTGCTCAGCCGGATATTAGCCTCCCGCTGGATCCTGGGTCGCTATTACAGTGGCCTCCATATCCGTCCAATAGGCTTTAACGCGGGCTAGAGCCATCCGCGCACCCTCTATGCACGTCGACCTCCTCATGGCATCAATCCGAGACACGGCTCATTGCTGCACCAAACCAAAATAGTTGTCCAGGTTAGGCCCCTTCGGCCAAAGATGGTCTATTACAGACCGCATTGCAAGCCCGGATAGCCTGTGGAGATCCGCCATAGCAACCACCTTCTCATTCAGCGGCAGCGGGCGAGTGGGAGCATTGAACAGCGACGAGAAAAGCTTCTCCACTTCTTCATCGCCTTGACCCTCGAAGAACTTGACAGCGTCAGCTATACTATTCGCCAAGTCTGCATATGCGTCTGCAGGACTCATGCGACCAGCCAGGGGAGCATACTTCGGATCCAAGAACTTCGTCCGCAGTACGTATGAGCCCCCTGTCGGTGTCAAAACCGGCAGATCTCGGGTAGGGGGTCCCGATCTGTGCGTCTTAGGCTGATGGTAACAGGAAGCGAGGGACACAATGTTTACCCAGGTTCGGGCCCTCTCGATGGAGGTAAAACCCTACTTCCTGCTTGATTAATATTGAAGATATGTGGAATACAAGAGTAGATCTACCACGAGATCTTAGAGGCTAAACCCTAAGAGCTAGCCTATGATGGTATGATTGTAATTGTGGTCGGCCTTCTAAGGACCATCCTCTCCGGTTTATATAGACACCGGAGAGCTAGGGTTTACATGGAGTCGGTTACAAGGAAGGAAACGTAATATCTGGATCGCCAAGCTTGTCTTCCATGAAAAGGAGAGTCCCATCCGGACACGAGCCGAAGTCTTGAGTCTTGTATCTTGACGCTTCTATGGTCCGAATGATGTACATAGTCTGGTTGTCCGGATACCCCCTTATCCAGGAATCCCTCACCCCCTGGCACGATTTTGTCGGCCTATTGGAGCTCCTCCCGCATACTCTGGATCTCGGTCCGCATCTCCTTGGCGGCATTAAGTGCCTTGTCCAGCTCGGCCAAACTAGCCTTATTCTCCTTTTCGAGGAGTGCGTACCGGTCGGCGGCATTTTTAACTCCCCAGCCATTTCGGCTATCTTTTCCTCGCTTCGGCGATGAGCAGCCTGTTCGGCTCTCAATTCTTCGGCCACCTTTAGGGCAGCCGCATTGCTATCCCGAACTTGTTCCTTGGCTTGAGCAAGTTCGGCCCTCAGGGCCTCCACGGCAGCAACACCATCTGCAGTGCACACACATGGCATTAATATTATGCCCCTCTTGCATTTTCCTGTACATCGTAATAAGGGAAGCCGAGCACGTACCCTGTGACTCCTCCAGCCGTTTATTCACCAACGTGATATCAGCATCAATGGATCCGATCTATCTCCTTAGTTCGGCAACTTCAACAGACTGGTCGGCTGCCAGATCCTTGTATACCTGCGCACATGTACGGTGCAACCATTAGTATATGATCCCCCGTTTGCCGCCTATGGCGGGTAAACAGAGTCTCAGGGGCTACTATCTATAGGGAGCACACCTAGCGCGTGCTTCATAACCAAAAAGTTGTGCATTTTTTACTACATACCTCAAAGCCTTTGAGCAGGCTTGTAAATGCCTCATTCAAACCGCTGGTGGCAGATGAAATCTTTGTGAGCACCATGCTCATTAAAGAGCAGTGCTCCTCCGAGAGTGTTGCTCACTCCAGAAGGCACGTCAGTACGTCCGGCCGGACACTGCACTATGCCGGACCCTTCTCATCGCCCCCTCGTGGGAGCCAAACGCTCCGGGCTCAGGGTGACTGACGTGTTTGCTGCCTGCATCGGCAGATCCGGACTCCTCCGTGACGACACCTCCATGTCGCCCGCTTCATGAGGCGGAGAGGTGGGTGGAGTCTCACTCTCCATCATCTTCGGACAAAGGTCCCCCGAAGACGAAAGAAGAGCTGCTCGCCGGACTACAAAGGACGAAGTCCTGGTTATGGATCTTGGAGTAACATCACACCTTCGAATTAATGAATAACTTATGGCTCGGTGGAGGGCTGGCCCGTTGGTGGGCATGACGCGGTGAGCGTGCCCGTCGCGGCAGAGCCCCCTGGTGATGCTTTCTTCCCTTGCTTGGGCGTCTCCGCCTCCAAATCTTCGGAGGCGACCCTTTTCTTCCTGCGTGGGGAGGAGGCTTTGACCTCCCCTTCCCGGCTATCCTCCATAGGATGGGTAACGATTTCCCCAGTCTGGATGCGTAGCGCGTGAAGTTAGGCTTCATTGCCCTTTCCTTCACCTTTCCCTGAAGGGATTTTGCTAAGCGCCCGGCCCGGCATCTTTGCAATGGTTGGACAAGGCGAGCCTTCAGGAAGTGGCGTCGGACACCTGATTCTCTCTGCCTTGTTGAGCCATTCCTGGCCACGGAAGGATTTTCAAAATAATAGTTATGATAGATATAAATGAAGTGTCCGGCTTTAAGGTTACTTACTTGGGCATCTAGGTGATTGCAGCTTAGGCCCGCATCCTCGATGTTGTCCGGACACTTTACTTGAGGTCCGAAGAATAATTTACACAGTCCTTCGAGCTTCAGGCTGAAGAAGTGCTTAATAGTCCGCGGACCCTCCAGATTAAACTCCCACATCCGAAGAGGCCGAAGTTTGCACGGCAACATCCGCCGGATTAGCATCACTTACATTATGTTGACAAGATTTATGTCCCTCTCAATGAGCTCCCGGATACGATTCTGCAGTTCTGGTACATCGCCAGCGGGCCCATAGTTCCGTCCTACGTCGGTCCAAGACGTTAACTCTAACGGAGGGCCTGAGCGGAACTCGGGGGCAGCTACCCATTTTGTGCCTCTGGGAGCTGTGACATAAAACCACCTCCGTTGCCACACATCGGATACTTCCGGAAAAGAACCCTCTAGCCATGGAGCATCGGTGTTCTTGCTTATTATGGCACCTCCGCACTCCGCATATCGCCCCTCGATCATCTTCGGCTTCACATTGAAGGTTTTGAGCCATAAGCCGATGTGTGGGTTGACATGGAGAAAAGCCTCGCACACGATAATGAACGACGAGATATGGAGGACGGTGTCTGGAGCTAGATCATGGAAATCCAAGCCATAGTAGAACATGAGCCCCCTCACAAAGGGGTCGAGGGTGAGGCCTAGGCCTCGGAGGAAGTGAGGGACAAACACGACGCTCTCGTTGGGCTCCAGCGTGGGATAACTATCCCCGGAGCAGGAAGCCTGTGATGGATATCGGCGGTCAGGTATCCAACCTCCCTAAGCTTCGCAATGTCCTCCTCTTGAATCGAGGAGGCCACCCACCGGCCTGTTGCATCGGATCCGGACATACTGAGGGATCTGGGGTGTTGGAGCTTAGGTTTTGAGTGCTGGAGCTCGAGGTGCGAGAAGGGGCAGGAGAGGTGGAGAAGAGGCGTAGGCCTTGACCCCTTTATAGAAGGGATGAATACCAAGAGTCCTCAGCGTGACCGCTTGAGACTTATCTAAAATACACAGAATCATACCAACGGTCGTCGTGGGGTCACATATGCTCAAATCGATGAAGATCCCGTATTAAGAGGGACACGATCTCTGCTTTGGAAGGACGTGCCAATAAAACCGCCTCACAACGCGAGTCGAGGTGGAGCAGGAGACGCCGGTCCATGTTGGACCAGGCCACGATGCAAACTTATGAAAATTGCCAGCAGAACGGATTTATGCTATGTTCCCTACTATGGTGTGTAAAGATCATCTTGCATATCCGGACACGGTCTACGTGTTCGATAATAACCTTGGAGTATTTGGAAGGAGGATCCCGCCTTGCAATGCCGAAGACAAGACTGCACGCCGGACTCATCGTCATTGAAGCCTGGTTCAGGGGCTACTGAGGGAGTCATGGATTAGGGGGTATCCGAACAGCCGGACTGTATACATCGTCCGGACTATAGAAGCGTCAAGATACAAGACTCAAGACTTTGGCTCGTGTCCGGATGGGACTCTCCTTTGCGTGGAAGACAAGCTTGGCGATCCGGATATTATGTTTCCTTCCTTGTAACCGACTCCATGTAAACCCTAGCTCTCCGGTGCCTATATAAACCGGAGAGCATGGTCCTTAGAAGGCCGATCACAATTACAATCATACCATCATAGGCTAGCTCCTAGGGTTTAGCCTCTACGATCTCGTGGTAGATCTACTCTTGTATTACTCATATCTTCAATATTAATCAAGCAGGAAGTAGGGTTTTACCTCCATCGAGAGGGCCCGAACCCTGGGTAAACATTGTGTCCCTTGCTTCTTGTTACCATCAGCCTAAGACGCACAGATCAGGACCCCCTACCCGAGATCCGCCGGTTTTGACACCGACAGGGACCCTTTCCAAAGATTACTTTTAAATCATTGATGTGACGCTCGGGTAATCAGGCTACAGTGATTCCACGCTAATGATGCCACGTCACCTTGGTTACTGTTGTTAGTCTCGCGATGCTTCAAATATGATTCAAATTCAAATTTAAAATAAAGACAAACATCAAAAGTTTTCAAACGCTAAAACTAAAATGTTCGGAATGTGGCATAATTAAATATACTAAATTAGGTACAACTTTTGTATTTTACCAAAACTAAAGTATTTAGAAAATAAGAGAAACTAGGAAAGGAAAAATAAATAAAAGGAAAAAGGACAAAACAGAAAATGAAAAAAAGATAAGAAAGAGGAAACCCCCTTGGCCAATTGGGCCGAACGGCCCAACTGGCCGTCGAACCAACCGGCCCACGTCGGCCCCCCTCACTCCCTTAACCCCCTGTACCCTCGTAACCCTAGCCCCCCAACGCACCACTCACCCCACTCCCCCCCGATGTCGCTCTCTCCTCCCCCCTGATCCAGATCAGGATCGGGAAGGGGAACGAACCGCACTGGACCGCGTCGACGCCGCCGGCGATCCCCGCCGCCCGGAGCTGCATCGCCACCCTCCTCGCCGGACGCCCTCGTCGCCTCGTCCCCTACATCGTCGTCGTCCCCGTCGACCACCTCGAGCCCCACTGCACATCCCCTACGGCCGCCGTGAGCACCTCCTGCTCCTCTTGTCCCCTCTGTCCCTCACCCACGCACTGCTCGACATCGCCCGCGGCCACGCTCTCCATCACCGCCCCCGGAGCATTGCTCTCGCGCGCGCTTGTGCCCCTTCAGCCGCGCCCCTCCGGCGCCCCCGACGGCCTCCATCACGCCGCCACCGGACCCCCCTGGCCCCACTGAGGGAGTCCTAGATAAGGGGGTATCCGGACAGCCGGACTATGTACATCGTCCGGACTATAGAAGCGTCAAGATACAAGACTCAAGACTTCGGCTCGTGTACGTATGGGACTCTCCTTTGCGTGGAGGACAAGCTTGGCGATTCGAATATTATGTTTCCTTCCTTGTAACCAACTCCATGTAAACCCTAGCTCTCCAGTGTCTATATAAACCGGAGAGGATGGTCCTTAGAAGGCCGATCACACTTACAATCATACCATCATAGGCTAGCTCTTAGGGTCTAGCCTCTACGATCTCGTGGTAGATCTACTCTTGTATTCCACATATCTTCAATATTAATCAAGCAGGAAGTAGGGTTTTACCTCCATCGAGAGGGCCCGAACCTGGGTAAACATTGTGTCCCTTGCTTCCTGTTACCATCAGCCTAAGACGCACAGGTCAGGACCCCCTATCCGAGATCCGCCCGTTTTGACACCGACATTGGTGCTTTCATTGAGAGTTCCTCTGTGTCATTGCTTCAAGGCTTGATGGCGTCTTCAATCGTCAACAACACGGTCCAGGGTGAGACTTTTCTCCCCAGACAGATCTTTGTGTCCAGGCGGCTTTGCACTGCGGGCCAATTCGCTTGGCCAGCTGGAACAGATCGACAGCTACGCCCCTGGCCACCACATCAGGTTCGGAAACTTGAACTACACGGCAGACATCCACGGAGACTTGATCTTTGACGGACTCGAGCCCGTGCCAGGAACGCTGGACAGTCACGATGAGCACGACCTAGACCTACTGTCGGACAATGCTCGGAACATCATCCCTGCAATAGCCCCGGATCTAAATCCGGAACAGGTTGTGTGGCCCGAGGACGGAGGGATGGACCCCGCCCCGCAGGCCGCACGCTCATCGGCGGTGGAGCCGAACACAGGCCACATATCTGTGGAGACCTGTATCCCCGGACCCCCGGACTTGCATCCGGTTGTTGGTTCCGGTCCGCACACTCCTGAGCCAGCCGAGCCATGTTGGGCTCCGGTAATGGAGTTTACCGCTGCGGACATCTTTCAGCACTCGCCCTTCGGCGACATACTGAACTCTTTAAAGTCTCTCTCCTTGTCAGGAGACTCTGGGCCGAACTATGTCTGGCTTGAGTGGGAAGAAGGAGACGAAGGAATTCGCTGCCCACCCACCACCCACCTCATCGCCACGATCGAAGATTTAACCGACGTGCTTGACTTCGACTACGAAGACATCAACGGTATGGACGATGATGCAGGAGAAGCTCCAAAATCCCTGGGGCGCGGGACTACTACCTTGTCACACGATATATACATGGTAGATACGCCCAATAAGGATGGAAGTGATAATCCAGACGATAAAACACCCGTGCAAAAGCCAAAAAGTCGGCGCAGGCGCCGCTCAAAGTCCAGTAATTGCCAAAATAGCGACAAGAGCGCAAGAAGGGTCGATGTACCTGCAAACTCCGAAATCAACAATGACCACATGGACCCAGCGATGGAGCCAGATGAGCCAGGTCACGCCAAATCAAGTTCGGAGTAAATACCCAATCACAATGATCCGGAGGGACGAGCTCATGAAGCCGCCCCAGAACAGGAAGACAGTCCGGACGACGATGCATTCATCATCCCGGACAAACAAGTGGAACGAGACAACCTCCACAGAAAGCTTATGGCCACCGCAAGAAGTCTAAAAAAGCAGAAGCAATGGCTCAAGCCGCACAGGAAAAGCTCAGCCAAAGATGGAATAAAGTGCTAGACACTGAAGAAAGATATGGCGATGACCGCCATACGAAAAGCTATCTGAAGCGCAAGCTACTGCCAGAATTCGACGACGCGGCCATTCCACCAAAAGAAAATTCGACCAAGAAACCAGACGTACCGCTTCACAACCATAACGGAGCGGCTATGGACACTGCGCATGATCTACATGAGCATCTGGATAAGAAGGCCAGTGCAGCCAGGTCAATCTATGGATCTAAAAGACACACCCCGGCGAAGGAATATGGTCACCCAAACACTCATACAAGCCAGGCACCAATCCGGAATAAACTTCGGACACAACAACAGCTGACTACATGCCACAGCGCGTCCAGATACAGAGGGGCTGCTCACCCCCTGTGCTTCACCGAAGACGTATTGGACCATGAATTCCCACAAGGCTTCAAACATGTGAACATAGAAGCATACGACGACACCACAGACCCAGGGGTCTGGATCGAGGATTTTATCCTGCATATTCACATGGCTCGTGGGGATGACCTCCACGCCATCATATACCTTCCCCTAAAGCTGAAGGGACCAGTGCTACGTCTTGAGCTATCGTTGGTTTTCCCCGAAGAGGAGAGGGTGATGCAGCAAGTGTAGCGTAAGTATTTCCCTCAGTTTTTGAGAACCAAGGTATCAATCCAGTAGGAGGCTCCTCAAAAGTCCCATGCACCTACACAAACAAACCAAGAACTCGCAACCAACGCAAAAGGGGTTGTCAATCCCTTCACCACCACTTGCGAAAGTGAGATCTGATAGAGATAGTATGATAAGATAAATACATTTTTGGTATTTTATAATATAGATGCAAGAAAGTAAAGATGCAAATAAAAGTAGATTGAAAGCAAATATGATAAGACATAGACCCAGGGGCCATAGGTTTCACTAGAGGCTTCTCTGGAGAGCATAAGTAGTACGGTGGGTGAACAAATTACTGCCGAGCAATTGATAGGAAAGCGAATAATTATGACGTTATCTAGGCATGATCATGTATATAGGCATCACATCCATAACAAGTAGACCGACTCCTGCCTGCATCTACTACTATTACTCCACACATCGACTGACTCCTGCCTACATCTAGAGTATTAAGTTCATAAGAACAGAGTAACGCATTAAGCAAGATGATATGATGTAGAGGGATAAACTCATGCAATATGATATAAACCCCATCTTGTTATCCTCGATGGCAACAATACAATATGTGTCTTGCAGCCCTTTCTGTCACTGGGTAAGAACACCGCAAGATTGAACCCAAAGCTAAGCACTTCTCCCATGGCAAGAAAGATCAATCTAGTAGGCCAAACCAAACCGATAATTCGAAGAGACTTGCAAAGATAACTCAATCATACATAAAAGAATTCAGAGAAGATTCAATTAATATCCATAGATAAATCTGATCATAAACTCACAATTCATCGGATCTCGACAAATACACCGCAAAAAGAGATTACATCGAATAGATCTCCACAAGAGAGGGGGAGAACATTGTATTGAGATCCAAAAGAGAGAAGAATCCATCTAGCTAATAACTATGGACCCGTAGGTCTGTGGTAAACTACTCACAACTCATAGGAGGGGCAAGGATGTTGATGTAGAGGCCCTCCATGGTCAATTGCCCCTCCGGCAGAGTGCCGGCGAAGGCTCCAAGATGGGATCTCACGGATACAGAAGGTTACGGTGGTGAAAATTGTGTTTCGTGGTGCCCCTTGATGTTTTCGGGGTCCATGGATATATATAGGAAGAAGAAGTACATTGGTGGACGCCCGAGGGGCCCACGAGACAGGGGGCGCCCTACAGGGGGGTGCGCCCTCCTATCTCGTGGGGCCCTCGGAGCTTTCTTGACTTGCACTCCAGGCTCTCCGGATCATATTTGTTCCAAAATTAACGCTCCCGAAGGTTTCATTCCGTTTGGACTCCGTTTGATATTCCTTTTCCTCAAAATACTGAAATAGGCAAAAAAAGAGCAATACGGGTTGGGCCTCCGGTTAGTAGGTTAGTCCCAAAAATGATATAAATGTGTAGAATAAAGCCCATAAACATCCAAAGCAGGTAATATAATAGCATGGAACAATCAAAAATTATAGATACGTTGGAGACATATCAAGCATCCCCAAGCTTAATTCATGCTCGTCCTCGAGTAGGTAAATGATAAAAAGAGAATTTTTTGATGTGGAATGCTACCTAGCATAATTCATAATGTAATTTTCTTTCATTGTGGCATGAATGTTCAGATCCAAATAATACAAAATAAAAGTTCATATTGACATAAGAAATAGTAATACTTCAAGCATACTAAGCACGTAATCATGTCTTCACAAAATAGCATGGCCAAAAGAAAGTTATCCATACAAAATCATATAGTATGGCTATGCTCTATCTTCATCACACAAAGTATTTAATCATGCACAACCCTGATGATGAGCCAAGCAATTGTTTCATACTTTAATAATCTCAAACTCTTTCAACTTTCACGCAATACATGAGCGTGAGCCATGGACATAGCACTATATGTGGAATAGAATGGTGGTTCTGGAGAAGACAAAAAGGGAGAAGATAGTCTCACATCAAATAGGCGTATCAACGGGCTATGGAGATGCCAATTAATAGATATCAATGTGAGTGAGTAGGGATTGCCATGCAACGGATGCACTAGAGCTATAAATATATGAAAGCTCAACAAAAGAAAACTAGTGGGTGTGCATCCAACTTGCTTGCTCACGAAGACCTAGGGCATTTTGAGGAAGCCCATCATTGGAATATACAATCCAAGATCTATAATGAAAAATTCCCACTAGTATATGAAAGTGACAATATATGAGACTCTCTATCATGAAGATCATGGTGCTATTTTGAAGCACAAGTGTGGAAAAAGAGATAGTAGCATTGTCCCTTCTCTCTTTTTCTCTCATTCTTTTTTTTCTTTTTTTTTTCTTTTTCCTTTTTTTTTCTTTGGCCTTTCTTTTTTTTCTTTTTGGCCTTTCTCTTTTTTTTGGAAAGTCCGAAGTCTCATCCCGACTTGTGGGGGAATCATAGTCTTCATCATCCTTTCCTCACTGGGACAATGCTCTAATAATGAAGATCATCACACTTTTATGGATTTACAACTCAAAGTTAGAACAAGATATGATTCTATGTGAATGCCTCCGACTCTATACGGGGATATGCAATGAATCAAGAGCGACATGTATGAAGATTATGATGGTGGCTTTGCCACAAATACGATGTCAACTACATGATCATGCAAAGAGCAATATGACAAAAGTAATGTGTGTCATATGAACGGAATGGTGGAAAGTTGCATGGCAATATATCTCGGAATGGCTATGGAAATGCCATAATAGGTAGGTATGGTGGCTGTTTTGAGGAAGGTATATGGTGGGTGTATGGTACCGGCGAAAGTTGCACGATACAAGAGAGGCTAGCAATAATGGAGAGGTGAAAGGGTGCGTATAATCCATGGACTCAACATTAGTCAAAAGAACTCATATACTTGTTGTAAAAATTTAGAAGTCATCAAAAACCAAAGCATTACGCGTATGCTCCTAGGGGGGTAGATTGGTAGGAAAAGACCATCGCTCGTCCCCGACTGCCACTCATAAGGAAGACATTCAATAAATAAAATTGTGCTCCAACTTCATCACAAAGTGGTTCACCATACGTGCATGCTACGGGAATCACAAACTTCAACACAAGCATTCTTTAAATCCATAATTACCCAACTAGCATGACTTTAATATTACTACCTCCATATCTCAAAACAATTATCAAGCATCAAATTGATCATAGCATCCAATTCACTTTCTATGATAGTTTTTATTATACCCAACTTGGATGCTCATCATTCTAGGACCAAATTAAAACCATAGCAAATACCATGCTGTTCTAAGATACTATCAAAATAATATAAGTGAAGCATGAGAGACTAGCAATTTCTATAAAATTAATCCACCACCATGATCTAAAAGATATAAGAGAAGCACTAGAGCAAAAACTATCAAGCTCAAAAGATATAAGTGAAGCACATAGAGTATTCTAGCAAATTCTAATCAAATAGGCTTCTCCCAAAAGGTGTGTTACAGCAAGGATGGTTGTGGTAAACTAACAAGCAAAGACCAATATAATACACGACGCTCCAAGCAAAACACATATCATGTGGTGAATAAAAATATAGCTCCAAGTAAAGTTACCAATGAACAAAGACGAAAGAGGGGATGCCTTCCCGGGGCATCCCCAAGCTTAGGCTTTTGGCTATTCTTGAATATCTTGGGGTGCCATGGGCATCCCCAAGCTTAGGCTCTTGCCACTCTTTATTCCATAGTCCATAAAATCTTTACCCAAAACTTGAAAACTTCACAACACAAAACTCAACAGGAAATCTTATAAGCTCCGTTAGTGAAAGAAAACAAAACCACCACATAAGTTACTGTAATGAACTCATTCTTTATTTATTTTGGTGTTTAACCTACTGTATTCCAACTTCCTTATGGTTTAAAAACTAATTTATTAGCCATAGATGCATTGAAATAAGTAAACAACACATGAAAAACAGAATCTGTCAAAAACAGAACAGTCTGTAGCAATCTGTAACTAACGCAAACTTCTGTAAATCTAAAAATACTACAAAAATAGGAATTACTGGACAATTTGTTTATTGATCAGCAGCAAAAATAATCAATGCAAAAGCACGTTTCTGTGATTTATTGATTTGTTTTTCTCATGAGCGCAAAGTTTCTGTTTTTCAGCAGAATCAAATCAACCATCATCATAGTTTATCCTATATGTTCTACTTGGCACAAACACTAAACAAAAGATAAAAACACATCTAAACAGAAAGTAGAAACAAAATTTAACACTAAACAGGAACAAAAACAAAGAACGTAAAGAAAATTGGGTTGCCTCCCAACTAGCGCTATCGTTTAACGCCCCTAGCTAGGCATAAAAGCAAGGATAGATCTAACTGGTGCCATCTTTGGCACTAGATTCATAAGTAGCACGCATGATAGATTCATAAGGTAATTTGACTTTCTTTTTTGGAAAGTGATACATGCCTTTCTTTAAGGGAAATTGGAATCTAATGTTCCCTTCTTTCATATCGATAATCGCACTAATCGTTCTAAGGAAAGGTCTACCAAGAATAATAGGGCAAGAAAGATTGCAATCTATATCAAGAACGATAAAATCTACGGGCACCAAATTTCTATTGGCAACAATAAGAACATCATTGATCCTTCCCATAGGCTTTTTAATGGAGGAATCCGCAAGGTGCAAATTTAAAGAGCAACCATCAAGATCATGGAAATATAGAATATCACATAAAGTTTTCGGAATCGTGGAAACACTAACACCCAAATCACACAAAGCAAAACACTCAAAATCTTTAATTCTAATCTTTATATTAGGTTCCCACTCATCATTAAGTTTTCTAGGTATAGAAACTTCCAAATTCAGTTTTTCATCATAAGATTGCATCAAGGCATCAACAATATGTTTGGTAAAAGCTTTGTTTTGACTATAAGCATGAGGAGAATTAACAACGGATTGTAACAAGGAAATACAACCTTTTAAAGAGCAATTATCATAATCAAATTCCTTGAAATCCGAGATAGTAGGTTCAACATTATTAGAAGTTGAGAGTTATCCAATCTCTCTTTTACCAAATTTAGCATCAAGATCTAAAGACTCCGAATTTTGGGACGCCTTCTAGGCAAAGTTGATTCATCATCAGTCCCATAATCATCAAAATTCATATTGCAAAACATAGATCTAATAGGAGACACATCAATAACTTTAAGATCCTCATCATTATTTTCATGTAGACTAGAAGAACACGCTTTTATAAAGCTTTCTTTTTTAGCACGCAATCTAGCGGTTCTTTCCTTGCACTCGTCAATGGAGATTTTCATTACTTTGAGAGACTCATTGATATCATGTTTAGGAGAAGAAGATCCAAGTTTAAGAGAATTAACATCAAGCGAAAGTCTATCAACGTTCCTAGCCAAATCATCAACTTTGAGCAAATTTTCTTCAAGCAAAGCATTAAAATTCTTTTGAGAAATCATAAATTCTTTCACACTATTCTCAAAATCAGAGGGCATCTTATTAAAATTACCATAAGAATTATTGTAGGAATTTCCATAATTATTAGAGGGATTACTAGGGAATGGTCTAGCATTAAAATTTCCTCTATAAGCATTGTTTCCAAAACTATTCCTACCAACAAAATTCACATCCATAGGTTCATTATTATTCTCAATCAAGGAAGACAAAGGCATATCATTAGGATCAAGAGGAGTATTTTTAGTAGCAAACATCTTCATAAGTTCATCCATCTTTTCACTCAAAACATTGATTTCTTCTATAGCATGCACTTTTTTACTAGAAGATCTTTTGGTGTGCCATTGAGAATAATTAGCCATAATATTATCAAGCAATTTTGTAGCATCTCCTAACGTAATTTCCATAAAGGTGCCTCCCGCGGCCGAACCTAAGAGATTTCTAGAGGCAAAGTTCAAATCGGCATCAAATTTTTGTATGATCATCCATAAATTCAAACCATGAGTAGGGAAATTGTGAAGCATCAATTTCATTCTTTCCCAAGATTGGGCAACATGCTCATGATCAAGTTGTTTAAAATTCATAATATCGTTCCTAAGAGTGATGATCTTAGCGGGAGGAAAATACTTAGAGATAAAAGCATCTTTGCACTTGTTCCAAGAATCAATACTATTTTTAGGCAAAGACGAAAACCAAACTTTAGCACGATCTCTAAGTGAAAACAGAAATAACTTTAATTTGACAATATTGTTATCCGTATCTTTCTTCTTTTGCATATCACATAAATCAACAAAAAAAGTTAGATGAGTAGCGGCATCTTCACTAGGAAGGCCGGCGAATTGATCTTTCATAACAAGATTCAGCAAAGCAGTATTGATTTCACAAGATTCAACATCATTAAGAGGAGCAATCGGAGTACTAAGGAAATCATTATTATTGGTATTCGAGAAATCACACAACTTGGTATTATCTTGTGCCATGGCAACAAGTAATCCAACACACAAGCAAACAGAAAAAGGCAAGCGGAAAAGAGAGGAGGAGATTGGGAAAGAGGGGGCGAATAAAACGGCGAGGGTGAAGTTGGGGAGAGGAAAACGAGAGGCAAATGGCAAATAATGTAAATGCGAGGGAGATGAGTTTGTGATGGGTACTTGGTATGTCGTGACTTGAGCGAAGACCTCCCCGGCAACGGCACCAGAAATCCTTCTTGCTACGTCTTGAGCTAGCGTTGGTTTTCCCCGAAGAGGAGAGGGTGATGCAGCAAGTGTAGCGTAAGTATTTCCCTCAGTTTTTTAGAACCAAGGTATCAATCCAGTAGGAGGCTCCTCAAAAGTCCCACGCACCTACACAAACAAACTGAGAACTCGCAACCAACGCAAAAGGGGTTGTCAATCCCTTCACGGCCACTTGCGAAACTGAGATCTGGTAGAGATAGTATGATAAGATAAATATATTTTTGGTATTTTATAATATAGATGCAAGAAAGTAAAGATGCAAATAAAAGTAGATTGAAAGAAAATATGATAAGAGATAGACCCGGGGGGCATAGGCTTCACTAGAGGCTTCTCTCGAGAGCATAAGTATTACGGTGGGTGAACAAATTACTCTCGAGCAATTGATAGAAAAGCGAATAATTATGACGTTATCTAGGCATGATCATGTATATAGGCATCACATCCATAACAAGTAGACCGACTCCTGCCTGCATCTACTACTATTACTCAACACATCGACTGACTCCTGCCTGCATCTAGAGTATTAAGTTCATAAGAACAGAGTAACACATTAAGCAAGATGATATGATGTAGAGGGATAAACTCATGCAATATGATATAAACCCCATCTTGTTATCCTCGATGGCAACAATACAATACATGTCTTGCAACCCTTTCTGTCACTGGGTAAGAACACCGCAAGATTGAACCCAAAGCTAAGCACTTCTCCCATGGCAAGAAAGATCAATCTAGTAGGCCAAACCAAACCGATAATTCGAAGAGACTTGCAAAGATAACTCAATCATACATAAAAGAATTCAGAGAAGATTCAATTAATATCCATAGATAAATCTGATCATAAACTCACAATTCATCGGATCTCGACAAACACACCACAAAAAGAGATTACATCGAATAGATCTCCACAAGAGAGGGGGAGAACATTGTATTGAGATCCAAAAAGAGAGAAGAAGCCATCTAGCTAATAACTATGGACCCGTAGGTCTGTGGTAAACTACTCACAACTCATAGGAGGGGCAAGGATGTTCATGTAGAGGCCCTCCATGGTCGATTTCCCCTCCGGCAGAGTGCCGGCGAAGGCTCCAAGATGGGATCTCACGAATACAAAAGGTTACGGTGGTGAAAATTGTGTTTCGTGGTGCCCCTCGATGTTTTCGGGGTCCGTGGATATACATAGGAAGAAGAAGTACATCGGTGGACGCCCGAGGGGCCCACGAGACAGGGGGGCGCTCTACAGGGGGGCGCGCCCTCCTATCTCATGGGGCCCTCGGAGCTTTCTTGACTTGCACTCCAGGCTCTCCGGATCAGATTTGTTCCAAAAATAACGCTCCCGAAGGTTTCATTCCGTTTGGACTCCGTTTGATATTCCTTTTCTTCGAAATACTGAAATAGGCAAAAAAACAGCATTACGGGTTGGGCCTCTGGTTAGTAGGTTAGTCAAAAAATGATATAAATGTGTAGAATAAAGCCCATAAACATCCAAAACAGGTAATATAATAGCATGGAACAATCAAAAATTATAGATAAGTTGGAGACGTATCAACCAGCTCGACACTGGTTGAAAGGCCTCCCCGAAAACTCAATCGGAGTTGGGAGGAACTAGAAGACGCTTTCAGGGCCAATTTTGAAGGGACTTATGTCCGGCCTCTGGATGCAGACGATCTAAGTCACATAATCCAACAGCCCGGAGAGTCCGCCCGCAAGCTTTGGAACAGATTCCTCACTAAGAAGATGTCACACCCTAGCTAGTTCATGCATTAGAGTGTTGCATCATGTCTATTTTTCTCAACAGAAACTTGAAATGGGGATGACAGAACCCCCAGCCCCCTCTGAATCCAACTAGGGTTTACTAAAAATATTTTCAATGAACCTGAAATGACCTTCCAAAATGTCCATCATTTTTGTCTTGGTTCAGAACCTCTGCCAAAAGTGATGCACAATTTTCTAGGTCATCCTAAGGTCTTTGTATTAAGTCAAAAATATTTGAATTTGGGCATTTAAAATTTCTATAATATTTCAAATGCTCAAATATTCCCAAACTAAAATGTTCCTTGCTGGAAATATCCAACTAAGGACCAGGTGCAGTTTGGTAAATTTTGGAGTTGGCTAGGTATTTTTAGAAATTCAACAAACTTACAGAATAAAAGCAGAAACAGGAAAATAGGAAAAAAAACTTACCTGGCGCCACCTAGCAGGCCCACCTGCCGGCCCAGCCCAGCCACCGCTCCAGCGAGCTGCTTGGCTTGGCCAGGCAAGCAGGCAGCTGCTCGACGGCGAGCACAGCATGCGTGCCACGCAGCTGCCCGCCGCCTCGCCGCTCCCCTCGTCCAGCTGATGACGGGGATCGACCCCTCTCCCTCTCCCCGACCCCGCAGACACCAGCTCCTCCCCCCAGCTCCTCTCCCTCGCGCTCCCCAGCCATGACCGACGCCACCGCCGCCGCCCCATCGCCGTAGCCGCGCTCCCCGCCGTCTGTGCTCCGTCTCGCCGTGTCTAGGAGCTCCGCCGCCATCCTCTTCGTCGAGCTAGCCGAGCCCCGCGTGCTCGTGTGGCCCGAGTCCACCGCACCGACTTCGCCCGAGTCCGCCGTCACCGGAGATCCCCTTCAACGCCGTCGCCGCATCAGTCCGTCCCCGACCCCGCCGGCTGCCTCCACGAGTGCCCTATGAGCCTAGCTACCTCCCCTTCCCTTCCTCTCTCGCCCCCGAGCTGTGTAGCAATTGCATGAAGATCACCCGCACGCACCGCCATGGAGATCGTCGCCGACGTGCTCCCGGCCATCCTCCGGTCACCTCTCGGTGTCCATCGCACTCACCACGTCGCGTAGGGTCTAACCATACACTCCCCGCACCTCACCGCACACCCTAGCCCGCCTCCACCCGAACTCCGGCGGCCGCCTAGGTCGTTGCTGGCGCCGATTCCGGCCACCCCGACCCCAACTAACTCCACCAAGAGCTGCGGTTTGTCCCCAGCTCCACTTAGATGCCTTCCGTGACCCATTTGGTGGCCGGAACGGCCAAAATCACTTCCGCCGCCGCGTCGGGCTCGCCGGCGGCTAAGCGCCGGTGCAGCCGACTTGACTTTGACCACGGGTGGGCCCTGGTTGACTCTGTTGAGTCAATGACAGGTGGGGCCCAGCCCTGTTAACTAATCCGGTTTAGTTCTAATTAATTTTTTTAGCTAAACTAATTGCACTGACACCCTGGACCCACTGGTCAGTTTGACCTGGACCAGTCTGTTGACTTGCTGAGGTCAGCATGACATCATGCTGACGCAGTAATCCTTTTCTGGAATTAAAATAAATCTAAAATGATTCATAAATTTCAGAAAATGTTCTAAACTTCAAAAATTCATAGTAATTCAACCATAGCTCCAAATGCAAAGTGTTATATATGAAAAATGATCAGAAAAAATCCAACATATCCATCTGTATTGGTTTCATGCATGTTTAAACAAGCTAACCTACTGTTTATTGCAGAACAAGTTAAAGCACCTTAAATGACCATATATGAGTTTGGAAATTGAATCTTTGGTTCAAAATGGTTCAAACCCATCTGGTCTTAGTTGCATTAGCCCAACACACTCATATTGCCATGTCTCATGCATGCATCATATTGTTGCATATTGTTTGGTGATGTTGTGTATCGATGTTCTCTGCGGCAGGTTCTGCCTCCGAGGAGTACCACGATTACCCTAACGAAGAACAATATCAGTGCATCGACCCACCAGGCAAGCAACCAACCATTTGATCATATCGATACAATCCCATGTTCTCGCTCCTGCTCTCTTTTACTGCATTAAGACAACGCGTTTCAAACTGCTGTGTGCTACGGTAGTTGAACCCATTTCCTCTGCATGACCTGTCATTGCCACAGTAACTAGATGAAACCCACTAGCATGTGTAGGAGTTGTTTGAGCCATATGTATGTGTTGTTCCTACCTTGCTATGCCTGCTATGCCTAGAGTCGTGTCAAGTCTGGTTCATCTGGGTGATGGGCTAGAGTGAAATGATCGTGCCGGTAATGAGTGTGATGTGGTGAACACGGTTTGGTAAAGGTATCGATGAAAGGCCATGTAGGAGTACATGGTGGGTTGTTTCATTGAAGCCGACCTTAAGCACTGAGATCTGTATGTGTGATTTAAGATATAGCTACTACCATGCATTGGGCCCTGAAATATGACCCCGCTCGACTTCTTATTCACCCTAGTCCTCTGTCCAGGAGTTGCAAGTAGTTTCTGGTGTTTGTAGCCTACTGGAGGCCGTGGACAGCGCTGACCGTAGGGGTGGGCTGTGATGCGGTAGGTACGTGGTCGGGAATACCGGGCACCCGTTAGGTGTCATGGAACCCTGTACACATCGTTCGGGGCCGTATGGGAAACCTCGGCCGGACTCCCTGCGGATGGAACCTGGATAGGCGATAAACCTGGACTAGAGACTTAGGTGTTTAGGTAGGTCGTGGTCTACACCCACGTCGGCTTTCGCTTGAAGTCTGCCGAGCACATGTCGTGTGCAGATGCTAAGTGGTGGAAACATGTATGAAGAAGTACACCCCTGCAGGGTTAGCATGATCTATTCGAATAGCCGCGTCTGCGGTAAAGGACTACTTGGTTGCCTATACAGTTCATAGACAAGTAAATGGATACTACTAAAAATCTCAAGATAAGCGTGAGTGCCGAGGATGGCTCCTCCGTAGGATGACGGAGGTGGATCCTCGGTGGTGTATTGGAATGGTGAGTAGTGGACTCGTGTGCGCAAAACCATTTCAAGTTAGTGTATCGTAGGATAGCTTAGCCAATAATCAAAGCTGGCTTGCTGCAATAACCCCACCAACCCTTCTTGATAATGTGCATGTATGTAGAATCTAATGTAAGTCTTGCTGAGTACCTTTGTACTCATGTTGCTTTAATTTACATTTTTCAGAAGACGCTGCAACCCCTTCTGATGGGTTCTTCGTATACGTTGACATCGATGAGTAGACCGAGGCCCAGGTGGTGACCCTGAGCTTGTGAAGGACCACGTAGTATAGCCAGGCTTTCCAAGCCTCTTTTATTTTACTAGTTGTCTGTACTCAGACAAGTTACTTCCGCTGTTGGCTTGTATGTCTGTATGACTTGAATGCTGGGTCGTGTGACCCGTACTTGTGTGTATGATATGTATGGCTCTCTGAGCCTTAAATAAAGTACTGGTGTCGTAGAGTCATGTTGTGATGCCTTGTTGTATTTGCACATATCGAGCATATTGTGTGTATGATTGAAATGCTTGGTATGTGTGGGATCTGACTATCTAGTTGTTTATTCTTAGTAGCCTCTCTTACCGGGAAATGTCTCCTAGTGTCTCCACTGAGCCTTGGTAGCTTGCTACTGCTCCGGAACACTTAGGCTGGCCGGCATGTGTCCTTCTTCGTTCCTGTGTCTGTCCCTTCGGGGAAATGTCACGCGATGGATACCGGAGTCCTGTTAGCCCGCTACAGCCTGGTTTACCGGAGTCCTGTTAGCCCAGTGCTACAGCCCGGATTCACTTGCTGATGACCGACACGTTCGATGCTGGGTCATGGATGCCTGTCCCTGTAAGTCTGTGCCACTTTGGGTTTATGACTAGCCATGTCAGCCCGGGCTCTTTACCATATGGATGCTAGCGACACTGTCATATACGTGTGCCAAAAGGCGCAAACGGTCCCGAGCAAAGGTAAGACGACAACCGTGGGAATACCGTGCGTGAGGCCGCAAAGTGATATGAGGTGTTACATGCTGGATCGATGTGGCATCGAGTCGGGGTCATGACAGCGTTGGCATCAGAGCCGGACTGCCTGTAGGTTCTCCAAGCCAAACTGGTCGATGTTGAGTCTAGAAATGCTTTAGTTATATGTAGGGGAATTGTTTGTGGGATGGAACGTAAGGCTCTTTTTACTCCTCTATCTCATGACATTCTGATCTGAGTCAGTCTATTCTTCCACCGGGGGTTAAGGAATTAGGATCTCTTCGCCCTATTAGGTTCACGTGTTACTAATCAGTAGTACCTTATAGGTTTGATGGATACAAGCCTAGTTCAGCTCTACTACCCCATTATGTTGCTAAGATGGACCCAGAACCTTGATATGATGTTGTTGAGTGTCTATGCAATGCTTTGTCAAATGCCTCAAAATCCCTTTTGAGCATTTACAGCCGTTATGCTGTCCAATTTCTGCTAGAAATCTTAATACCTTGTGTTTATCATGTTCCAGATGGCGACCCATCCTCAGAATCAAGTGGTTCGTTTGACTCGATGTCTAGATGTACCCGGCCATACTGCTATGTTGGTCAGGGTAATGACTGAGGCTGGATACCGTTGGTATCCTGAGTACACGGTCGAAGAGCAATTCCGAGACTTTAATCAAAGTCAATATCTTTGCACTGTCAGGATATTTCCATCTTATCCTGGATCTACCGAGCCCCTCCACTGCTCCTATGGACTTGGGGTTACTATTGAGATGGCTGTGCAGGATGCTGCCTACTCTATGATGACCATCATGCGAGTCAGGACTGGCCTATTTCGGGACTCTGACTTTAGGTATATGCCAACATCACTTCCAGGAGCCCAAGGGTATCTCCAGGCTATCTATGCTGACTCCACCCAGGAGGATTCATGGACCCGCACCACTGCACAGTTGCTTGAAGACAAGGACCGTGAAAATCGGGCCTTGAGACTAGAGCTTTTCAATACCCGTGCTGATCATTGGGCCACTTTGACTCGGTTTGCACCGGCTGTGCAAGCTGAATATATGGATATGCGAGATCTCTATCCTGTGAGATCTGCTCTGCCAGACGTGATGGATTGACGTGATGTAGGAGGCATCACCCCACCTCGTGGTCCCCGTAGGCCACCGTTTATTGGTCCAAGACCTCATCCTAGTCCCTATGGTCCACAAGCTCCGCGGGACCGACTGTTTCCGGATGATCACGTTGAACTCCCAGGCTATGGAGGTGACTTCTATGAAGACTACTACGGAGCTGTCTGAGTTAGTAGTAGTATCACCAGTATCGTACTAGCTGTATTGTCCACCGTCCTGCGTGACTCGTGGGATATGCCTTAGTTTGTACCGCCTTCCGGAGGTGTAGAAAAATAATGTATAGGAGCTCCGAATGCCTCCGATGAGATGTAATCCTTTTTTTTCACCGTAGCAGTACTTTGTTTGGTCCTGTACTAAACCTTGTATGGTGTGTATGACGATGGAATAAAAGAAGCAGTTTCTGTATCTACCATGTCATACGGATGCTCATCTTACATTCCAAGTTATCCATTACATTCTACATTCTATGTCAAAATCCTATCATCCTGGACTAAACCATTGCTTTGTTTTCCTAGGATGGTTAACACCCGCACCAACCCTGCTCCCCCAGAGCAGGCCGAAGGCAGCAGAGTTGGGGGAACAAACCTGCCTCACCCTCCCTCTCTGGCCGAAGTTATGCTGGAAGCCGAGAGAAACAAGCGGGAGACTAACCGTTTTTTGGAGCGCATCGAGCAAAACACGGCACACCATCAGAGGAATAACTTGGTGTCACTCAGTGATTTCATCAAGTTACATCCACCCACTTTCCACCACTCCGTCGAGCCTCTCGACGCCGATGACTGGCTTCGCAGTATTACTCACAAACTGCGTTCTGCGCTAGTAGCTGAGGCTGATAAGGTCACCTTTGCTGCATATCATCTTGAAGGCCCCGCCAGTCTATGGTGGGAGAACTATGGAGCTGTGCGCCCAGCGGGCCATGTCACTACTTGGGCTGAATTCAGCGAGGCTTTCCGTGAACATGACATTCCGGAGGGTCTCATGGACCGTAAACGTGAGGAGTTCTGCAGTTTCACTCAAGGTCGACTTTTTGTGGATGCTTACAGCAGGGAGTTCGATAACCTTGCACGATATGCAACTGAGGAAGTCTCTACTGATGCCAAGAAGCAAGCAAGGTTCCGTAAGGGACTTAGTCCTGAGCTTCGCCGCGACCTCCGTCTGCATGAGTGCACATCTTTTCAGAAGCTTGTTAACAAAGCCATCAGTGCTGAGTCTGGTCAGACTGATTATGAAGCAACACGCAAGCATGGCCGTGACATGGGTTCCTCATCAGGTGCTGGTCCTCAGAAGCGCCGCGTGTGGGTGCCTAACACTGCCCTGCCACCCAGGTTCACATCGAGGCCATCCTTTCAGGCGCCTCGCCCCGCCCAACAGTTTACACCAGCCAAGCCCTATGGTGGTCCAACCAACAATGCTCCTCCACGTACCAGCTCTGTGACTTGCTTTAAGTGTGGAGAATCGGGCCACTATCTGCGCGAGTGCCCCCAGACCAACCCCAACCAATCTGGAAAAGCTGTTGGCCGTGGCAAGCCAACAGGGAAAGTGTTCTACGCCAAGCCGGCCACCGCTGCACGTGGCCATGTCAACTGTATCTCTGCCGAAGAAGCTCAAGAGGATCCCAACGTTGTTCTTGGTACGCTCCTTGTTAATTGCCATTCGGCATCTGTTCTTTTCGATACTGGAGCATCTCATTCTTTCATATCCGAAAATTATGCTCGTTTGCATAACACCGCATTCTGTGACATGCCGTCCACTATGGAAATTTCTACTCCTGGTTCTAGATGGCAAACCTCTAGAGTAAGCCATGGAAATGAAATTCAAGTCGACAGACTTGTTTTTCTCGCATCTTTGATAGCTCTCAAATCTTCGGATATTAATATCATTTTGGGCATGGACTGGATGTCAGCCCATCATGCCAAGATTGATTGCTTCTCTAGGACTGTTCAACTCACCCATCCTTCGGGGAAGATAGTCAATGTCTTGACCCGAGTAGCCAAGCGATAGCTATATTCTCTTAACGCCAGCCCGTTGCCAGACCTCGAAGACGTTCCGGTAGTCAGCGACTTTCCGGATGTCTTTCCAGAGGAATTGCCAGGTGTTCCACCTGACAGAGATTTCGAGTTCATAATAGATCTCATTCCAGGAACTGTCCCAATTTCTAGAAGACCCTATAAGATGGCACCGTTTGAACTAGCCGAACTTAAGAAACAACTTGATGAGTCCTTTAAAAAGGGTTTCATCCGTCCTAGTTCGTCTCCATGGGCTTGCCCCGTCCTCTTCATCAAGAAGAAGGATGGTACGGACCGGATGGTTTTAGATTATCGACCAGTCAACCTGGTCACAATCAAGAACAAGTATCCGCTCCCCAGGATCAACGACCTGTATGATCAGCTCGCTGGATCCTCAGTCTTCTCTAAAATGGATTTGAGATTGGGCTACCATCAAATCAAAATCCGGAACGGGGACATTCCTAAAACGGCCTTTGTTACTCGTTATGGCCAATATGAGTACACCGTCATATCCTTCGGTTTAACCAACGCCCCAGAAACCTTTTCTCGGTTAATGAACTCAATTTTCATGGAGTATTTGGATAAATTCGTCGTGGTTTACCTCGATGATATACTCATCTACTCCAAGAACGAGGAAGAACATGTCGAACATCTAAGGCTAGTGTTGATGAAACTTCGAGAGCATCGCCTTTGTGCCAAGTTCTCCAAATGCGAATTTTGGTTGCCTGAAGTGACCTATCTAGGACATGTAATTTCTGGTAAAGGTATTGCCGTCAATCCCGAGCGAGTTCAAGCCGTCCTTAATTGGACTCCACCTGAATAGGTCAAGCAAGTTCGGAGTTTCCTTGGCTTAGCGATCTATTGTCGCCGCTTTGTCGAGAACTTCTCCAAAGTTGCCAAACCTCTAACTGAACTCCTCAAGAAAGATAAAAAGTTCGAGTGGACTCCACAATGTGAGCATAGTTTTCAGGAACTGAAAAGACGCCTGACATCTGCTCCCGTATTGGTACCACCAGATTTCTCTAAGGACTTTGTTATTTATTGTGACGCCTCGCGACAAGGACTAGGTTGCATTCTCGTGCAAGATCATCACGTAATTGCTTATGCTTCACGGCAATTGCACCCACATGAGGAGAATTATCCTACTCATGATCTAGAGCTTGCAGCTGTAGTCTATGCACTTAAAACCTGGCGACATTACCTCCTCGGTAATCGTTGCGAAATCTTCACCGATCACCAAAGTCTGAAGTACATCTTCACCCAACCGGATTTGAATCTCAGGAAAATACGTTGGGTTGAGTTGATTACGGATTTCGACTTAGGGATAACTTACACCCCAGGAAAAGCTAACGTCATGGCTGATGCACTAAGTCGTAAATCTTATTGTAACAATCTGATGTTACAACAAAGTCAACCGCTTCTCCATGAGGAATTTCGGAAGCTTAACCTTCACATTGTTCCTCAAGGCTTTCTTTCCACCTTGGTGGCGAAACCTACTCTTATGGATCAAATTATCACTGCCCAAAAGCGAGATAAAGGAATATCTAGGATCAAGGAGAACATTGCTAGCGGAGGTGCTAGGTGTTTCTCCACAAATGATCATGGTGTTGTGTACTTTGAGAACCGTTTAGTGGTTCCCAAGAATCAGCATTTACGGCAGTTGATCCTTAAGGAGGCTCATGAATCTCCTCTCACCATTCATCCCGGTGGTACTAAGATGTATCAGGATCTACGCCAGAGGTTCTGGTGGACTAGGATGAAGAGAGACATTGCTCAGTTTGTTGCTAGCTGCGACGTCTGTCGTCGTGTAAAAGCAGAGCATCAACGGCCTGCCGGCACCCTTCAACCCTTAGCTATTCCTGAATGGAAATGGGACAAAATTGGTATGGATTTCATTACTGGTTTTCCCAGGACCAAGAGAGGGAATAACGCTATCTTCATCGTTGTCGATTGTCTTTCCAAAGTAGCCCATTTCTTACCTGTTCGCGAGAGTATAACCGTTAGTCAATTAGTAGACTTATACATCTCCCGAATAGTGTCTCTCCGTGGTGTTCCACTGGAAATTAACTCGGATCGAGGAAGTTTCCTCACCTCTCGATTTTGGGAAAGTTTCCAAAATGCTATGGGAACCCGCCTTTCCTTTAGCACTGCTTTTCACCCTCAATCAAGTGGTCAAGTAGAACGTGTCAACCAGATTCTAGAAGACATGCTTCGAGCTTCTGTTATCTCATTCGGAATGGATTAGGAGAAATGCCTTCCATTTGCCGAATTCGCCTATAACAACAGCTATCAATCAAGCTTGGGTAAAGCCCCTTTTGAAGTTCTCTATGGATGAAGGTGTCGAACGCCTCTGAACTGGTCAGAAACCGGGGAAAGACAATTCTTTGGCCCGGACATGATCCAGGAAGCAGAAGAGCAAGTTCGCATTGTTCGTGAAAAGTTGAAAACAGCCCAATCTCGTCAAAAGAGTCAATACGACCGAAAACATAAGGATATGACTTTTGAGGTTGACGAGAAGGCTTACCTTCGGGTTACTCCTCTGAAGGGAACCCATCGTTTCGATATCAAAGGCAAATTGGCTCCTTGTTACATTGGACCCTTTCGCATTCTCGCTAAACGAGGAGAAGTTGCCTACTAATTGGAACTACCTCCACATCTTTCCAGAGTCCACGATGTCTTCCACGTTTCTCAACTCAGGCGTTGCTTCTCGGATCCTATCCGTGGAGTGGACCACGAAACGCTTGATCTTCAAGATAACCTCACGTATCGAGAGTACCCCGTTCGTATCCTTGATCAAGCCGAGCGTACCACTCGACGTCATAATATCAAGTTTCTCAAGGGTCAATGGTTGCACCATTCTGAGAAGGAAGCAACTTGGGAAAGGGAGGATCGTCTTCGACTTGAGTACCCCACCTTCTTTCCGGAGGAACCTAAATCTCGGGACGAGATTCTTTTGAGTGGGGGTGAGTTGTCACACCCTAGCTAGTTCATGCATTAGAGTGTTGCATCATGTCTATTTTTTTCAACAGAAACTTGAAATGAGGATGACAGAACCCCTAGCCCCCTCTGAATCCAACTAGGGTTCACTAAAAATATTTTCAATGAACCTGAAATGCCCTTCCAAAATGTCCATCATTTTTGTCTTGGTTCAGAACCTCTGCCAAAAGTGATGCACAATTTTCTAGGTCATCCTAAGGTCTTTGTATTAAGTCATAAATATTTGAATTTGGGCATTTAAAATTTATAAAATATTTCAAATGCTCAAATATTCCCAAACTAAAATGTTCCTTGCTGGAAATATTCCAACTAAGGACCAGGTGCAGTTTGGTAAATTTTGGAGTTGCCTAGGTATTTTTAGAAATTCAACAAACTTACAGAATAAAAGCAGAAACAGGAAAATAGGAAAAAAAAACTTACCTGGCGCCACCTAGCAGGCCCACCTGCCGGCCCAGCCCAGCCACCGCTCCAACGAGCTGCTTGGCTTGGCCAGGCAGGCAGGCAGCTGCTCGACGGCGAGCACAACATGCGTGCCACGTAGTTGCCCGCCGCCTCGCCGCTCCCCTCGTCCAGCTGATGACGGGGATCGACCCCTCTCCCTCTCCCCGACCCCGTAGACACCAGCTCCTCCCCCCAGCTCCTCTCCCTCGCGCTCCCCAGCCATGGCCGACGCCACCACCGCCGCCCCATCGCCATAGCCGCGCTCCCCGCTGTCCGTGCTCCGTCTCGCCATGTCTAGGAGCTCCGCCATCCTCTTCGTCGAGCTAGCCGAGCCCCGCGTGCTGGTGTGGCCCGAGTCCACCGCACTGACTTCGCCCGAGTCCGCCGTCGCCGGAGATCCCCTTCAACGCCGTCGCCGCATCAGTCCGTCCCCGACCCCGCCGGTTGCCTCCACGAGTGCCCTGTGAGCCTAGCTACCTCCCCTTCCCTTCCTCTCTCGCCCCCGAGCTGTGTAGCAACCGCACGAAGATCACCCGCACGCACCGCCACGGAGATCGTCACTGACGTGCTCTCGGCCATCCTCCGGTCACCTCTCGGTGTCCAGCGCACTCACCACGTCGCGTAGGGTCTAACCATACACTCCTCGCACCTCACCGCACACCCTAGCCCCGAGTTCGCCTCCACCCGAACTCCGGCGGCCGCCTAGGTCGTCGCCGGCGCCGATTCCGGCCACCCCGACCCCAACTAACTCCACCAAGAGCTGCGGTTTGTCCCCAGCTCCACTTAGATGCCTTCCGCGACCCATTTGGTGGCCGGAACGGCCAAAATCACTTCCGCCGCCGCGTCGGGCTCGCCGGCGGCTAAACGCCGGTGCAGCCGACTTGACTTTGACCACGGGTGGGCCCTGGTTGACTCTGTTGAGTCAATGACAGGTGGGGCCCAGCCCTGTTAACTAATCCGGTTTAGTTCTAATTAATTTTTTTAGCTAAACTAATTGCACTGACACCCTGGACCCACTGGTCAGTTTGACCTGGACCAGTCTGTTGACTTGCTGACGTCAGCATGACATCATGCTGACGCAATAATCATTTTCTGGAATTAAAATAAATATAAAATGATTTATAAATTTCAGAACATGTTCTAAACTTCAAAAATTCATAGTAATTCAACCATAGCTCCAAATGCAAAGTGTTATATATGAAAAATAATCAGAAAAATCCAACCTATCCATCTGTACTAGTTTCATGCATGTTTAAACAAGCTAACCTACTGTTTATTGCAGAACAAGTTAAAGCACCTTAAATGACCATATATGAGTTTGGAAATTGAATCTTTGGTTCAAAATGGTTCAAACCCATCTGGTCTTAGTTGCATTAGCCCAACACACTCATATTGCCATGTCTCATGCATGCATCATATTGTTGCATATTGTTTGGTGATGTTGTGTATCGGTGTTCTCTGCGGCAGGTTCTGCCTCCGAGGAGTACCACGATTACCCTAACGAAGAACAATATCAGTGCATCGACCCACCAGGCAAGCAACCAACCATTTGATCATATCGATACAATCCCATGTTCTCGCTCCTGCTCTCTTTTACTGCATTAAGACAACGCGTTTCAAACTGCTGTGTGCTATGGTAGTTGAACCCATTTCCTCTGCATGACCTGTCATTGCCACAGTAACTAGATGAAACCCACTAGCATGTGTAGGAGTTGTTTGAGCCATATGTATGTGTTGTTCCTACCTTGCTATGCCTGCTATGCCTAGAGTCGTGTCAGGTCTGGTTCATCTGGGTGATGGGCTAGAGTGAAATGATCGTGCCGGTAATGAGTGTGATGTGGTGAACACGGTTTGGTAAAGGTATCGATGAAAGGCCATGTAGGAGTACATGGTGGGTTGTTTCATTGAAGCCGGCCTTAAGCACTGAGATCTGTATGTGTGATTTAAGATACAGCTACTACCATGCATTGGGCCTTGAAATATGACCCCGCTCGACTTCTTATTCACCCTAGTCCTCTGTCCAGGAGTTGCAAGTAGTTTCTGGTGTTTGTAGCCTACTGGAGGCCATGGACAGCGCTGACTGTAGGGGTGGGCTGTGATGCGGTAGGTACGTGGCCGGGAATACCGGGCACCCATTAGGTGTCACGGAACCCTGTACACATTGTTCGGGGCCGTATGGGAAACCTCGGCCGGACTCCCTGCGGATGGAACCTGGATAGGCGATAAACCTGGACTAGAGACTTAGGTGTTTAGGTAGGTCGTGGTCTACACCCACGTCGCTTGAAGTCTGCCGAGCACATGTCGTGTGCAGACGCTAAGTGGTGGAAACATGTATGAAGAAGTACACCCCTGCAGGGTTAGCATGATCTATTCGAATAGCCGCGTCCGTGGTAAAGGACTACTTGGTTGCCTATACAGTTCATAGACAAGTAAATGGATACTACTAAAAATCTCAAGATAAGCGTGAGTGCCGAGGATGGCTCCTCCGTAGGATGACAGAGGTGGATCCTCGGTGGTGTATTGGAATGGTGAGTAGTGGACTCGTGTGCGCAAAACCATTTCAAGTTGGTGTATCGTAGGATAGCTTAGCCAATAATCAAAGCTGGCTTGCTACAATAACCCCACCAACCCTTCTTGATAATGTGCATGTATGTAGGATCTGATGTAAGTCTTGCTGAGTACCTTTGTACTCATGTTGCTTTAATTTACATTTTTCAGAAGACGCTGCAACCCCTTCTGATGGGTTCTTCGTAGACGTTGACAACGATGAATAGACCGAGGCCCAGGTGGTGACCCTAAGCTTGTGAAGGACCACGTAGTATAGCCAGGCTTTCCAAGCCTCTTTTATTTTACTAGTTGTCTGTACTCAGACAAGTTACTTCCGCTGTTTGCTTGTATGTCTGTATGACTTGAATGCTGGGTCGTGTGACCTGTACTTGTGTGTATGATATGTATGGCTCTCTGAGCCTTAAATAAAGTACTGGTGTCGTAGAGTCATGTTGTGATGCCTTGTTGTATTTGCACATATCGAGCATATTGTGTGTATGATTGAAATGCTTGGTATGTGTGGGATCTGACTATCTAGTTGTTTATTCTTAGTAGCCTCTCTTACCGGGAAATGTCTCCTAGTGCCTCCACTGAGCCTCGATAGCTTGCTACTGCTCCGGAACACTTAGGCTGGCCGGCATGTGTCCTTCTTCGTTCCTGTGTCTGTCCCTTCGGGGAAATGTCACGCGATGGATATCGGAGTCCTGTTAGCCCGCTACAACCCGGTTTACCGGAGTCCTGTTAGCCCAGTGCTACAGCCCGGATTCACTTGCTGATGACCGACACGTTCGATGCTGGGTCATGGATGCCTGTCCCTGTAAGTCTGTGCCACTTTGGGTTTACGACTAGCCATGTCAGCCCGGGCTCTTTACCATATGGATGCTAGAGACACTGTCATATATGTGTGCCAAAAGGCGCAAACGGTCCCAGGCAAAGGTAAGATGATAACCGTGGGAATACCGTGCGTGAGGCCGCAAAGTGATATGAGGTGTTACATGCTGGATCGATGTGGCATCGAGTCGGGGTCATGACAGAAGAATAAAATTGTCGACTGTCCGGATGGAAGCCTTAGCGGCTTTCAAACACAGCATCCCTGACGAATGGCTCGCCCGACACCTCGGCCAAGAAAAGCCAAGGACAATGGCAGCCTTAACAAGCCTTATGACCCGCTTTTGCGCAGGTGAAGATAGCTGGTTGGCTCGTAAAGGCACCAGCGACCCCAGCACATCCGAAATAAGGGATTGCAACGGGAAGCCACGGCGTAATAAAAACAAACGCCCAAACAAGGAAGATAGCCCGGATAACACGATAGTCAATGCCGGATTCAGGGGCTCTCGACTTGATCAGCAAAATAAGCCATTCAAATGCAGTAAAGAGGGACCGTCTGGTTTGAACAGAGTCCTGGACAGACTATGCCAAATTCATGGCACCCCGAGAAACCTGCGAACCACACCCATAGAGAGTGCTGGGTCTTCAAGCAGGCCGGCAAATTAAATGTCGAACACAAGGGGAGGGATACACCTAGCGAAGACGAGGATGAACCTCGCCAGCCGAACACTGGGGGACAGAAAAAAATCCCGCCATAGGTTAAAACAGTAAACATGATCCACGCGACTCACACATCCACGAGCAGGCATGGACGTGCGCCCATAGACGCACACAATGTAGAGCCCATCGTACCTACATCTCATTACTGGATGTCTCGTCCGATCACTTTCGATCACATGGACGGCCGAACTAGTATTCGGCACAGAGGATCACAAGCCTTGGTGCTTGACCCAATAATCGACGGATACCGTCTCACCCATGTCCTCATGGATGGCGGCAGTAGTCTAAATTTAATATATGAGGACACTATCCGCAGAATGGGGATAAACCCATCCAGAATTAGACAAAGCAACACCACCTTTGAAGGGGTGATACCAGGCGTTGAAGCCTGCGCCAGGGGCTCCGTCGTGCTGGAAGTAACATTTGGCTCCCCAGGCAACTCCAGAAGCGAAGAGCTGCTCTTCACTGTTGCACCCTTCCAAAACAGTATCATGCATTGCTAGGAAGAACGGCCTTCGCCCGCTTCAACGCATTGCCGCACTATGGCCACCTTACACTCAAGATGCCCGGTCCCCGTGGCATCATCACCGTTAGCGGAATCATAGAGCGCCCTTCACGCATAGAGGAATACGCGACGGCCCTAGCGGCCGGACTATAAGCGGCCTCCAATATTAGAAAACATGACTGGTCATTACGACCACAGACACGGTTAGACGAGTCCGGTAGCCCGGATAAAATTCAAACAGGGCACCGTATTTGTAATCCCATAACGGAAACCAGGGGCTGTCTATATTCAATACAGCCCCACACTTGGCTCGACCTTATTGGCCGGCCAACATCTTACACTTTTATTATTAATTGCATACTTATGTTGCACTCTCCTACGAGTTCTTTTTTTTACGGACAATGTTCACACGATACCCTTCTAGGATACGGCACAACAGAGACAAAGGCGCAGACGTGCAGCAGGGCCCCGTGCAATAGGTTTCTTTTTAGATTAAGCCCCTGTGTAAACCTTTTCTACTGCCTCTTGTTGTTTAACCATCCAATGGGTTCTATACCCACAGAGGATACTGCCATTATTGGCATTTGGCCACGGTAGACTAAATTGCATGTACCTAGAAATTAAGGGCTTATAATAGGCTCTTGTCAGCCTATTTTCTTTTACAAAAGATCGAATACCCTCGGGAGTGTTTGCCACACGAGTTTGGCCGTATATGCATCAGCTCCGAATCATGTCTTTGGTCAAATGTTGGGTTTGCCCGGCTCCTGGGTTTGCCGCCTTACGTTCTGTTATCATCCGGCTAAGGCAGGCCAAAGGAGAACTACTGCGATTGTGCCCTGGTTATTCCGGATGAGCGCCTCAGTCGAGAAAGCCAAAAACTGACTGTCATGATACAGCGAGAGACTGTTCAACCACTCGAAGACTCACCGGAATCCCTAAAGACTCCTGCGCATTAACGAAGGGCCGTTTTCCGGCCATGTACACACGCGCCCGTATTCGGATGCACGCGAAGGTACAAGAGGCTACATAGTAGCCCCACCATTATACTCCCATGGCTAAGCGAAAGTGTTACAACTATATAGTCCGGTTGCCTAGTTCGACATGCGCTCACCTCCTTAATGGACCAAGACGTTGGATCAAGTGTGATTAAGCATATTTTTTGCGAACACCCCCGCATTGTATGCGTGAGGGCTGAAGCCAACGACTGCTATCTTTCGGACTTCTTATACAAATAAAAATGGCCACAAAGGGGATACAATCATACTTCCGGGCAAAAGTATAAACATAGCCTCATAATTAATCTAAAACATTGTTTTCTACAATGATTCGACTTATCACTCGCATAAAACATTCTTCGAGCACTGCGCCTCTACTAGGCGGGTACCTTCCGTGACTTGCGCCAAGTAGTGCTCGGCCGGATATTGGCCTCCCGCCGGATCGTGGCTCGCTATTACAGTGGCAGCCATATCCGTCCAATAGGCTTTAACGCGGGCTAGATCCATCCGCGCACCCTCTATGCACGCCGAACTCCTCATGGCATCAATCAGAGACACGGCCCCAAGGAATTGTTGGACCAAACCAAAGTAGCTGTCCGGCTTAGGCCCCTGTGGCCAAAGATGATCTGTTACAGACCGCATTGCAAGACCGCACAGCCTGTGGAGCTCCACCATAGCAGCCACCTTCTCATTTAGCGGCAGTGGGCGAGTGGGAGCATGGAATTGCGACTAGAAAAGCTTCTCCACTTCCTTATCACCTTGATCCTCAAAGAACTTGACAGCGTCAGCTGTACTATTCGTCAGGTCCGCATACGCGTCTGCCGGACTAAAGCGCCCAGCCAGGGGCGCATACTTCAGATCCAAAAACTTCGTCCGCATTAGGTACGAGCCCCCAGCCATGATTTTGTCGGCCTGTTGGAGTTCCTCCCGCATACCTCGGATCTCGGTCCGCATCTCCCTGGCGGCATTCAGTGCCTTGTCCAGCTCGGCCAAACTAGCCTTACTCTCCTTTTCCAGGAGCGCATACCAGTCGGCGGCATTTTTCAATTCTTCAGCCATTTTGGCCATCTTTTCTTCGCTTCAACGATGAGCAGCCTGTTCGGCTCTCAACTCTTCGGCTGCCTTTAGGGCAGCCGCATTGCTAGCCCGAGCTTGTTCCTTGGCCTGAGCAAGCTCTGCCCTTAGGGCCTCCATGCCAGCAGCACCATCTGTAGTGCAAACACATGGCATTAATATTATGCCCCTCTTGCATTTTCCTATACATAATAATAAGGAGAACCGAGCACATACCCTGTGACTCCTCAAGCCGTTTATTCACCAGCGTGATATCGGCATCAATGGATCCGATCTGCCTCCTTAGTTCGGCAACTTCAACAGACTGGTTGACTGCCGGATCCTTGTAAACCTGCACACATGTACGGGGCATCCATTAGTATATGATCCCCCGTTTGCCACCTATGGCGGGCACCAGAGTCTCAAGGGCTACTATCTATAGGGAGCACACCTAGAGCGTGCTTCATAACCAAAAAGTTGTGCATTTTTCACTACATACCTCAAAGCCTTTGAGCAGGCTTGTAAATGCATCATTCAAACCGCTGGTAGCGGATGGAATCTTCGTGAGCACCGTGCTCATTAAAGAGCGGTGCTCCTCCGAGAGCGCGGCTCGCTCCAAACGGCCCGTCAGTACGTCCGGCTGGACACTGAACTGCGCCGGACCCTTCTCATCGCCCCCCGTAGAAGCCAAACGCTCCGGGCTCAGGGCAGCTGACGTGTTAGCCTCCGGCTTCGGCAGATCCGTACTCCTCCGTGATGACACCTCCATGTCACCTGCTTCATGAGGCGGAGAGTTGGGTGGAGTCTCACTCTCCATCATCTTCGGACGAAGATCCCCCGAAGACGAACTCTGTTGAGAAGAGCTGCTCGCCGGACTACAAAAGACGAAGTCCTGGTTATGGATCTTGGAGTAACATCACGCCTTCAAATCAATGAATAACTTACGGCTCGTTGGAGGGCTGGCCCGTTGGTGGGCACGACGTGGTGAGGACGCCCGTCACGGCAGAGCCCCTTGGTGATGTTTTCTTCCCTTGCTTGGGCGTCTCGGCTACCAAATCTTCGGAGGCGGCCCTTTTCTTCCCGCGTGAGGAGGAGGCTTTGATCTCCCCTTCCCGGCTATCCTCCATAGGATGGGTAACGATTTCCCCGGTCTGGATGCGTAGCGCGTGAAGTTCGGCTTCACTGCCCTTTCCTTCGCCTTTCCCTGAAGGGATTTTGCTGAGCGCTCGGTCCAGCATCTTTGCAATGGTTGGACCAGGCGAGCCTTCAGGAAGTGGCGCCGGACACCGGATTCTCTTCGCCTTCTCAAGCCATTCCTGGCTGCGGAGGGATTGTTGGAATAATAGTCATGATAAATATAAATGAAGTATCCGGCTTTAAGGTTACTTACTTGGGCATCTAGGCGATTGCAGCTTAGGCCCGCATCCTCAATGGTGTCCGGACACTTTACTTGTGGTCCGAAGAATAATTTACCCATTCCTTCGAGCTTCAGGCCAAAGAAGTGCTTAATAGTCCGCGGACCCTCCGGATTGAATTCCCACATCCAGAGAGGTCGACGTTTGCAAGGCAACATCCGCCGGACTAGCATCACTTGCATTATGCTGACAAGATTTATGTCCCTCTCGATAAGCTCCCGGATACGATTCTGCAGTTCTGGTACATCGCCAGCAGGCCCATAATTCCGTCCCACGTCGGTCCAAGACGCTAACTGTGACGGAGGGCCAGAGCGGAACTCGGGGGCAGCGACCCACTTTGTGCCTCTCGGAGTAGTGACATAGAACCATCTCCGTTGCCATACGTCGGATACTTCCGGAAAAGAACCCTCTGGCCATGGAGCATCGGCGTTCCTGCTTATTATAGCGCCTCCGCACTCCGCATGTCGCCCCTCGATCATCTTCGGCTTCACATTGAAGGTCTTCAGCCATAAGCTGAAGTGTGGGTTGATGTGGAGAAAAGCCTCGCACACAATAATGAAAGACGAGATGTGGAGGATGGCGTCTGGAGCCAGATCGTGAAAATCCAACCCATAGTAGAACATGAGCCCCCTTACAAAGGGGTTGAGGGTGAAGCCTAGGCCTCGGAGGAAGTGAGGAACAAACACGACGCTCTCGCTGGGCTCCGGCGTAGGGACAACTTGCCCCGAGGGGGGGAGCCTGTGTTGTATATCGGTGGTCAGGTATCCGGCCTTCCTAAGCTTCGCAATGTCCTCCTCTTGAATCGAGGAGGCCGCCCACCGGCATGTTGTGTCGGATCCGAACATCCTGGAGGATCTGGGGTGTTGTAGTTTAGGTCTTGAGTACTGGAGCTCGAGGTGCGTGAAGGAGCAGGAGAGGTGGAGAAGAGGCGTAGGCCTTGACCCCTTTATAAAAGGGATGAATACCAAGAGTCCTCAGCGTGACCGCTTGAGACTTATCTAAAATACACGGAATGATACCAACAGTCGCCGTGGGGTCACATATTCCCACATTGATGAAAATCCCGTATTAAGGGGAACACGATCTCTGCTTTGGCATGACGTGCCGATAAAACCGCCTTGCAACGCGAGTCGAGGTGGAGCAGGAGACGCAGGTCCGTATTGGACCAGGCCATGATGCAAGGGCATGATGTATAAAAATTGCCAGCAGAACATATTTATGATATGTTCCCTACTATGGTGTGCGAAGATCATCTTGCGGATCCGGACACGGTCTACGTGTTCGATAATCATCTTGGAGTATTCGGAGGAGGAACCCGCCTTGCAATGCCGAAAACAAGACTGCGCGCCGGACTCAACGTCATTGAAGCCTGGTTCAGGGGCTACTGAGGGAGTCCTGGATAAGGGGGTATCCGGTGTAACGCCCCGAGCCCGGTGCTTCAGATGCCTTCCTTGTTTTCCAAGATTCGTCGTGCGATTTGTTTTGTTCATTACATTCATCCTTGCATCATGTGCATTGCATCATGTCATTAACCATTGCATCTCAACTCAACTAAATAAATGGCATGGATCTTTGATCCATTTAAATCGAGGGAATTCACATGGTGATTCTCTTTAAAACATATCCTCTCGATATTTAGAGAGCTATAGTAAATATTCCAATTATTTGGATTTACCGCAAACACACTTACAAAATATCCTAATGCCTTTGTTGTCTTAATTCTTGATCTCCAACTTTGCCATTATTCTTTCATCATCTTCCGGAGCTCCACCAAAAATCCCAACATTTTTGGAAACCTCTAATTCCTAGTCCTTGCTCAAACCTTTTGAATTAAATTCAAATGACTTCGAATTTAATTCCTGCAATCTTGCCACTCCTATTTTTCATGGACCGTGCACATTTTTACGAGTCCGTGGAAATAATCCCCATGCCCAAGTCCCTTCTCTAACCTTTTTCTTTCTTTCCTTTTCTCTCTTTATTTTTTTTCTCTCTTCTGTCATGTGTGTGAGGGAGAGAGAGATTCCAGCCCAGCCCAGCCGACCATTTGGGTCTCCTGTAGCTGCGGCCCAAGGCCCAGCCGACCCCTCTAACCCTAGCCGCCAGGAGACCAATCCCCTCGATCCATCTCTCTCCCTCTCGGTCCCTGCCCGCCGCCACACACCGCATCGACAGGGAGAGCCCTTCGCTCGATCCCCCCACCTACTGCGCCCGATCCCATCTCCCTCGCACTCCCCGCATCGCGAGGGAGAGCCCCGCTCCTCCCGATCCCCTCGTCGCCTCCACCGCGCCCGAACCCTCCTCCCTCATCTCCCTCGCAGCCTTTCTTCCTCCCCAGCGCCGCGGCCTCGCCCTTCCTCCTCCTACATCAGGCGTCCCCGTCGCCGAGCCCCTCGCCGCCCTTCTCCACCTCTCCTGGAGCCCCGTCCGTCGGCCACCGGAGCCGCTGCTGGCTGCCTGCGGCCTCGTCCCAGCCGTCCCCGCGCCTCTCCGTCGTGCTGCATCATCGGAGATCGCGGCGCCGCTGTTGACCTCCTGCCTCTGCCGCCAGTCCCGGCCGCCGTCTTCGGCTCCCGAGCGCCAGCCTCCGCTGCAAGCCCCCTGCCCCGCCTCTGCTTCGTTTGAGTGGGGTGGAGGACGCATCTCTGCTCGCCCACTTCGACCGGCTCCACCTCTGTTTTCCCTGCTCGACGCGTGAGCATCAGCGCTCGCTCTCTTGCCCGCGCGTGAGTGCTCGCGTGGGCCACTTCGACCGGTGACCTCCTGAAGTTCAGGACCAAGACAGAGACCGCCCCGAACCATGTCGTCTCACCGGATCGTCAAGACCATCTTGGTTTTCGCCAAGTACAACTATGAACCCGAAGACACGTGTACAACTACAACCGGTGATGTGACAAGTACCCCGACAACGTGTACATCTACACCGCCAAGACCGGACTGACAAGTACCTCATCGTTGTGTGTACCACTACCGTCGACCCTCGAAGACCCCGTGGGCCCCGAACATCCCCGGGACTTGAACAACTACTTCCACTACGATATGTACCACTACCGTTGCCACGTGAACAACTACTTCCCTCGACGACCCGAACCGCTCCGAAAACGCACGCTTCAAAGGTATAACCCGAGACGACCGCGATGAGATGCCCTTGCATGTATGAGATGTACAATATGTTTGCACCGTGTCCAAATTGTCACTCGTTTCCATGCCGCCGTCCCGTGGGAACCCGGTAATCCGGGATCACCCCACCATCTCTAGCATGTTGCACTCATCCGCACACTTCTCTCTTGCATCGGTATCTCAATCAAGTTACCGGAACCGATATGTTGTCGTGGCACCATTTTCGGATATGCTGCCGTGGCACCATTTTCGTTATCGTTGCCGTGGCACCATTTTCGTTATCGTTGCCGTGGCACCCCTTTTGTTCCGCCATGGTGACCAAATGCTCCCTATCATATTAGATGTCAACATTTTCATAAAAATTGCATAAACTTGATTATGTCATCCGCATCATGATAACAACATTTAAAATGTTTAAATTTGTGTTTGCATTAAATTGCTAAATGACATGAGGACTTTCCGGAATAGTTGTTTGTTGTTTCCGGCCTCATTTAAACTTGCCTAAATAGTTAGTTCGATTATGTTTCACCTCTTGCCATGTTTGACAACATTTAATATTGTTGGTTAGCCTAACCGAGAGAGAACTAAATAATTGATGTGGTGTTTCGTCAATATGCAACTCGTTGCATATTGAGCTCCACTTAACTTGTAGTGTTGTTTGTCCATATTGCCATGACATGCCTCATTAAATCAGACATGCATCATACTTGATTGTGCATCATGCCATGATTATGCTTGTGTGTTTACCATGTTGTTTACTTCTTTCCGGTTTGCTTCTCTCGTTAGCTTCGGTTTCGTTCCGAAGTTGTGAGGATTCGTTCGACTACGTCTGTTTGTCTTCTTCTTGGACTCGTTCTTCTTCCTTGCGGGATCTTAGGCAAGATGACCATTACCCTCGATATCACTTCTATCTTTGCTTGCTAGTTGCTTCGTTCTATCGCTATGCTGCGTTACCTATCATTTGTTTACCATGCCTCCCATATTGCCATGTCAGCCTCTAACCTTTTCACCCCTCCTAGCAAACCGTTGCTTGGCTATGTTACCGCTTTGCTCAGCCCTCTTATAGCGTTGCTAGTTGCAGGTGAAGTTGAAGATTGCTCCATGATGGACAGGATTATGTTGGGATATCACAATATCTCTTATTTAATTGATGCATCTATATACTTGGTAAAGGGTGGAAGACTCGGCCTTATGCCTGGTGTTTTCTTCCACTCTTGCCGCCCTAGTTTCCGTCATACCGGTGTTATGTTCCCGGATTTTGCGTTCCTTACGCGGTTGGGTGATTTATGGGACCCCCTTGACAGTTCGCTTTGAATAAAACTCCTCCAGCAAGGCCCAACCTTGGTTTTACCATTTGCCTACCTAAGCCTTTTTCCCTTGGGTTCTGCAGACTCAAGGGTCATCTTTATTTACCCCCCCGGGCCAGTGCTCCTCCGGGTGCTGGTCCAAACTGAGCGATGTCCGGCGCCCCCTGGGCAACCAGGGTCTATGCCAACTCGTCGTCTGGCTCATCCGGTGTGCCCTGAGAACGAGATATGTGCAGCTCCTATCGGGATTTGTCGGCACAGCGGGAGGCTTTGCTGGTCTTGTTTTACCGTTGTCGAAATGTTTTGTAAACCGGGATTCCGAGTCTGATCGGGTCTTCCTGGGAGAAGGTCTATTCCTTCATTGATCGCGAGAGCTTGTCATGGGCTAAGTTGGGACACCCCTGCAGGGTATAATCTTTCGAAAGCCGTGCTTGCGGTTATAGGCAGATGGGAATTTGTTAATGTCCGGTTGTAGATAACTTGACACTTGACTTAACTAAAACGCATCAACTGCGTGTGTAGCCGTGATGGTCTCTTCTCGGCGGAGTCCGGGAAGTGAACACGGTTTTTGGGTTATGTTTGACGTAAGTAGGAGTTCAGGATCACTTCTTGATCGTTGCTAGTTCACGACCGTTCCATTTGCTCTCTTCTCGCTCTTATTTGCGTATGTTAGCCACCATATATGCTTAGTCGCTGCTGCAACCTCACCACTTTACCCCCTTTCCTTTCCCATAAGCTTAAATAGTCTTGATCTCGCGGGTTTTGAGATTGCTGAGTCCTCGTGACTCACCAGATACTATCACAACAGTTGCAGGTGCCGATGATACCAGTGCAGGCAATGCAACCGAGCTTAGATGGGAGCTCAACGAAGATCTTAGTTGTTGCTATGTTTCGTTTCATGTTGATCAGTAGTGGAGCCCAGTTGGGACGATCGGGGATCTAGCAGTTGGGTTATCTTCTTTTCTTTTGGCTTCGTCCGTAGTCGGACTATGTGTGTACTCTGAATGATGTATGATTTATTATATGATCATTGTGTGAAGTGGCGATTGTAAGCCAACTCTTTATCCCATTCTTGTTCATTACATGGGATTGTGTGAAGATGACCCTTCTTGTGACAAAATCACAATGCGGTTATGCCTCTAAGTCGTGCTTCGACATGTGGGAGATATAGCTGCATCGTGGGTGTTACAAGTTGGTAATCAGAGCCATCCCCGACTTAGGAGCCCCCTGCTTAATTGTTTGCTGGAGTTGTTGAGTCTAGAACAAAAATGTTTTGAGTCTTAGGATTATATATATCGGAGAGTAGGATTCTTTTTACTCCTCAGTCCCTTCGTCGCTCTGGTGAGGTCTCCTGACGTAGATGTTTTGTCTTTCCTCTCCTCAAATTTCACTAAAAAAATTTTAGGATCACGCGGGTATCTTGGAATCGTTCCGATGGTTTTGTGACGAGAACATTGTTCTTGGTGCCTCCTGTCTATTATGTGGCTTTGACCAGGGGAGTTGAGCTCCGAGGTGTTGTCGTCATAATTTTATCGTTGCAGTTCTGGAATACCTGAGTTTTGCCGACATCGAAAATCTCTTTTATGCAGTTGTTGGTGAGATAACCTCGATAACCCAGTACTGGGGCGAGCTCGAGAGTATTGCCATAACTCATATAACGGATGCTTTTTGAAGGTTGAGGTACACGATTTCCGAAGGTTTCTTGGTTATGTGTTGACGGATGGATACAGCTTGGATGTAGGGATTGTTAGTTTTGGGTGAGATATATATTGCTTCCCCTGTATCCCCAACACCAGATTGCATAACCAGAAAGTTTCGGGAGTTTATAGGTGGGAATTCAAGTAGCTCCTAGAATATCTTTTCGACAGATGCATGATATGAGATTGGGGTTCGACGTCTAGTGGTCCGCCTTTCCACGGTTGTTTTTACAGTGGTCTTGTTGTGTCTTAAAGAACCCTTGGCTATGCTGGTTCGGGGACACTTCGTATGTCATGTGCACTGCCTTGTACATGATGGTGTTGTACACTCGAGCCCGTGTGGGCCCCACCACGAAAACTTCGGACGAAATCTCTATCATATGTTTGTTTCCGGCTTATTCTGCAAGCCAAATCCTTTGTTTTGTTTTATTTGTGGTATTCGAGTTGCTTCGAAGTCAAATGTTGAATCCATACCTTTCATAAACGGTGTTCTCATATTGCTATGTGAATACTTATCCTTCTTGATCATCGAGATCGTCATGTTAATTCTCTTCCTACCGGCGTGCTTCTCTTCAAGTGGATCCGATCATTTCAATATTTGCGAGATCAATTCTAAGTTTTCTCAACGGTGTTTGTTTCATCCATCCCAAGTTGCCTTTATTTTCCCACCCTCCCACCCTTTCTTTTCTTCAAGGACTCAAATTTCTTAATCGGGTATCCTTTTATTTGTGAGAAGTCTCTTCATTCGTTTCTTTCAATGTTCTTACCCGGTGATTATCATGAAGTTGGCTAGGAGTTTCAAGTTCATCATTCTTCATTCTCATATTCTTTCCGGTGGATTAATTTCAAGCTTCGATGTTGATCATATCTCTTCCTTTTGGTTCACATATCTTCCCATGTGAATTTCTTGTCCAAGGCTCTCTTATTTATTCACCTTGCCCAGTTCATATCCGTAGTGCTCAAGATATCTCGGAAGATTCGTGTTTCCATTCTTAATCCTTTCTAGCTATTTCGAGGTTGTTATCTCATTCAAGTCATTTTATTGAACCGGTGCAATCTCTCTTCAAAATTGTTCAACGGTGTTTTCTTTTGAGTGGGCCCTAACCCACAGGTCTTTTCCCAGGATCTTTCCTGACTCTCCTAATTTTCCCGGAGCTATTCCCAAATTCTTTTGAAGTTTGACGTAAGTATGAATTTGCATCAGTCATATTCCTTCTTCAAGATCGCTTTTAAAACATTTTCATCGTTGGTTCATCATTTCTATTCTTCGTTGTTCCGGTGTATCTCAACAATGCATGGTGGTTCTCATAATCATTCTCAACATTTGAAGACCGAAGAAGAGGTTCTCTTAAATCTTGCTCCATTCTCTTCAAGATTCATGGTTCTAGCTTCATGCCATCCTCATAATTGTTTTCGATTGTGAGAATTCTTTTCAACCATCCGGCGCATTTCATGAGTTTCTTTTCCTTTCTCGATCATCTGAAGGCCATCATTTATGAATATTATTCATTCTCAGCTTTTAGCTCTCGTTCTCGAATTCTTCCGGTGCATCGTCCAGATATCCTATAGTCAGCTCATGATCTCTTTGTTCTCTTGTATCTAAATTCTGTCAAGTATCTTCATTCATTTTCCAATTCTTCCCGGTGATTTGTGACTTTGCTAATCTCATTTTCAATTCTTACGGTGGTTTGTTCAAGATTTCTCTTCCTTCGTTATCATATCAATTCACTCGTTCTTTTGTTATTTCAATCCCATCGGTGGTTCCATCGATTCCTTCTGAAGTTTGCGCTATATCTCTATCCGTAATCATTTTTCAATGAGAATAAGTAGTATGCCAAATCCGTTGCTTGTCATCAATTTAAATTGGTGAAGGATAGGCATGACATAATTCTTATTATTATTTCATCCAAGTGATCTAGTTTCTTCTTTTCCAGAGTTGTTCATCATGTCACATTTCTCGGTTCCAGATGCTTCATCTTTTCTTTTACCGGAGTTCTTCATGGAGGCTCTACATGGTGGCTCATCAAGGATTCCTTTCAGCCTTCAATTGTTCTTCAAGATTTCTCTCGAAGTTAAGATCCGCCAAGCTACACTCTAAAATAAACATGGTGCTCAACACATGTTTTTTTTGTGAGGAGTTCAAGTATTCTTCTTCTTGCATTTCGAAGTGCGATTCTTCCTACCTTATCTCTTGAGATGGTGTCATGTCACTCTTGACAATTTCCTTCATGTTTCATGATTCAGATGTTGTCAAGAATGAGGTATTTTTAAATCCATTAATCTCTTCGTTGGAGTTATCTCGGTATAGATTTCACCTAAAGCCTCCCTAAGGAATGTTGCTAATTGTGGTGCTTATCAATGATCCAAGTTATCTCTTTATCACCTCGGTGGAAGAAGCTTTCTCTCTTTCATGGCCGGTTGTCACCTCATAATTTTGAGATGTTTTCCATAAGCCCGCAACAAGCTTGTGCTTTTCGTTGTTGATTTTCCAACAACTCCGTTAAATCATACTTTGCAAGGATGCTTTCAAGTTCATTTGTGGCAAAAGTTGTCATTTTCTTCTCCGTCCGTTTATCCCAACAATCTAGCTTCTATTCTTTCGTTCCGGAGGCAGTATGTTGTTGATTTCTTGAGGTATCATCCCATCTTCTCAAGTTCATGTTCTATTCCTTCCATGTTCAACCGGAGTGCTGCCCGAATTCTTCCTCTCTCATCTCGTTTTAACCGGAGTGGTTTCAAATTTTATCTTGTCCATTAAACTCTTGATTCATGTCTTTGCAACCCTCAAGTTCCTGTAATGTTCCTTGTTCCTCTTTTCTAACAGATTGTTTGCAATCTCGTTCATCTCCTTTGTATTTTTTCTTTCAATTTGTTCAACCTCTTAAGGTCCTTTGGTTTCACTCTTTGTTGAAGAAGCAACTTAGTTTTACCCCCTCTCTTGCTCTTCCGCTTCCCTCCGGTGCCATCCTAGATCTCGAGACGAGATCCTCTTGTAGTGGTGGAGTGTTGTAACGCCCCGAGCCCGGTGCTTCAGATGCCTTCCTTATTTTCCGAGATTCATCGTGCGATTTGTTTTGTTCATTGCATTCATCCTTGCATCATGTGCACTGCATCATGTCATTAACCTTTGCATCTCAACTCAACTAAATAAATGGCATGGATCTTTGATCCATTTAAATCGAGGGAATTCACATGGTGATTCTCTTAAAACATATCCTCTCGATATTTAGAGAGCTATAGTAAATATTCCAATTATTTGGATTTACCGCAAACACACTTACAAAATATCCTAATGCCTTTGTTGTCTTAATTCTTGATCTCCAACTTTGCCATTATTCTTTCATCATCTTCCGGAGCTCCACCAAAAATCCCAGCATTTTTGGAAACCTCTAATTCCTAGTCCTTGCTCAAACCTTTTGAATTAAATTCAAATGACTTTGAATTTAATTCCTGCAATCTTGCCACTCCTATTTTTCATGGACCGTGCACATTTTTACGAGTCCGTGGAAATAATCCCCATGCCCAAGTCCCTTCTCTAACCTTTTTCTTTCTTTCCTTTTCTTTCTTTATTTTTTTCTCTCTTCTGTCATGTGTGTGAGGAGAGAGAGATTCCAGCCCAGCCCAGCCGACCATTTGGGTCTCCTGTAGCTACGGCCCAAGGCCCAGCCGACCCCTCTAACCCTAGCCGCCAGGAGACCGATCCCCTCGATCCATCTCTCTCCCTCTCGGTCCCTGCCCGCCGCCACACACCGCATCGACAGGGAGAGCCCTTCGCTCGATCCCCCCACCTACTGCGCCCGATCCCATCTCCCTGGCACTCCCCGCATCGCCAGGGAGAGCCCCGCTCCTCCCGATCCCCTCGTCGCCTCCACCGCGCCCGAACCCTCCTCCCTCATCTCCCTCGCAGCCTCTCTTCCTCCCCAGCGCCGGGGCCTCGCCCTTCCCCCTCCTGCATCAGGCGTCCCCATCGCCGAGCCCCTCGCCGCCCTTCTCCACCTCTCCTGGAGCCCCGTCCGTCGGCCACCGGAGCCGCTGCTGGCTGCCTGCGGCCTCGTCCCCAGCCGTCCCCGCGCCTCTCCGTCGTGCTGCATCATCGGAGATCGCGGCACCGCTGTTGGCCTCCTGCCTCTGCCGCCAGTCCCGGCCGCCGTCTTCGGCTCCCGAGCGCCAGCCTCCGCAGCAAGCCCCCTGCCCCGCCTCTGCTTCGTTTGAGTGGGGTGGAGGACACATCTCTGCTCGCCCACTTCGACCGGCTCCACCTCTGTTTTCCCTGCTCGACGCGTGAGCATCAGCGCTCGCTCTCTTGCCCGCGCGTGAGTGCTCGCGTGGGCCACTTCGACCGGTGACCTCCTGAAGTTCAGGACCAAGACCGAGACCGCCCCGAACCATGTCGTCTCACCGGATCGTCAAGACCATCTCGGTTTTCGCCAAGTACAACTACGAACCCGAAGACACGTGTACAACTACACCCGGTGATGTGACAAGTACCCCGACAACGTGTACATCTACACCGCCAAGATCGGACCGACAAGTACCTCATCGTCGTGTGTACCACTACCGTCGACCCTCGAAGACCCCGTGGGCCCCGAACATCCACGGGACTTGAACAACTACTTCCACTACGATATGTACCACTACCGTTGCCACGTGAACAACTACTTCCCTCGACGACCCGAACCGCTCCGAAAACGCATGCTTCAAAGGTATAACCCGAGACGACCGCGATGAGATGCCCTTGCATGTATGAGATGTACGATATGTTTGCACCGTGTCCGAATTGTCACTCGTTTCCATGCTGCCGTCCCATGGGAACCCGGTAATCCGGGATCACCCCACCATCTCTAGCATGTTGCACTCATCCGCACACTTCTCTCTTGCATCGGTATCTCAATCGAGTTACCGGAACCGATATGTTGCCGTGGCAATATTTTCGGATATGCTGCCGTGGCACCATTTTCGTTATCATTGCCGTGGCACCATTTTCGTTATCGTTGCCGTGGCACCCCTTTTGTTCCACCATGGTGACCAAATGCTCCCTATCATATTAGATGTCAACATTTTCATAAAAATTGCATAAACTTGATTATGTCATCCGCATCATGATAACAACATTTAAAATGTTTAAATTTGTGTTTGCATTAAATTGCTAAATGACATGAGGACTTTCCGGAATAGTTGTTTGTTGTTTCCGTCCTCATTTAAACTTGCCTAAATAGTTAGTTCGATTATGTTTCACCTCTTGCCATGTTTGACAACATTTAATATTGTTGGTTAGCCTAACCGAGAGAGAACTAAATAATTGATGTGGTGTTTCGTCAATATGCAACTCGTTGCATATTGAGCTCCACTTAACTTGTAGTGTTGTTTGTCCATATTGCCATGCCATGCCTCATTAAATCAGACATGCATCATACTTGATTGTGCATCATGCCATGATTATGCTTGTGTGTTTACCATGTTGTTTACTTCTTTCCGGTTTGCTTCTCTCGTTAGCTTCGGTTTCGTTCCGAAGTTGTGAGGATTCGTTCGACTACGTCTGTTTGTCTTCTTCTTGGACTCGTTCTTCTTCCTTGCGGGATCTTAGGCAAGATGACCATTACCCTCGATATCACTTCTATCTTTGCTTGCTAGTTGCTTCGTTCTATCGCTATGTTGCGTTACCTATCATTTGTTTACCATGCCTCCCATATTGCCATGTCAGCCTCTAACCTTTTCACCCCTCCTAGCAAACCGTTGCTTGGCTATGTTACCGCTTTGCTCAGCCCTCTTATAGTGTTGCTAGTTGCAGGTGAAGTTGAAGATTGCTCCATGATGGACAGGATTATGTTGGAATATCACAATATCTCTTATTTAATTGATGCATCTATATACTTGGTAAAGGGTGGAAGACTCGGCCTTATGCCTGGTGTTTTGTTCCACTCTTGCCGCCCTAGTTTCCGTCATACCGGTGTTATGTTCCCGGATTTTGCGTTCCTTACGCGGTTGGGTGATTTATGGGACCCCCTTGACAGTTCGTTTTGAATAAAACTCCTCCAGCAAGGCCCAACCTTGGTTTTACCATTTGCCTACCTAAGCCTTTTCCCTTGGGTTCTGCAGACTCAAGGGTCATCTTTATTTACCCCCCGAGCCAGTGCTCCTCCGGGTGCTGGTCCAAACTGAGTGATGTCCGGCGCCCCCTGGGCAACCAGGGTCTATGCCAACCCGTCGTCTGGCTCATCTGGTGTGCCCTGAGAACGAGATATGTGCAGCTCCTATCGGGATTTGTCGGCACAGCGGGAGGCTTTGCTGGTCTTGTTTTACCGTTGTCGAAATGTCTTGTAAACCGGGATTCCGAGTCTGATCGGGTCTTCCTGGGAGAAGGTCTATTCCTTCGTTGATCGCGAGAGCTTGTCATGGGCTAAGTTGAGACACCCCTGCAGGGTATAATCTTTTGAAAGCCGTGCCTGCGGTTATAGGCAGATGGGAATTTGTTAATGTCCGGTTGTAGATAACTTGACACTTGACTTAATTAAAACGCATCAACCGCGTGTGTAGCCGTGATGGTCTCCTCTCGGCGGAGTCCGGGAAGTGAACACGGTTTTTGGGTTATGTTTGACGTAAGTAGGAGTTCAGGATCACTTCTTGATCGTTGCTAGTTCACGACCGTTCCATTTGCTCTCTTCTCGCTCTTATTTGCGTATGTTAGCCACCATATATGCTTAGTCGCTGCTGCAACCTCACCACTTTACCCCCTTTCCTTTCCCATAAGCTTAAATAGTCTTGATCTCGCGGGTTTTGAGATTGCTGAGTCCTCGTGACTCACCAGATACTATCACAACAGTTGCAGGTGCCGATGATACTAGTGCAGGCGATGCAACCGAGCTCAGATGGGAGCTCAACAAAGATCTTAGTTGTTGCTATGTTTCGTTTCATGTTGATCAGTAGTGGAGCCCAGTTGGGACGATCGGGGATCTAGCAGTTGGGTTATCTTCTTTTCTTTTGGCTTCGTCCGTAGTCGGACTATGTGTGTACTCTGAATGATGTATGATTTATTATATGTTCATTGTGTGAAGTGGCGATTGTAAGCCAACTCTTTATCCCATTCTTGTTCATTACATGGGATTGTGTGAAGATGACCCTTCTTGCGACAAAACCACAATGCGGTTATGCCTCTAAGTCATGCTTCTACACGTGGAAGATATAGCCGCATCGTGGGTGTTACATCCGGACAACTGGACTATGTACATCGTCCGAACTATAGAAGCGTGAAGATACAAGACTCAAGACTTTGGCTCGTGTCCGGATGGGACTCTCCTTTGCGTGGAGGACAAGCTTGGTGATTCGAATATTATGTTTCCTTCCTTGTAACCGACTCCATGTAAACCCTAGGTCTCCGGTGTCTATATAAACAGAGGATGGTCCTTAGAAGGCCGATCACAATTACAATCATACCATCATAGGCTAGCTCTTAGGGTCTAGCCTCTACAATCTCGTGGTAGATCTACTCTTGTATTCCACATATCTTCAATATTAATCAAGCAGGAAGTAGGGTTTTACCTCCATCGAGAGGGCCCGAACCTGGGTAAACATTGTGTCCCTTGCTTCCTGTTACCATCAGCCTAAGATGCACAGGTCGGGACCCCCTACCCGAGATCCGCCGGTTTTGACACCGACACCCACCACTGCCTCGCATCTCCACCTCGGCCGCCTTCCCCGCCGGACTGCTCAGCCCCCTCATGTGAACTCCCTTCGGTCGCCCCCCCTCGCGCTCGCCTCTCCCTCGTCACGCATCGCTCACAGGTGTGCACGCCCGCACCGCGCCACTCTGGCCACTCCGGCCCCCTCCCGCACATGCCCCGCTCCCCCTGCTGGTCCCAGCCACCGTCGTGACCAGCACGTCCGGGTCGCGCCCTCGCCGTCTGGCTCGGCCACGACCACTCCCCCTCCGGCCCTCGGCCTCGCCTACTCGGAGCACCCGCTCGGGCGATGCCCGCACCCAGCGCCAGGGCTCGCCCCGTCGGATGCCCGTTACCGCCTACCCGCACGCCCGCTAAGGCACCCCCGTGCCTATGACATGTGGGGCCTAGCCCTAGAACGATTTTATAAAAAAAGATTAAAAAGAAGAATAATAATAAAATAAATTTAATTAACTAACTAATTAATTAATTAATTTAATTAATCATAATTAGATTAATCTAATCAATAATTAACCTAATTAACTATTAGTTAATTAACCAGCCAATGACAGCCGGGACCCACGCGTCAGTTTGACCAGTCAACATCTTTGTTGACTGCTGATGTCATGCTGACACCATGTTGATGCAATAATACTAATTTCGAATTAATTAATAAATAATAACTTAGAAAATTATTTTAAAACTTTAAAAATTAATAGTAAATAGACCGTAGCTCGGATGGAAAAACCTTGTACATGAAAGTTGCTCAGAACGACGAGACGAATACGATACGCAGCCCGTTCGTCCGCCACAAATCCCTAGCATAGTGAACCTGCAACATTTCATTTCGGGTTCATCTGTCCGAAAACGCGAAACACCGGGGATACTTTCCCGGATGTTTCCCCCTTTCGCCGGTACCACCTACTGACGCGTTAGGGCACACCTAGCATCGCTCATTGTCATGTCATGCATCGTCATGCTTATGTTTGTATTGTATTTATTGTTTCTTCCCCCTCTTCTCCCCGGTAGACTACGAGACCGACGCTGCTGCTGCCCAGTTCGACTACGGAGTTGGCGACCCCTCCCTCTTGCTAGTGCAACCAGGCAAGCCCCCCCCCTTGATCACCAGATATCGCCTATTCTTCTCTCTATTGCTCGCATTAGAGTAGTATAGCATGTTACTGTTTCGATTGATCCTATTCTGTTGAATAGCCTGTCATTGTTGCTATAGTTGTTGATACCTTACCCCCAATCCTAAATGCTTAGTATAGGATGCTAGTTTATCATCATTGGCCCTACATTCTTGTCAGTTTGCCTTGCTATACTATCGGGCCGTGATCACTCGGGAGGTGCTCACAGGTATATACAATACATATCTACATACTATACAGGTGGTGACTAAAGTCGGGTTGGCTCGTTGAGTACCCACAAGTGATTCCGATGTGGGGGCTGGAAGGACAGGTGGCTCCATCCCGGTAGAGGTGGGCCTGGGTTCCCGACGGCCCCCGACTGTTACTTTGTGGCGGATCGACAGGGCAGGTTGAGACCACCTAGGCGAGAGGTGGGCCTGGCCCTGGTCGGTGTTCACGGTTTCTTCATAATAACACGCTTAACGAGATCTTGGTATTTGATCTGAGTTTGGACACTGGCCTATACGCACTAACCAACTACGCGGGAAAGATATGGGCACTCGACGTCGTGGTATCAGCCGAAGCCTTCTAGACGTCAGCGACTGAGCGGCGCTCACCGGATTGGACTGGAACGCCTGCTCTTGTATTAGGAAGGCTAGGTCTGCTTCCGGCCGCCCACGCAACATGCATGTGTGCAATGGGCGATGGGCCCAGACCCCTGCGCCATAGGAGTTAGACCGGCGTGCTGACCTCTCTGTTAGGCCTAGGTGTGGCTGCGACGTGTTGATCTTCCGAGGCCAGGCATGACCCAGGAAAGTGTGTCCGGCAAAATGGGATCGAGCGTGTTGGGTTATGTGGTGCACCCCTGCAGGGAAGTTTATCTATTCGAATAGCCGTGTCCCTCGGTAAAAGGACGACCCGGAGTTGTACCTTGACCTTATGACAACTAGAACCGAATACTTAATAAAACACACCCAGACCAGTTCCACAGACAACCCGGTGATCGCTTTTCCACAGGGTGACGAGGGGAGGATCGCTGGGTAGGATTATGCTATGCGATGCTACTTGGAGGACTTCAATCTACTCTCTTCTACATGCTTCAAGACGGAGGCTACCAGAAGCATAGTCTTCGATAGGACTAGTTATCCCCCTCTTATTCTGGCATTCTGCAGTTCAGTCCACCGATATTGCCTGCTTACACATATACCCATGCATGTGTAGTGTAGATACTTGCTTGCGAGTACTTTGGATGAGTACTCATGGTTGCTTTTCTCCCTTTTTCCCCCTTTCCATTCTACCAGGTTGTCGCAACCAGATGCTGGAGCCCAGGAGCTTGACGCCACCATCGACGACGACTCCTACTACATCGGAGGTGCCTACTACTACGTGCAAGCCGCTGACGACAACCAGGAGTAGTTTAGGAGGATCCCAGGCAGGAGGCATGCGCCTCTTTCAATTTGTATCCCAGTTTGTGCTAGCCATCTTATGGCAACATGTTTAACTTATGTCTGTACCCAGATATTGTTGCTTCCGCTGACTCGTTTATGATCGAGCACTTGTATTCGAGCTCTCGAGGCCCCTGGCTTGTAATATGATGCTTGTATGACTTATTTTACTTTTAGAGTTGTGTTGTGATATCTTCCCGTGAGTCCCTGATCTTGATCATACACATTTGCGTGCATGATTAGTGTACGATTGAATCGGGGGCATCACCATTGACCATAGCAAGTATGTGATCACCGGTACGTGTGGCTGGTTTGTTCTGGTGATCTGCTTCGCCTTTGAAATGCTTGCCTTTCTTTCGACATTGATGGTTGGTGGGAAGAAATCGACGATGCCCCAGGTACACATTCTTCCTGCATTTGTCCAGGTATATACTTTTGGTGTCATCTAAACAGTGCATGCATGCGTGGTATCCCTTGTTTGTCTGTCCTGAAAGGTTACTGAGAGAAGGCCAATCATTAATGGTTACAAACATCAACGCATGGAGGTCAAATTCCTCCTGTTTGTGCTCATCCCACACATGTACACTGTTTCCATTCTACAGTTGTAAAAGTTCTTCAACCAATGGCCTTAGGTACACATCAATGTCGTTGTCGGGTTGCTTAGGGCCTTGGATGAGAACTGGCATCATAATGAACTTCCACTTCATGCACAACCAAGGAGGAAGGTTATAGATACATAGAGTCATGGGCCAGGTGTTGTAATTGCTGCTCTGCTTCCCAAAAGGATTAATGCCATTCGCGCTTAAACTAAACCATACATTCCTTGCGTCACCTTCAAACTCCTCCCAGTACTTTCTCTCAATTTTTCTCCACTGCGACACATCAACGGGTGCTCTCAACTTCCATCTTTCTTACGGTCCTCTCTGTGCCATCACATCAACTTGGCATGCTCTTTGTTTCTGAATAGGCATTTCAACCGTGGTACTATAGGAGCATACCACATCACCTTGGCAGGAACCCTCTTCCTGGGGTGCTCGCCGTCAACATCACCAGGGTCATCTCGTCTGATCTTATACCGCAATGCACCGCATACCGGGCATGCATTCAAATCCTTGTACACACCATGGTAGAGGATGCAGTCATTAGGGCATGCATGTATCTTCTGCACCTCCAATCCTATAGGGCATATGACCTTCTTTGCTATGTACGTACTGTCGGGCTCGTTATCCTTTGGAAGCTTCTTTAATATTTTCAGTAGCTTCTCAAATCCTTTGTCAGGCACACCATTCTCTGCCTTCCACTGCAGCAATTCCAGTACGGTACCGAGCATTGTGTTGCCATCTTTGAAATTGGTGTACAACCCTTTTTTGTGATCCTCTAACATGCGATCGAACTTCAGCTTCTCCTTTTCACTTTTGCATTGTCTCTTTGCATCAATAATGACCCGGTGAAGATCATCATCAGGCACATCGTTTGGTTCCTCTTGATCTGCAGCTTCCCAAGTTGAAGCATCTTCAGCTTCCTCCGTTGCAGCATCACCGTATTCAGGGGGCACATAGTTGTCATCATCTTCTTCTTCTTTGCTGTCTTCCGTCGTAACCCCTCTTTATCCATGCTTGGTCCAAACATTATAGTGTGGCATGAAACCCTTATAAAGAAGGTGGGTGTGAATGGTTTCAGAATAAGACCTCGTATTCCCACATATAGGCCATGGACAACACATAAAACCGTTCTGCTTGTTTTCCTCAGCCACTGCGAGAGAATTATTCACGCCCTTAATGTACCCGGAGGTGCGTCTGTTACCGTACATCCATTGTCGGTTCATCTCTGCGTACATCATGAATAGATAAGTGACCAAATTAATAGAAGTTCATCATCATATTAAAACCAAAGTACATACATAGTTCTCATTGAACAACATATAGCTCTCCAGAGCATCTAATTAAACCATACATTGAAACTATGTAAAACATTTCAATGCAACAAGAAATGCAATCATAATCACAACCAAGGTAACAATTGATCCAACGGCATAATGATACCAAGCCTCAGTATGAATGGCATATTTTCTAATCTTTCTAATCTTCAAGCGCATTGCATCCATCTCGATCTTGTGATCATCGACGACATCCGCAACATGCAACTCCAATATCATCTTCTCCTCCTCAATTTTTTTCAATTTTTCCTTCAAGTAATTGTTTTCTTCTTCAACTAAATTTAACCTCTCGACAATAGGGTCGGTTGGAATTTCCGGTTCACATACCCCCTAGATAAAAAAAATCTATGGCACGTTGCTCGGCATAATTTTCATAAACACTAAATGAAACTAATAGTTATAAAAGTAAATATATATACCAAACCTGAATCATAAACAGGACGAGGGCCGAAGGAGGAGGATATCAAAACCATCGCACTATATAATAACAAACAATAATAAGTAAGAAAACTACACAAGTATCTATTTAAATCATACACGTAAGAACTTTTTTTTTGAAAGAAGATAAGATCAAGAGGCTCACAACGGTGGTGCAGGCGACGAGATTGGCGTGGGCAATCAACGGCGGTGAGGACGGGGACGGGATAGGATGGACCGCCAAACCTAGACAAATCTCGAGGAAAATGGAGCTTGGACAAGGAGCTTCGAGAGGAGAAAGCTTAAGTGTGGCTCGGGCATTTCATTGAACACCTCATGTGCATAGGAGGTGAGCTAGAGCACCACAAAGCTCTCCAACAGCCGGCCAGAAAAACAAAGCAGTGGAATGCTCTGCTCGCGGGTGAGGGGGTATATATAGGCATCTCATTGGTCCCGGTTCGTGGCTGGAACTGGGACTAAAGGACGCCCTTTGGTCCCGGTTCAAGCCACCAACCGAGACCAATGGTGGTGGGCCAGGAGCAAGGCCCATTGGTCCCGGTTCATGTCTGGAACTCGGACCAAAGGGGCCAGACGAACCGGGACCAATAATGCCCCCACGAGGCCCGGGCGGCCCCCTGGCCTCATGAACTAGGACCTATGCCCCCATGGGTCCCGGTTCGTGACTGAACTGGGACTAATGGGTTGGCCCGGCCTGAACCAAAGCCATGTTTTCTACTAGTGTACATAGACAAAACAACGTGTCCCTAGTATGCCTCTACTAGACTAGATCATTGATCAAAAGATGGTTAAGTTTCCTAGCCACGGACATGAGTTGTCATTTGATAACGGGATCACATCATTAGTGGAATGGTGTGATGGACAAGACCTACCCGTTAGCTTAGCATAATGATCGTTTAGTTTTATTGCTATTGCTTTCTTCGTGTCAAATATACATTCCTCTGACTATGAGATTATGCAACTCCTGGACACCGGAGGAATGACTTGTGTGCTATCAAACGTCACAACTTAACTGGGTGATTATAAAGATGCTCTAAAGGTATCTCCGAAGGTGTTTATTGGGTTGGCATAGATCGAGATTAGGATTTTTCACTCCGAGTATCAGAGAGGTATCTCTGGGCCCTCTCGGTAATGCACATCATATGAAGCCTTGCAAGAAATGTAACTAATTATTTGGTCACAGGATGATGCACTACGAAATGAGTAAAGAGACTTGCCGATAACGAGATTGAACTAGGTATGAAGATACCGACGATCGAATCTCAGGCAAGTAACATAACGATGACAAAGGGAATAACTATACTGACATTGTAGTTCGACCGATAAAGATCTCCATAGAATATGTGAGAACCAATATGAGCATCCAGGTTCCGCTATTGGTTATTGACCGGAGAGGTGTTTCGGTCATGTCTACATAGTTCTTGAACCCATAGGGTCCGCACGGTTAACATTCAATGACGATTTGTATTATATGAGTTATGTGTTTTGGTGACCGAAGGTTGTTCAGAGTCCCGAATGAGATCACAGACATGACTAGGAGTCTCAAAATGGTAGAGAGGTAAATATTGATATATTGGAAGGTTATATACGGACACCAGAATAGTTCCGAAGAGGTTCGGGGATTTTTTGGAGTACCGGGAGGTTACCGGAACCCCCCCCCCCCGGTAAAGTTAATGAGCCACATGGGCCTCAGTGGAGAGGAGAGGCAACCACGGGAGGTGGCGCCCCCTCTCGGTGTCAAAACCGGCGGATCTCGAGTAGGGGGTCCCGAACTGTGCGTCTAAGGCTAATGGTAACAGAAGGCTGGGGACACGATGTTTACCCAGGTTCGGGCCTTCTCGATGGAGGTAATACCCTACTTCCTGCTTGATTGATCTTGATGATATGAGTATTACAACAGTTGATCTACCATGAGATCGTAGAGGCTAAACCCTAGAAGCTAGCCTATGATTATGATTGTTGTTGTCATACGGACTAAACCCTCCAGTTTATATAGACACCGGAGGGGGCTAGGGTTATGCAGAGTCGGTTTACAGAGAAGGAGATCTACATATCCGAATCACCAAGCTTACCTTCCATGCAAAGGAGAGTCCTATCCGGACACGGGACGAAGTCTTCAATCTTGTATCTTCATAGTCGAACAGTCCGGCCAAAGTATATAGTCCGGCTGTCCGGATACCCCCTAATCCAGGACTCCCTCAGTAGCCCCTGAACCAGGCTTCAATGACGATGAGTCCGGTGCGCAGTTTGTCTTTGGCATTGCAAGGCGGGTTCCTCCTCCGAATACTCCATAGAAGATTTTGAACACGAGAATCGTGTCCGGCTCTGCAAAACAAATTCCATGTACCACCGTAGAGAGAACAATACTCCACAAATCTAATCTGCTGACAACTTTTGTAGAGTGACATCATGCCACGGCCCGGTCATTATTCGAACTATTTTTTTACAACCAGCTACTGCACATACTGCGAGGCGGTTTCCTTGTCACGTCTTGTCGAAGCAGAGATCGTGTCCTCTTATCACGGGATTCTCATCAATATGGGTGTGGGTAACCCAACCGTGCCATCAACCATGGTGCTTGGGGAATAAGCGATTTCAACGGGCAAGAGGGGAGGCACATGGCTCCTACCACCTTTATAAAGAGATAAGGATTCCCCTTTTTCACCCACGCCTTCTTCCTCCATTGCTCATCTGCTCTCGCACTCTCGAGCTCCAGCGCCCAAGTTCTCACCTTCTCCGTTAAGCCATTTCAATCATGTTCGGAGCGGGAGGCAAGTGGATGGCCTCCTCTGTTACGGAGGAGGACATTACGAAGCTTAGGGAGGCCGGATACTTAGCCGCATTCATCACGCACCGGCTCCCGGACAAAGGGCAGATCATCCCCACTCTGGAACCCCATGAGAGGGTTGTATTTCTCTCCCACTTCGTCCGTGGATTGGGATTTCCCCTTCACCCATTTGTCCACGGGCTTATGTTCTACTACGGGCTAGATTTTCATGATCTAGCCCCAAATTTCATCCTCAACATCTCGGCGTTTATCGTCGTGTGCGAGGCCTTCCTCCGCATCCCGCCCCACTTTGGCCTGTGGCTAAAGATCTTTAACGTGAAGCTGAAGATAGTGGGGGTGAGAAAGCGGAGTGCGGAGGCGCCATGGTGGGCAGGATGCCCAATGTCACCTGGCTTGAAGGCTCCTTCATGGAGACCGTGAAGGGGTGGCAATCGGGGTGGTTCTACATCACCGAGTCGCGTGACGCCAACTAGGAGGCGGCCCCCGAATTTTGATCTGGCATCCCCATGCGGCTCACCTCCTGGGAAAAGAAAGGCTTGGCCTGGGGTGCCCCTGCGGAGCTGACCGGACTCATGAACTGCATCAAGAATATGATGGGCAAGAATATCAAGCTCGTCAACATCGTCCAAGTCATGCTCTTCCATCGGATCCTCCCGTCCCAAAGACGGGCATTCAATATATGGGAGTTTGATTCGGCCCAACACCAGATGCTGTGAGAGCTCTTCGACATGACGCACAAAGACGTCTGGAAGGTGTTGTTCAAGGCGTCGAAGTCCCTCCTCCCCTCACCAAAGACCGTGGACTCAGCGCAAAGCGCATTGCCAATCCGGTAAGCCTTCTATCTTTGAAGATGAGCCTTTCCCGGTATATTTGGGGGGAGTTTAAGCCACCGTGCTGATTTAACAGGAATATTGGTGACGGTGGAGCGGATCAACTGTCCGGCTCCGCTACCTGAAGATCCAGCAACCGCTCTCCTGACGGAGATGCTGGTCCCGTCGCCTTACAAGGTGTTGGAGAAGAAGGCCAAGAAGAAGGCCACGAGGACCAGGAAAGGTCTCCGGCGCAAGGCCGTGTCGGACGCATCATCCGAAGACTTAGAGGTGCCCTTCTCCGATGAAAACAAGGAGGAGGAAGAAGAAGTCCCTCCCCCAACCAGGGAGGAGAAGAAAAGGAAGGCCGCCCCATCTAGGGAGGCCGAGGGGTCCAAGAAGGGAAGAACCCTCCCTCCGGACCAATGCACCACCGCCGCCTACATCGACGAGGAGTGGCTGCCCAGGGACAAGCCTCGGGCGAAGTCGTAAGTGTCCGGATACTATCTTCCTATATGCTTCACTTTATTTGCTTTCTAACATGTTGAACATGATCATACAGTCCGTCCAAGGCCCATATAGGCGCATCCTCCTAGGATGGGTCTTAGAGTCCGTCGGAGATGAACGACTATTCGCTCCTGACCTCCACATCCCCCCGTCCCGCGGACGACGCCGAGGTGTTGTCCCAGCGGATACCTGGGCAGGAGGAGGCGATTCTGTGGACATCTCAAGGCGAAATCCCAGGCACCGGGCTCATGGGGGGAAAGACCCCCATGGATCTTGACGGCGGGGGCCGCAGCAACTCCGGCTCTTGTCCGGACACTGCGCCGAACCTCCAATGGTTCCAAATTTAGGTAGGCAGCCCCTCGCTAAGGAGGGCGAGCCGCCTGTTATGATGACCTCTGTCCAACCAGAGGCATTGGACAATTTGCTGGAAGCACTTCATGGCGCTTCCCTTGACGAAGAGCACCGTACTCTTATGAGTACGGTGATTGAGAAGGTTCGGTCTACCAAAAGCGGGTTGACCGAAGCATGCGCCAGCCTCCTAACAGGCTTTGAGGTAAATAATCACCTTGTTAGAAAATATCATAGCATAGATAGTAGCCCCTGATGATTTGTTTGGTGTTCGGGAGGAAAAGCCGAACAGAGGATCAAAAATGTCCGCAGGAGTCTAATCATGTTATGTGAATAAGCAGGCATCGCTGCTAGCCGCTGCCCGCACTGCTGAGGTCTCCGGACTGAAGCGGAACCTTGGGCAGGCCTAGGAAGAGCTCGGCCTCGTGAAGAGGCAGCTCGAGGAGAACAAAGGTAAGTGATACCCCGTTCGTGCATTATATGGAGGAAAATTTATGATGCTAAAAGAAGCAACCTGAATTTTAATAGGGGCCATGACCAAAGTGGCGGCCCTGAAGAAAGCGTTGTCCGAGGCCGAAGACAGGGCGGCCAAGGAGCGCACCGAGCGCAAAAAGCAAGATGCTCGGGTAAATGAGGTCCAACAAGAGCTCCAGGACCTTGTCAAGAAATGCAAGTCCCTAGAGCGTAACTCTAAGACGCGAGAGTCCGAGCTTGTGAAGGCCCTCCAGAGCATGCAAGACGCCAAGGCCGAAGCCCAAAAGGCCCTCCAGGAAATCGAGACAGCCAAGAAGATAGCGCCGGGTAAGGCATTCATTATGCAAAGCAAGCATGTGAAGGAAACTTTCCTTTTACTTGCCCGAATTCGGAGCTCTCCAGGAGTGTTCGTCGATCTGTCGTGCAGCGTATCAGATGCCGCGGAGTTCTACAGAGCGGAAGAGGGGAGCTCGACGGAGAAGCTGTTCTGGTCCATGTATATTGGGACCGAACATCCGATGCCCTTGAGCGACCAGCTGAAGCAATTGGTCGAGCTACACAAGGCGGCCGAACTGGCCATGAAGGACTTTATAGTCCGACTGTGGCCTGGCGAGCCCCTGACCGACGGTTACTTCAGCCTTATAAAGCGGATGGTGCATGCCTGTCCGCGGCTTGAAGTCATTAAGCGGTCCGTCTGCATTGAAGGTGCGCGCAGGGCCCTCGCCCGTGTAAAAGTGCATTGGGCGAAGATGGACGCCGAGAAGCTGGTGAAGGAGGGGCCACCGAAGGACAAAGAGCATCGTTACCCTGAGAAGTATTATGACGGCGTCCTGAAGGGTGCCCGCCTTGTGGCGGATGAATGTGCTAAGGATGTGATATTTGAATGAAATGTGATATTATCATCCTGTAATATGAAAACTAGTTCATGTGCGTTATGCAATGCTTGTTGATTTAAAATATTACCATCTGTGCGGCCGTTTATCAAATCTGAAGTTGGCCAGTCATCGACTTCCGCCCCCGTGTAGCTAGTACCAGGGTGTTTGGGATAAATCTAAACACTCTTAATCCAAATTTTTGGTCCTTTAAGGAGGTGTTTAGCGCAGCGAACAAGGCAATTGGACTATATAGCTTTATCACTCTCACTTGTCCTTAGAAGTCTACAATTTTAAATTTTGGCGAAGCCCCTAGTATTCGGAAGGCCGAAGTTTGGGGCGCTATACATGCCCAAATCGAACAAGGCAGATTCCTCGCCCGAAGCGGAAAAAATCTTTAAGGATTTGAGACCTCTCAAACAGCGACCAGCTCTCGCCGCATCATGACAGTTAGTTTTCAGCTTTCTCTACTGAGGTGCTCGTCCGGAAGAACCGGGACACAATTGCAGTAGTTCTCCCTGCGCTACCTTAGCCGATATAGTGGAACGTAAGGCACCAAAACTTGGGAGCCGGGCAAACCCAAATATTGAGCCAAGACATGATTCGGAGCTGATGCATATAATGCTATAAGTTCGGGGTGCCGCACTGTCAAAAAGTGTTCGGACTTTTCTCGCTGTGTTATGGGGTACACTGAAGCCCCTGGCGAACTGAACGTACAAAGTGTACGGGTGCGATTTTCAGTAAATAAACAGTATAATGCGGAATATGAAGAAAATGCAATAATAAGCTGATGCTGTATGTTTCTTCCACTGTTATTCGAATGATATGTCGAAGCGTATGTATACAAGAAGTGCGATAAGCAAAATAGGATTATTTAACATGTCCTAACCAAGGGTAAGCTATGTATGGGTATATAAAACAGGTATAAATATCGTTAATAGAGACCACCTGGGTATTTCATTGTACGTCAAAGCTTCTGACCTCCTTGGTTTTCCTTTCCATGATGAGTCCGATAATCCGGCTATCTGAAAGGGCTTCCAGAAAATTGGGTCCTGGAAGAAAGAAAATGATGAAGGGATACGGGTCCCATGGTGGTTGAGCCGCATTGTGGACCGCGTCATAGATGTGCCTCCGCCCGTGCCCATGCTATTTTTAGTGAGTAATTATGTACGCGCGGCACAAGTTTTGTCGCTTGGCTGGGACTAGGACGGAGGCTATATTGCTAATCCATCTCTGGACACGCTAGATGATCCTCCTGCGGGGTACTCCGGACTCGCTTGATGGTGTCCGGGTTCTTGATGGCCGAGTTGGTTGTTTGTCTAAGAAGGTTGCTTTGTACTTCGGCCGCTAGGGCCGTCGTATGCTCCTCCGTATGCAGGGAGCACTCTATATTTCCATTAATTGTTATAACCCTGTGAGGTCCTAGCATCTTGAGCTTGAGGTATGCGTAGTGCGGCACCGCATTGAATCGAGCGAATGCGGTTCGTCCTAGTAGGGCACTATAACCAGTACGGAAGGGGACAATATCGAAGATTAACTCCTCGCTTTGGAAGTTGTTCGGAGATCCGAAGACTACTTCCAATGTGATTGAGCCCGTACAGCGGGCCACTACACCTGGTATTACACCTTTAAAGCTGGTTTTGGTGGGTTGGATCCTTGAGGGATCGATGCCTTTTGCGCACTGTGTCCTGGTAAAGCAGGTTCAGGCTGCTACCACCGTCCTTGAGGACTCGTGTAAGGTGGAATCCATCAATGATTGGGTCGAGGACCAATGCGGCCGAACCGCCATGATGGATACTGGTAGGATGGTCCCTGCGATCGAAGGTGATCAGACAGGAAGACCATGGGTTGAACTTTGGGGCGACTGGCTACATCGCATAGACGTCCCGTAGTGCACGCTTCCGTTCCCTCTTGGGAATATGGGTTTAGTATATCATATTCACCGTTTTTACCTGGGGAAGGAATTTCTTCTGTCCTCCTGTGTTTGGTGGTTGGGGCTTCTCATCGTCATCACTATGCAACCCCTTGTCCCTGTATTCGGCATTTAGCTTGCTGTCCTGTTTAAATACCCAACATTCTCTATTAGTGTGGTTTGCTTGTTTATCGGGGGTGCCGTGAATTTGACATGAGCGATCGAGTATGCGGTCCAAACTGGACGAGCCTGGATTGTTTCTTTTGAACGGCTTTTTCCGCTGATCGGATTTCGAGCCTCTGAATCCAGCATTGACTGTCGTGTCTTCGGTATTGTCACCAATGTTCCGGCGCTTGTGTCTATTGCGTCGTGGCTTGTCATTGCTGTCTCTGGTGTCTGAATCGCCAGAGTGTTTTGGATTGATGTTGCTGCGAGCCAGCCAGCTGTCCTTGCCCGCACAAAAGCGGGTCATGAGTGTCGTAAGGGCTGCCATGGACTTTGGCTTTTCTTGGTCGAGGTGTCGGGGAAGCCATTCGTCATGGATGTTATGCTTGAAAGCTGCTAAGGCTTTGTGTAGGACCTTGAAGTATGTCTAGAGGGGGGGTGATTAGACTACTTGACCAATAAAAACTTAACCTTTTCCCAATTTTAGAGTTGGGCAGATTTTAGCTATCTTAGGACAAGTCAAGCAATCATCACACAATTCAAGCAAGCATGCAAAGAGTGTATAGGCAGCGGAAATTAAAGCATGCAACTTGCAAGAAAGTGAAGGGAATGGTTTGGAGGATTCAAACGCAATTGGAGACACGGATGTTTTTGGCGTGGTTCCGATAGGTGGTGCTATCGTACATCCACGTTGATGGAGACTTCAACCCACGAAGGGTAACAGCTGCGCGAGTCCACGGAGGGCTCCACCCACGAAGGGTCCACGAAGAAGCAACCTTGTCTATCCCACCATGGCCGTCGCCCACGAAGGACTTGCCTCACTAGCGGTAGATCTTCACGAAGTAGGCGATCTCCTTGCCCTTAAAAACTCCTTGGTTTAACTCCACAATCTTGTCGGAGGCTCCCAAGTGACACCTAGCCAATCTAGGAGACACCACTCTCCAAGAAGTAACAAATGGTGCGTTGATGATGAACTCCTTGCTCTTGTGCTTCAAATGATAGTCTCCCTGTCGGTGTCAAAACCGGCGGATCTCGGGTAGGGGGTCCCGAACTGTGCATCTAGGCGGATGGTAACAGGAGACAGGGGACACGATGTTTTACCCAGGTTCGGGCCCCTTGATGGAGGTAAAACCCTACGTCCTGCTTGATTGATATTGATATTGTGGATGTTTACAAGAGTGGATCTACCACGAGATCAAGGAGGCTAAACCCTAGAAGCTAGCCTATGGTATGATTGTAATGGTTGTTGTTGTGTCCTACGGACTAGAGCCATCCGGTTTATATAGACACTGGAGAGGGCTAGGGTTACATAGAGTCGGTTACAATGGTAGGAGATCTACATATCCGTATCGCCAAGCTTGCCTTCCACGCCAAGGAAAGTCCCATCCGGACATGGGACGAAGTCTTCAATCTTGTATCTTCATAGTCTTGGAGTCCGGTCGATGATGATAGTCCGGCCGATGATAGTTCGGCCGATGATGGTAGTCCGGCTATCCGGACACCCCCTAATCCAGGACTCCCTCAGTAGCCCCCGAACCAGGCTTCAATGACGATAAGTCCAGCATGTGTGTAGTCTTCGGCGTTGCAAGGCGGGTTCTCCTTCAAGTTCTACGTACCTGCCGAACAGTGTCCGGCTTCCACGCCCAATAATGGCCTTCTTCCATGCGTCGTGCGAATGTGAAAAGCCAGGGTGTCTTTTATGTTTTACCCCCTAGTTGTGCGAATAATCTGCCTATAAGGGAGGCAAGAATCCAGACCCAAATCACCATCTTCCTCCCGCGAACACTCATCGGAGCGCTTTCGACCAAGAATCCATTGCATCATGGACCGTCGACGCGGCTCCTCTTCTCGCGCTCCCAGCCCTTTGCCAGGAGATTGGAGGAGATGCTTTGTTCCGCACAACGAGCTGGTGAAGCTCCAAGCGGGGGGATATCTCCCTCCGGCCTTCATGGTTCCGGTTCGAGCCGGGCTGGCCACCTACAAAGGTGGGAAGCAAGCGGAGGTTACCCCAAATCCCAACAAAGGGGAGCGGGTATGCTTTGTCCCCTATCTGATAAGGGGGCTCGGATTTCCTGTACATCCATTCCTCCTCGGGCTCCTGGAGTTCTACAGACTCCAGCTTCATCACCTCACGCCCGCCTCAATCCTGCATATTGCGGGTTACGTAGCTCTTTGCGAGCTATTCTTGGGCGTCGAGCCCCATTTCGCGCTGTGGAAGAGGTTGTTCTGCCTTGTACCCCGTTCTCATGAGGGGTCCATATATCAAGTGGGCGGCGCCGAAATATGGCGCATTGCCGGGACCGGATATCCATCCGGAACCCCTAAGAAGGCGTCCGAAGACTGGCCTTCGGAATGGTTTTATATAGAAGACACTCCGCTGCCGGACCCTGTTTGGATCGGCCTCCCGGAGTTCAGCAATGTTCCTCTGAAGAAACGCCTTAGTTGGCGTCCGCGGAGCCCCCAACTGGAGGAAGACAAGAGTGTCCATTATTTGATGGGCCGAATAAGGTCACTGGCCCATGCCGGGTTGACCATGATTGGAGTCATGGCAACATGCATTATGCGGGGGGTGCAGCCACTACAATACGGGGGCCACCCCATGTGGGATTTCAACAGGGAGGACGATGCCACCCGTCATGGCCGCAAAGGGCCGGATTCGGTCGAAGATCTGGTGATGATCCTGTCCGGCCTGTATAAGGGGGAGAAGGAGGATTTCCTTTGGACGAACCCGTTAAATGGGTTCTCCATGAATAATCCCCGGCCTTGGGTAAGCGAACACTCTGCGTGCCCGACCCATGCTTTTTGAAACTTAAGTTTCTTATATTGTGTTCTTCTTTCGACGCAGGAGCTGCGCCAGATCGTGGAGGACATGCTAAGTCCAGCTCCGCAACCCGAGGATCCAGAGAGATCCCGGGATCCGGCCTCCGAAGAGGATCCGGACATAATGGTGGAGCTAGTCGACGGGGTGTTCCACTAGCTCAGCATGGACAATGCTTTAGTCGCCATCACGGCCGACTATCCCGGACTGTATCCGGCTTCCCAGGTGATTGCGACCGAAGTCCTGACACCGTCATTCCATCCTTGCTTATTTCTGACCACCGTATACGACGGCGCTGTGCAGGAGGCGCCCCTAGGGCGAGAAGCCGAGCCCGCGGTGGCTGGCCAACAAAGGCCAGTCCGGACCAGTAGGCGGAAGAGGAGCGCGGCGCGGACTGAAACGTCGCCGCAAAGGTGTAGCTCACAATTCATTATTTAGAGCAACGTTCCTAGGAAGCGTTTGAGTGCTCATGACTTTTGTAGGGAAAAAAGCGTCAGCCGGACTGCGGGCGTGGAGGTTGCCAATCCAACCTCTACCAGCCAGGCTCTAGCACCTGGTCTGGAGGGGGAGGCGAGCGCAAGGCGCGAGCCGGACATTCCTCCGACGGAGGATGCCGACAGACTGTCCGCCACCAAGTCTGAGGTGGAGAGTGCCCTGAATCATAGGCGCCACCGGACAGTATTTCGTGACGCGTGCTTCTCCCTTGAGGCGTTGAATGCCTTTAACGCGGGGGACGCACACCTTCGTGCTGCTCAAGATGGTTTTACTAGAGCCACGGAGCAGTATGTAAAAGACATACGGGTAAGAGAATTTAATAGTTGTATATGCCAGTAGCCCCCGAGACTTAAAGTAGTTATATTAACTGATTTAAGGATCATATGAAACGTAGGATCTTACCGAGAAGAATACCCAACTGTCTCAGGAGCTGCAAGAGTGCAAGGCCCAACTTGAGGCCGCACTCTCTGGCGCAGGAGGAAACACAGGGACCTCTCCTGGTAACGCATTATTTTAGAAAGATAAGTAGCGTTTGGACTTTGCGCAAGTCTAAAAAATGACGTTGCAGGTGCTGCCGGACAAGATCCGGACAGGCAAGAACTTTTGCGCCAACTAAAGGCTGGCGAGAGGGTGCTGCATAAGGTGCAGCATGAAAGGAACAAGCTCTAGGATGCCCATGCCCAGCTTGGGAAGAGCTGAAAGGCGTTCGGGCCGAGCTGTCGGGCTCCGTTAAGGAGAATCAGCGGCTTCGTCGCGGCATCTATAGTAAGTGCTTGAGCAAACTCCTTTGAAAAGAAGAGTTCGGCGAGGAAGTCAATTTGACAGAATATGTCTGCAGGTATGCTCACAGGTCGCCCTGGGGAGGAGATGCCCGTATCAACGGGTGATCAACTTCCCGAATTGTTGCAACTGATCGAACGAGTTCGGCAGGCAATGAGCGGCGTCATCCAGGCTTTATGGCCAACCTTCTCCTTACCCGAGGGTCTTGGGGAGCTTGCGGAGAAGCTGCAGGGAGTGTGGCAGCGCTTCCATTTATGGAAGATTTCGTCCTGCCGCCAAGGTGCCAGGGAGGCCTGGGCCATGGTAAAGACGCGGTACAAGAAGGCGGATCCCAACCATATGGCCGAAGTCGGACCTGTGGGGCCCGATGGGAAGGAGATCCCTGTGAGTTTAGTATACAGCCAAGTAGAGCTGGCCGCTAAATTTTCCCAACAGGACTGTAAATTAGACAACCTGTTAGACGGGATTGAGGAAGAATACAATCAGTCGATTTGACAATGTATTATAAAATGACATATAAAATGCCTTCTAGCGGGATTGTAGATCGTTTGTCTTTGCCGACCTTTTCGCTTCGACCTCGGGACCCTAGAGTCCGGAGTGTGTCCGAATACCTTCTTGGTTATGAAACAACCAGGGTATGCATGGAGACCAGGCGTAGGGGTCATTAGTGCTTTATCAGACAAGTGCCCAACTAGTTATGTTATATTACATGGGTAGTAAGAAACATCTTCCAGGGAGAATAGTTCCGTTAAGGGTTCCTTTCCTCTGGGGGTGGCATGCCCTAAAGTGCATGTCCGGACTGCGAAAAAAGCAGAAAAACATCTGGGGGCAGATAAATAAGTGGATAAAAAAACATCTTTTAAGTCACCGACCGAATATTCCCTTAAGAACGCTAGCTTTCGGCTTCACCCAGTCTGAGGTACACATCCGGCTGACCCGGCAGTAACAATCGCAGAGGTGCTCCCTTTACCTCCTAGCCGAACAATCAGGAACGTAGGGGTAAGCACAGGAGCCAAGCAACCCAGCTTGGCCAAAACTTAAGTCATATCGATGCATATAATGGTGAATAAAAGGTACATGTGGAGGCTTGACACATGTGCTGGGCATGAAGCCCTTATAATTAAGCTTCTGGTAAAGAAGCCCCCCAGGTATAATGAGTGCGGATAGCACATCAATTGCGCGCGAACGTTGCGCAAGTAGGCCCTTTAAGGCTTTGATGAATAGGGTTGAGAAGAAAAAGATAAACAAAAGGCAGCTGAAGTAAAAAAATTGGACTGGGGGAAAGGGACGAACTCTTAGTCCGGCGCTAGGCATAGAATCTTCGGAGGCGGGCTGCATTCCATGGGTTCGGCTCGAGTCGGTTATCCGATGCATTTCGCAGGTGGTACGCTCCACCGGTCAGGACTTGATCGATGATGAAGGGGCCTTCCCATTTAGGCTTGAGCTTGTCCTTTTTCTTGTCCGGCAGGCGTAGAACTAGTTCGCCAACGTTGTAAGTCTTGGCCCGTACTTCTCTGCTTTGGTATCTTCGAGCCTGTTGCTGATAAAATGCGGAACGAGCCTTGGCGACGTCGCGTTCTTCCTCCAATGCGTCCAAGCTGTCCTATCGATCCAACTTGGCTTCTCTTTCTTCGTACATGCGCACTCAAGGTGAGTCATGAATGATGTCGCAGGGCAAAACTGCTTCTGCGCCGTATACCATAAAAATGGTGTGAACCCGGTAGTACGGTTAGGCGTTGTCCGCAGCCCCCAGAGTACGGAGTCGAGCTCCTCTACCCAGTGCGTGTCAGATTTCGTAAGGAACCGCACTAGTCTGGGTTTGATGCCGCTCATTATTAGACCATTTGCTCGTTCCACTTGACCGTTGGTTTGAGGGTGATAGACTGAAGCGTAATCGAGCTTGATGCCCATATTCTTGCACCATGATTTAACCTCATCGGCCGTGAAGTTCGTGCCGTTATCGGTGATGATGCTGTGGGGGACACCATAACGGTGTACTACCCCGGATATAAAGTCTATCACGGGTCCGGACTCTGCCGTTTTAACTGGCTTGGCCTCTATCCATTTGGTGAATTTATCCCCCATGACCAATAGGTACCTTTGCTTGTGGGTTCCCCCTTTAAGTGGTCCAACCATGTCAAGCCCCCAGACCGCGAACGGCCAGGTAATGGGTATAGTTTTGAGGGCGGTGGGTGGCATATGGCTCTGATTAGCAAAGAGCTGACAACCGACGCATCTTTGGACTAAGTCCTGAGCATCTGCTCGGGCCGTCGGCCAATAAAATCCTGTACGGAATGCCTTTCCTACAAGGGCCCGAGCTGCAGCGTGGTGTCCGCCTAGTCCGGCATGAATTTCAGCCAGGAGGTTTCGCCCTTCCTCTTCGGAGATACACCTTTGAAGGACTCCGGTTGTGCTTTTCTTATAAAGTTCTCCCTCATAGACCTTGTAGGCTTTAGATCGCCGGACAATGCGGCGGGCCTCATTTTGGTCTTCGGGAAGCTCCTGCCTAAGCAAGTAGGCGAGGAATGGTTCTGTCCATGGGGCAATTACTCCCATTATGTCGTGGGCTGAAGGTGTTATGTCATCGGCTGAATCACCGGTTGGTGCAGCTTGTTCCGGTTTGTTATTTCCGGACTCCTCTTCCCATAGTACGGATGGCTTGAAGAGCCGTTCCAGGAAGATGTTAGGAGGGACAGCGTCGCGTTTTGCGCCGATGCGTGCCAGTACATCGGCTGCTTGGTTATTATCCCGGGCTACATGATGGAATTCAAGTCCTTTAAACCGGGCTGACATTTTTAGGACAGCGTTGCGGTATGCTACCATTTTCGGATCTTTGGCGTCAAAGTCTCCGTTTATTTGGGATATTGCGAGGTTTGAATCCCCGCGCACCTCTAGGCGTTGAATGCCCATGGAGATTGCCATCCGGAGACCATGTAAAAGGGCCTCGTATTCGGCTGCGTTGTTGGAGTCCATGTACATTATCTGAAGTACGTATTGGACTGTGTCTCCGGTCGGGGACGTCAATACGACGCCAGCCCCCAATCCGGCTAACATTTTAGAGCCGTCGAAGTGCATAATCCAATTGGAGTATGCGCCGTAATCTTTAGGGAGTTCGGCTTCGGTCCATTCAGCGACGAAGTCAGCCAAAACTTGTGACTTTATAGCTCGCCGAGGTTTGTAAGTTATATCAAATGGTAAGAGCTCAATGGCCCATTTTGCAATCCTGCCCGTCGCGTCGCGGTTGTTTATAATATCGTTAAGGGGTACTTCAGAGGCCACTGTTATCGAACACTCTTGAAAGTAGTGTCGGAGCTTCCGGGATGCCATGAACACCACGTATGCTATCTTCTGATAGTGCGGGTAGCGGGCCTTGCAGGGGGTTAAAACAATGGATACGTAGTATACTGGTTTTTGAAGAGGGAATTTATGCCCTTCTGTCTCTCGTTCGACAACGAGTACCGCGCTTACAACTTGATGCATTGCTGCAATGTATAACAACATTGGTTCGCCCAGGTTGGGGGCAGCCAGGACCGGATTTGTTGCCAATATGGCCTTTATTTCTTCGAGTCCGGCGGTGGCAGCATCCGTCCACTCAAAGTGTTCGGTGCGCCTAAGGAGGCGATAGAGGGGCAACGTCTTTTCTCCTAGGCGGGAGATAAAGCGGCTTAGGGCCGCCACGCATCCAGTCAATTTTTGTATTTGCTTGAGGTCTTTTGGGATATCTAGCTGTGACAGAGGTCGGATCTTGGCTGGGTTTGCTTCAATTCCTCTACCAGATATGATGAAGCCCAGCAGGTTTCCCGCTGGTACGCCGAAAACACATTTTCCGGATTCAGCTTGATGTCATATGCTCTGAGGTTGTCGAATGTGAGCCTCAAGTCGTCTACTAGAGTTTCGACGTGTTTAGTTTTGACGACTACGTCGTCTACGTATGCCTCTACTGTTTTGCCGATCTGGGTAGCCAGACATGTCTGAATCATGCGCTGATATGTTGCGCCGACGTTTTTAAGTCCGAAGGGCATCGTGTTGAAGCAGAATGGTCCATATGGAGTAATGAATGCCGTTGCGGCTTGATCCGCTTCTGCCATCTTGATTTGATGATAGCCGGAGTATGCGTCCAGGAAGCACAATGAATCATGCCCTGCAGTGGCATCGATGATTTGGTCGATGCGGGGGAGGGGGAAGGGATCCTTTGGGCAGGCTTTATTTAGGTCTTTGAAATCGACACATAGGCGCCAGGATTTGTCCTTCTTTGGTACCATTACCAGGTTTGCTAGCCAATCCGGATCTTTGATGTCTCTGATGAATCCGGCTTCCAATAGTTTGGCTAGCTCTTCTCCCATTGCCTGTCTTTTGGGTTCGGAAAATCGTCGAAGAGCCTGTTTGACTGGCTTGAATCCTTTTAGGATGTTTAGGCTGTGTTCTGCCAATCTGCGTGGGATTCCGGGCATATCCGAGGGGTGCCAGGCAAAAATGTCCCAATTTTCCCAAAGGAATTCTCGCAGTGCGGCGTCTACATCAGGGTTCAATTGTGCCCCGATGGAGGCCGTCTTTGTCAGGTCCATTGGGTGGACCTGGAATTTTACTATTTCATCTGCTGGTTTAAAGGAGGTGGACTTGGATCTCTTATCAAGTATCACATCGTCCCTATTCACCGTAGAGCGCAGCGTGGTGAGTTCCTCTGCCGCTAGGGCTTCGGATAGTGCCTCTAAGGCTAATGCGGCTGTCTTATTTTCGGCGCGGAGTGCTATGTCTGGGTCACTAACGAGAGTGATTATTCCGCCGGGCCCAGGCATTTTGAGCTTCATGTACCCGTAATGGGGTACGGCTTGAAAAATTGTGAATGCCTCTCGTCCTAATATAGCGTGATATCCGCTGTTGAACGGGGCCACTTGGAACGTGACTTCTTCGGATCTGTAATTGTCCGGCGAGCCGAATACCACATCGAGTGTGATTTTTCCTGTGCAGCACGTCTCCCAGCTAGGGATTATTCCTCTAAAGGTTGTGCTGCTTCGCTCAATGCGGCTCCAGTCTATTTCCATTTTTTGAAAGGTTTCCTCGTAGATGAGGTTTAATCCACTGCCGCCATCCATGAGGACTTTTGTAAGTCGAAAGCCGTCCACTATAGGACTAAGTACCAGTGCGGCTGGAGCTCGGGTTGTTCAGAATTTTGGTTCGTCGCTGGCATTGAAGGTGATGGCTGTGCCGCTCCATGGATTGGTTGTTGCTACTTGGTAGACTTCGGCGAGGCTGCGGATTGTTTGTTTCCGCATATTATTTGATGCGAAAGTCTCGAAGACTGTTGATACCGTACCGATGTTGTTGGAGTGGTTTTCCGGGGCTAGAAGCTCCTCTCCACTTTTGGCCACCTGCCGTAATATCCAACATGCTCGAAGGCTATGCGTTGGGATGGCGCCTTCTGTATTGTGAATTTTACAGGGTCCGTTAAGCCATCCCTCCAGTACGGTTCCGTGCCCTTTATGGGGTTTTTGCTTTTTGGTTTTTGTATCTGGTGCCTGAGTGTAATGCACCCTTTTGTTGCGGACTAGGGTTGTATTCGGGGCCGGATTGTCCCAAAACTTATTTTCGATTGTCCGGAAACTCTCCATTGCACAGTACTTTCGTACTATGGACACCAGGTCGGCGAAGCGTGTAATTTCACGACGGCTGACGGCGTTCAAGATTCCCTCGTCCGTGCAATTATTGCAAAAAATTGAGATTGCGTTTTCCTCTCGGCAGTCCTTTATCCTGTCCATAACCAGGAGGAATCTGGCCCAGTAGTGATGTACTGTCTCAGCGGGCTCTTGCCGGATTAGAGATAGATCGCATATGTCTGGGCGGGTGGGTGGAATTAAGTCCGGAACCCTACCCATCTCAAGGCTCGAAGGCCGAGAAGTTTCCAAATTTGGAAGCTTGGATTGCTGGACGTTGTCCAGCAAGTCTAGTCCGATGCCTGACTTTAAGTTCAGTGCTTGATCAAAGTCCGTCCCTCCACGGGAATCCGGCATGGGGGGTTCGGGAGCCCGGACATGACTAGTTTACAATACAGGAGAAGAGTTCCCGCATTGTTCCTCTACCACTGCAACGTGGTGGGTGACCTGGGGAGAGTTAATCTCTCTCAGATCGGTTTTAAGCCCAATCTGATTGTAGTCTGTAGCGATTCCCAGGGCGGCGATGCGATCCAAGAGCTCATTTACGGACGAGAGCTCTATTGGATCCAGCCGCTCGGCGAATTCCGAGCTGACGTGAAGATTGCTTTTGACGACTTGAGAGGTCATTGTCGAAGCGGTGGCCGGACTGGCGGTCATAAGAAAACCACCTAGCCGGATAGTTTGGCCGGCGGCCAAGGCTCCTTTAGCGAAAATACTGTCCTTGAAGACGGGAGGAGGCATCCTTCCTATCGGTGACGGCACAGAGGAACTCTCAATGAAAGCACCAATGTCGGTGTCAAAACCGGCGGATCTCGGGTAGGGGGTCCCGAACTGTGCGTCTAGGTGGATGGTAACAGGAGACAGGGGACACGATGTTTTCCCCAGGTTCGGGCCCTCTTGATGGAGGTAAAACCCTACGTCCTTCTTGATTGATATTGATATTGTGGATGTTTACAAGAGTGGATCTACCACGAGATCAAGGAGGCTAAACCCTAGAAGCTAGCCTATGGTATGATTGTAATGGTTGTTGTTGTGTCCTACGGACTAGAGCCATCCGGTTTATATAGACACCGGAGAGGGCTAGGGTTACATAGAGTCGGTTACAATGGTAGGAGATCTACATATCCGTATCGCCAAGCTTGCCTTCCACGCCAACGAAAGTCCCATACGGACACGGGACGAAGTCTTCAATCTTGTATCTTCATAGTCTTGGAGTCCGGTCGATGATGATAGTCCGGCCGATGATAGTTCGTCCGATGATGGTAGTCCGGCTATCCGGACACCCCCTAATCCAGGACTATCTCACTCCCCAACACTCAACTCTCTCTCTCTCATAGGATTTGGATCTGGTGGAAAGAGGGTTTGAGTGGAAAGCAACTTGGGGAAGGCTAGAGATCAAGATTCATATGGTAGGAATGGAATATCTTGGCCTCAACACATGAGTATGTGGTTCTCTCTCAGAAATGGTAAGTTGGAAGTGTAGGTTCGTTCTGATGGCTCTCTCCACGAATAAAGAGGAGGTGGAGGGGTATATATAGCCTCCACACAAAATCTAACCGTTACACACAATTTAACAAACTCGGTGGGACCGAATCGTTAAACTCGGTCGGACCGATTTAGTAAACCTAGTGACCGTTAGTGATTTTCGGTGGGACTGACATGCATATCGGTGAGGCCGATTTGGTTAGGGTTAGGGCATAACGTAATCTCGGTGAGACCGATTACACAAACTCGGTGAGACCGATTTGGTAATAAGCTTTCCAAAGAGTTGGTCAGGTAAACTCGGTGGACCAATTTGCTCTTTTCGGTGAGACCGAAATGTTACAAAAAGGAAACAGAGAGTTTACATTGCAATCTCGGTGGGACCGATGGCTCACTTCGGTTAGACCGAAATGTTACAAAGGGAAACAGAGATATTGCAACCCCATCTCGGTGAGACCAAGATCCCTATCGGTAAGACCGATTTGCTTAGGGTTTGTGGCAGTGGCTATGACTTTTGGAATCAGTGGCGCCGGCTAGAAAGAATCGGTGTGACCAATTTTGGCGTTAGGTTTAGGTCATTTGTGGATGTGGGAAAGTAGTTGAGGGTTTTGGAGCATATCACTAAGCACATGAAGCAAGAGGCTCATTAAGCAACACATCATCCCTTCTTGATAGTATTGGCTTTTCCTATAGACTCAATGTGATCTTGGATCACTAAAATGTAAAATGAAGAGTCTTGAGCTTTTGAGCTTGAGCCAATCCTTTGTCCTTGGTATTTTGAGGGATCCACTTTCATCATCCATGCCATGCCATTCATTGAGCTTTCCTGAAATAATAGTCTTGGAATAGCATTAGCTCAATGAGCTATATGTTGTTATGAATTACCAAAACCACCTAGGGATAGTTGCACTTTCAATCTCCCCTTTTTGGTAATTGATGACAACATATAGATGAAAGCTTTGACAAATGATAATAAAATTTAAATAACATCGTCGCTTTGAGAAGTATGTGATAAGCAAGAGCTCCCCCTAAATTTGTGCATAGCTTTAGATTTGCTTTGGACTACAAATGCACAATGAATTAGGCTCATGGGTTACTCTTCCATGTCACATACATCTTGGTGGAGCGCTCAAAATAATAAACAATGAATACATGCACTCATCACCAAGCATAGTGAGTGATCATATAAGATAGATAGGATAATATCAAGCATGCATAAGTGTAGCTTATGATCAAACACATGATCATCAATGTCTCACAAGCATAGTATCTCAACCAAAAGCAAACAAAGATTGAAAAACCACCAAATAAAGCAAGAGAGAACAAAAGCAACACTCTCTCTCTCTCTCTCGAAGCCTATGATCTATACATTTTTCTCCCCCTTTGGCAACAAGTTACCAAAAAGTTCATAGAAAATGCATAGTGCTAGATCGACTCTTAGGCTTGATCTTCTGGTGGTGGTGTAGAGATGGCTCCTTGGATGAAGGCTTCAGTTGAAGTGGATGGAGCTGGAGGAGTTGGTGCTGGAGCTGGTTGCAGTGGAACTGTAGGGGCAGTGGCTGGTGCTGAAGTTGTTGCTCTAGTGTCTGTCACTGGCACTGCAACTGACCTCTGGGCTCTGGGCACTCTGGCAAACACATTGGTGGTAGTCTTGCCCTTCCTCTCCTGCATGTCATCCTGCAGCTGCTCCACAACTGACTGAATCTCAGTTACCTTGACATCTAGATCGTAGAATTTTTGTTCCATGATTCTTTCCAGGCTCTCCTGGTTTTGAGTTAGGGTGGCCAACCCCTTCTCAATCCTCAGAGATGATGCTATCAAGTAACCAAGCTGGTCCTGTTTGGTTTTCAAGAAATATTCAGATGCCTCCTCTTGAGTTGGCATCTTGGCAGCCTTCTCCCTCTTTGCCTTCTCCTTCTTCTCCTGAGCTTGAACTGATTGTGGATCATCTTCATTCATGACAACCTCATTGTCCTCAAAGTCTGGATAAAGTGGAAAGTGTTCCTTATCCAACTGATATTTTCCTGTGCCCATCTTTGAGTTTATCAATTCTTGAATCTGAGGTGCATATCCACATCTCCTCTTCTGATCTGCTGCAGTCCTCTTGATTGGACATACTGCAAAAGCTGACTGCTGACCCTGTGAAGAGTTATAGATGAGATAGAAAAGATGAGCATCACAAAATGCGGAGGTTTTTGCAAAAGAATGACTCAAAAGTTCAGTCTTAGTTTTTCACAAAAAGCATTTCGGATCCACCGATTTTCAAACTCGGTGATACCGAAGCAGTTTTGGAACCTAAACTGATGATCTCGGTTGGACCGAGTTTCAGTTCGGTGGTACCGAGACTGCTAGGGTTTCACAGAATCCTCAAATCGGTTGCACCGATTAGTAATTCTCGGTCAGACCGAGAGTCACTAGTGCAATGGCATAAGCCAAATTGGTGAGACTGAGTTTTTCAACTCGGTGGGTCCGAGATGGTTTCGGCGGAAACCTAACCCTAAAAATTTGAATCACATCTAATCTATGAACTACTTTGGATGGATAGAAGAGTTTCAATCGTGGCAAGAATCAATATGAAAACAATGTGCGAGGAATCAGACATGGATAGCACAAAGATTAAGTCCATACCCTAACTTGGCGGTGGACTTGCTACGGCGGCAACGGCGGGGACGAAATTCGTTGACAGTGGCAGAGACTAGCGACAGGAGGCTGCTGGCGACGAGGAGACGATCCGGAGACCACGATGGCAGAGCGAGCTGTTGCGCGGGCGAAGGGTTTCGAAGAAATTTCCAAAATTTTGCCCGTGGCTATATATATAGCTTGACCCTGTTGGTGTGACCGAGTGGAACAACTCGGTGGCACCGAGATGCATAACTGTGTTTAGTTACAGCAAATCGGTGAGACCGAAAAGTTCAAATCAGTTGCACCGAGATTGAAAACTCAAATCAACTTGATGATCTTGGTAGGACCGAAATGGAAGGATCGGTCAGACCGAGAATCACTAAGAGGTTTTGGAAGTTTAAGTCTATGACGAATCGGGGACTCCGAGTGCTCCTCACACAGAGTGGTTTGAATCTGACTTGATCAAATTTTGTGATGTAGCATGAATAGAGTTTGAGACGAGAAAAGCATAGATAGCTAAAGAAGGTTCTTAGGCATTCTTGTCCATCCACTTGGCACAAAGAAAAGAATCCAAACAAACAAAACAGCAAGTGGATGTCCTTGAATGAGTAAAATATGCACCAACATGCTCACACAATAAGATGGCAATTGAAATATGTGGCAAAGCATGCACAACCAATTTTAGCATCTATCAAGCAATTGGCGGTGACTAGGTCATCTATATATGAGTATATTGACTTAGGAGTCAAATGAGAACATTTGATCATAGGTCATACTCATTGTTTAAGCTCAAGTGGGGTTACCACTTTTACATAATGCATTAATGTGTTCACACCATTAGAGTTGCTTTGACTCAATTCTTAGTGTTAAGCTCCCCCTAGATGTGAGATCCCCCCTTAGAGGGATGAACTAACCTTGGGTTTTGTCGATGATGACTTCATGTAGGTGTTGAAGATGTAGATGCTCAATGTTGATGTAGATCATTTGGAGCAATCCTTTGGAGTGAGTTGCACTTTCAACTTGCCTACATGGGTTAATCCCACAAGGAACAAACAAGAATATCCATAGACATAGAGTGATGCACACACAAGATGATGTCCATGAAAACATTAGGTTACCTTGTCCCTTGCCTTACCAACAAGAGGGTTTGTGACTCCTTGAACTAGTGCAAGATGTGAAAGTTGATTGCACTTGTTCTTGCCAAAATGATATGAGTGAAGAATGTTGGTGGAGTCACCCTCAAGAACTCTCTAGTTCTTATTCTTTGGGATCCACATCATCTTGATGGGAATCCTTGGAGTTGTAGTTGTACTTGATGAAGTAGAACTTGACGTAGTCTTGGGGACCCAACTGAACGAGGCTTTAGGTGCTTCTTCAAATGCATCAATCTCTTCTTGAAGCTTGTCCTTACCTTTGTTCTTGTGGTTTTGTGGTGGAAGATCATCTTGAGCTTGTGTCCCCTTGAAGGAAGTAGGATCATACTTCTCTTGTTGAGGAACAAACTTTGTCTTGGGGTATTGATCTTCTTCCCACTCAACTCCATTGGCGTTGAACTTTCGTTCAAAACCAACACCTCGATTCTTCCGGTGCCTTCCTTGCTTGCGTACAATTTCCTCGAATTGCTTACTCCCGGAAAGGCTCTTTTAAACACCTTTCTCTATAATTCCCTTCAATAAACTATTTTCTTGCTCAAGTGTAACTTGTCTAAGAGAATCATTAGTGGAATCAAGAGAACTACTAGAAGCAACAACATTGGATTTGACCTTATTATTGTTACTACTAGAGGAAGTATCTTTCTTGTACTTGTTACTAGACTTGACTTGAGGCATGTAAGTAGATAAGAGTAAACGCTTGGCAATGTAAGAAGAACTTTTCTTGTGGAGATCATCATTGATTGCCTTTAGGAACTCATGCTCTTGCTCAAGATTGAGCTTTTCAAAGCGTAACTTCTCATGAGCCCTTAAAAGTTCTCGATGGTCTTCGAAGATAGTTTCATGAGCCAACTTAAGAGTGTTTAGTTCTTTAGTTAGAAGCTCAATTTTCTCCTTATCATTGTCATTTGTTTGATTAGCATGATTAATTGACATTTCATCATAGTATTCATCACTAGAGTTGTCAACAAGTAAATCATCATCCCCAAGCAAGTCATCTTCATCACTATTAAAATCAACATACTCGGGATGTGTTACCTTTGGACCTTTGTCCATGAAGCATCTTCCAACACCTTCATTTGGTGAGTCAAATATGTCGTAGGAGTTGGTTGACACAAGTGCTAGACCGGCAACACCTTCATCTTGAGTATATTCGGAGTTGGAGTGATAGCTTCTCTCGGAGTGATTGTCGGAGTCGGAGCCGGAAACCCATTCACCAACATGAGCTTGATGTCTTCGTTTTGTGTAGCTCCTTGATGACTTGTCCTTTCTTTCTGAATCCTTACTTCTCCGTGAGGGTCTTCGTTCATAACGATCATCTCTACTCCTCCTCTCTCTTGGTGGTGATTCTTCTCTTTTGCTCCTTCTTCTTGGAGAATCTTCTCTTCTTTTGTAGGGTGCCGTACACTCATTGGAGTAGTGTCCGTGTCTCCCACAATTGTAGCAATTGCGCTCTCGACTAGAAGATCTCTTGTCATCGTAAGACCTTGACTTGGAGCTTCTTTCTTTGCTTCTACTTTTGTAGAATTTGTTGAAGTTCTTCACCATTAAGCTCAATTCTTCATTGAAGGTTGGTTTCTCACTTGATGATGTGGGGGCTTCACTTGAGGCTTTGTAAGCACCACTTGACTTGTTGTGAAGTTCCTCCTTATCCTTGAGTGACATCTCATGAGCAACAATCCTTCCAATGACTTCCGTTGGCTTGAGATCTTTGTAGTTTGGCATCATTTGGATCAATGTGCACACGGTATCATACTTTCCATCCAATGCTCTTAGGATTTTCTTGATGATGAATTTGTCGGTCATCTCTTCAGTCCCTAAGCCGGCAATCTCATTTGTGATAAGAGCAAGCCTAGAGTACATTTCAGCGACACCTTCACCATCCTTCATTTTGAACTTGTCAAGCCGACTTTGGAGCACATCCAACTTGGATTCCTTGATGGACTCGGTACCTTCATGCATATCACTCAAAGTATCCCAAATTTCCTTTGCATTATCAAGACGGCTGATTTTGTTGAATTCTTCGGGGCACAATCCGTTGAAGATGATGTCACATGCTTGAGTGTTGTATTGCAGCATCTTCAATTCTTCCGCATTAGCTTCACCGTTCGGTTGTCTCCCATCGAAGAATTCACCTTGCAAGCCAATACAAATAATTGCCCAAACGGCGGGGTTATGTCCAAGAATATGCATTTTCATCTTATGCTTCCAACTAGCAAAATTAGTACCATCAAAGTAAGGACCTCTACGGTGATAATTTCCCTCGCTAGACGCCATACTCTCCTAGGTTGTGAAACCAAGGCTATGACCACCAAAAGCTATGGAAATCAAAGCAAATGGAGACCAATGCTCTCATACCACTTGTAGGACCTTGAAGTATGTCTAGAGGGGGGGGTGATTAGACTACTTGACCAATAAAAACTTAACCTTTTCCCAATTTTAGAGTTTGGCAGATTTTAGCTATCTTAGGACAAGTCAAGCAATCATCACACAATTCAAGCAAGCATGCAAAGAGTGTATAGGCAGCGGAAATTAAAGCATGCAACTTGCAAGAAAGTAAAGGGAAGGGTTCGGAGGATTCAAACGCAATTGGATACACGGATGTTTTTGGCGTGGTTCCGATAGGTGGTGCTATCGTACATCCACGTTGATGGAGACTTCAACCCACGCAGGGTAACGACTGCGAGTCCACGGAGGGATCCACCCATGAAGGGTCCACGAAGAATCAACCTTGTCTATCCCACCATGGCCGTCGCCCACGAAGGACTTGCCTCACTAGCGGTAGATCTTCACGAAGTAGGCGATCTCCTTGCCCTTACAAACTCCTTGGTTCAACTCCACAATCTTGTGGGAGGCTCCCAAGTGACACCTAGCCAATCTAGGAGACACCACTCTCCAAGAAGTAACAAATGGTGCGTTGATGATGAACTCCTTGCTCTTGTGCTTCAAATGATAGTCTCCCCAACACTCAACTCTCTCTCATAGGATTTGGATCTGATGGAAAGAGGGTTTGAGTGGAAAGCAACTTGGGGAAGGCTAGAGATCAAGATTCATATGGTAGGAATGGAATATCTTGGCCTCAACACATGAGTAGGTGGTTCTCTCTCAGAAATGGTAAGTTGGAAGTGTAGGTTCGTTCTGATGGCTCTCTCCATGAATGAAGAGGAGGTGGAGGGGTATATATAGCCTCCACACAAAATCTAACCGTTACACACAATTTACCAAACTCGGTGGGACCGAATCGTTAAACTCAGTCGGACCGATTTAGTAAACCTAGTGACCGTTAGTGATTTTCGGTGGGACTGACATGCATCTCGGTGAGGCCGATTCAGTTAGGGTTAGGGCATAACGTAATCTCGGTGAGACCGATTACACAAACTCGGTGAGACCGATTTGGTAATAAGCTTTCCAGAGAGTTGGTCAGGTAAACTCGGTGGGACCGATTTGCTCTTTTCGGTGAGACCAAAATGTTACAAAAAGGAAACAGAGAGTTTACATTGCAATCTCGGTGGGACCGATCGCTCAGTTCGGTTAGACCGAAATGTTACGAAGGGAAACAGAGAGATTACAACCCCATCTCGGTGAGACCGAGATCCCTATTGGTAAGACCGATTTGCTTAGGGTTTGTGGCAGTGGCTATGACTTTTGGAATCGGTGGCGCCGGCTAGAAAGAATCGGTGTGACCGATTTTGGCTTTAGGTTTAGGTCATTTGTGGATGTGGGAAAGTAGTTGAGGGTTTTGGAGCATATCACTAAGCACATGAAGCAAGAGGCTCATTAAGTAACACCTCATCCCTTCTTGATAGTATTGGCTTTTCCTATAGACTCAATGTGATCTTGGATCACTAAAATGTAAAATGAAGAGTCTTGAGCTTTTGAGCTTGAGCCAATCCTTTGTCCTTAGTATTTTGAGGGATCCACTTTCATCATCCATGCCATGCCATTCATTGAGCTTTCCTGAAATAATAGTCTTGGAATAGCATTAGCTCAATGAGCTATATGTTGTTATGAATTACCAAAACCACCTAGGGATAGTTGTACTTTCACTTTGGCATCTGGACAATCGACAATTTGGTTCTTTTTAGTTAGGAACCGAGTCCAGAATTTCCTGGCTGACTCTCCGGGCTATTGTGTTATGTGACTTAAGTCATCAGCATTCGGCGGTCGCACATAAGTGCCTTGGAAGTTGTCGAGGAATGCATCTTCCAGGTTCTCCCAGCTATCGATGGAGTTTGCTGGCAAGCTATTCAGCCAATGTCGAGCTGGTCCCTTGAGCTTTAGTGGGAGATACTTGACGGCGTGTAGATCATCTCCGCGGGCCATGTGAATGTGTAGGAGAAAATCTTCAATCCATACCACGGGGTCTGTGGTGCCAACATATGATTCAGTGTTTACGTGTTTGAACCCTTCTGGGAATTCATGATCCGTTACTTCGTCAGTGAAGCATAGGGGGTGTGCGGCGCCTCTATGCCGGGCTACATCAGATGCAGTTCGAATGATTCTGGTCTGTTGTATTCGGCCCGGCCGGACTTTTGTTTAGTGTATCCAGCGCGTCGGTCATCGTCGCGCATTGTGGCGCGCCCCCGCGATCCGTAGATCGATCTTGACTGTCCTGCTTTGTTTTCCAATACATCTCGCAGGTCCTTCATGTGGCCCCCGGCCTGCGCGTTTTTGCTTGTTTGGCGAGGGGTGCGGTCTGGACTTCGGGCTTGCATGCCGCTTTGTCTCGGCCACGTGGTGGTCGGTCAGCCGCATCATGCGCTGGTAGTGTGGGATTTAATGCCTCCTCTTCGAGTTGAGGTAGCAACCTGCGCTTTGGGTAACTTTTTGTAGGGCCCTCAAGTTCGTATTCCTCGACAGCCAGGACCTCGGTCCATCTATCAGTTAGCAGATCTTCATCATCTTGAAGTTGTCGCTGCTTTTTCTTTAGGCTTTTTGCAGTGGCCATAAGCCGGCGCTTGAAGCTTTCCTGCTCGACGGGATCCTCAGGCACGATGAATTCGTTGTCGTCAAGGCTCACCTCGTCTTCGGAGATAGGCATGTAATAATCATCCTCTGATTCTCCATCTGCTGCCTACTCCTTAGGGCTAGTTTGCCCCTCTTCCTGCTCGGATGTAACGCCCCAAGACCGACGCTCCAGAAGTCTTCCAGCTATCTTGTTGTTGCCGTGTGTTTTATTTTTGTTTGTTGCATTCATCATCGCATCATGCGCTTTGCATCTGCATTTGTTTTCGAAAACTTGCACCCATGTTTAGTTGCCGCTTCTCTCCATTATCTTCACTGATCGTTCCGAGCCAAACCACACTCTTGCACACGATTGCCTTGTCTCTCTACACAACCACGACCCTTCTTGCCGTGTCCGAAATTTTCCCGGACCCGACCCGGGCTGTCGTTACTGATGGGTCCGGATCATCCCCAAACATCTATAAAACATCTCCGTTTTCTTATTTGGGCTACCTAACCTATTTATCTCGACCGTCTGATTTCGATCAGATGATCAAAACCCCCATCTTCCTTATATATATAGACTCCCTTGTCCATTTTTAGACCAAACCCTAAATATTAGGAGCCTTGTCCCATCCTCCCAGCCGCTGCCGCCAGTCCTCTTCCCTTCGGGATCCTCCCAGATCCATTTCCTCCAACCAACGCCCGAGGCCATGCCTCCTCTTCCCTCCTCTGCCTCGTCCCCGCCGCCGCCAAGCAGCAACAGCAACCAGGTCGTCCCGCCTCCTTTTCCCCGTGCTCCTTCTCCTTCTGGTTGTCACTCTTCTCTCTCCCGTCTCAAATTTCTCACCTCTCTCTCTCAGGTGAACCCGGCCGCCATGGAGCCCCCTCATCGGCAAGCTGCTCAGGTCCCGCTGCCCCGTGCCGTTCCCGGCGGATCCCCTCACCCGTCATCGCCGGGTCCGGCGGGAACCAGCCAGAGACCGCCCCTGCAACTCCCGTCGGTCGCCCTGGATCTCATCTCCGGCGCCGTCCCCTGCTTCTGGCGTGCGAACATGCGAGGACGTCGAGCCCGCGCCAAGTCCCTGCCTCGCCGGAGAGATCTTCGCTGTCGCCGGGTCCGCCATCCCCGCGCCTCCCCCGCCTTGGATCAGTCCGCCTCCGCCTGGTCCTCTTCGCCCCGCCAAGTTCTCCATCGTCGCCGTCTTCTTCCCCTTCTTCACGGTCCCGAGGGCGCCACCCTGATCAGCGCCTCACCTCTGGTCAGATCGGCTCCCTAGGGCCGGATCCGCACGTCCGCTCCAGCCCTGCCGTCGCTGCTCCACGCCCCAAGTCCCTCGCCTCGCCGCCCCTTCGCCCGCTCATCTAAGCTCAGCTCCAGGCACCGCCCGCAGCTCGCTGCATCGAACAGGAGAACGAGCGCAGGAGCAGCGCTCGCGTTGACCGCGTCGCCAGGCCCAGCAGCCCCCCTGCCGGCCTCATCTCTCCATCCGACTTGGCCTCAGCCCAGGGTGAGCCTCCAAAGTTCCTGTAGCTCCAGATCCGGCCCATATAGTATTTTTTTTCCTGCTGCTGCGATTTTGTCATTTATCCAGTGATTTACTGTTTTACAGAAAAACCCCTAGACTTCAGGCATTTAATAACTCATGAACCAGGCATCACATGTAAATAATTTATATATGTAAAATGCTTGGAATTACATGTACTTTCATAATATCCCACTTTCATCCATGTTTGAAATGTTTAAAATGTTGTTTGATTAAATTTGCTTAAATGCCATGTTAAAATGATTTATTTCATAACTAAATAACCATAGCTCGGTTTTAAATAAACTTCATATGTAAATGGGGTGAAAAAATGCCTAGTTTAACATGGTGCACTTTATTTTCCTGTTTAATGACTCTAAAATATGGTTTAGGACAGAACAGTACCAAATTCATAATTTGCATATGGGGATTTTCCGGAATTGTTGTTTGTAACTTCCGGCCTCATTTAAACTTGCCTAAATAGTTAGATTACTTATGTTCCACCTCTTGCCATGTTTAACAACATTTAATATTGTTGTGTACTTAAACGAGATCAACTAAATAATTGCTTGTGGTGTTTCGCCAATATGCAACTCGTTGCATATTGAGCTCCACTTAACTTGTAGTATTGTTTGTTGCACTTTGCCATGTCATGCCTCTTTAAACCGGACATGCATCATACTTGGTTGTGCATCATGCCATGTTTATGTGATGGTTGTTTTACCATGTTGTTTGCTTCTTTCCGGTTTGCTTCTCTCGTTAGCTTCGGTTTCGTTCCGGAATTGTGAGGATTTGTTCGACTATGTTCGTTTGTCTTCTTCATGGACTCATTCTTCTTCCTAGCGGGATTTCAGCTACCCTGGATCTCACTACTATCATTGCTATGCTAGTTGTTTCGTTCTATCGCTATGCTGCGCTACCTATCACCTGTTTATCAAGCCTCCCAAATTGCCATGTCAGCCTCTAACCTTTTTCGCCCTTCCTAGCAAACCATTGCTTGGCTATGTTACCGCTTTTGCTCAGCCCCTCTTATAGCGTTGTTAGTTGCAGGTGAAGTTGAATATTGCTCCATGATGGACAGGATTATGTTGGGATATCACAATATCGCTTATTTTATTAATGTATCTATATACTTGGTAAAGGGTGGAAGACTCGGCCCTATGCCTGGTGTTTTGTTCCACTCTTGCCGCCCTAGTTTCCGTCATACCGGTGTTATGTTCCCGGATTTTGCATTCCTTATGCGGTTGGGTGATTTATGGGACCCCCTTGACAGTTCGCTTTGAATAAAACTCCTCCAGCAAGGCCCAACCTTGGTTTTACCATTTGCCTCACCTAGCCCTTTTTCCCTTGGGTTTCCGGAGCCCGAGGGTCATCTTTATTTTAACCCCCCCACCCCCCGGGCCAGTGCTCCTTTAAGTGTTGGTCCGAAATGAGCAGCCTGCGGGGCCACCTTGGGGCAACTTGAGGGCTGGTTTTACTCGTAGCTTGATTTATCCGGTGTGCCCTGAGAACGAGGTACGTGCGACTCCTATCGGGATTTGTCTGCACATCAGGCGGCTTTGCTGGTCTTGTTTTACCATTGTCGAAATGTCTTTAAACCGGGATTCTGAGTCTGATCAGGTCTTCCTGGTAGAAGGTATATCCTTCATTGATCGCGAGAGCTTATCATGGGCTAAGTTGGGACAGCCCTGCAGGGTTTAAACTTTCGAAAGCCGTGCCCGCGGTTATGTGGCAGATGGGAATTTGTTGATGTCCGGTTGTAGATAACTGACACCAGATTCGAATTAAAACGCATCAACCGTGTGTGTAGCCGTGATGGTCTCTTTTCGGCGGAGTCCGGGAAGTGAACACGGTTTTGGGTTATGTTTGATGTAAGTAGGAGTTCAGGATCACTTCTTGATCATTGCTAGCTTCAGGACCGTTCCATTTGCTCTCTTCTCGCTCTTATTTGCATATGTTAGCCACCATATATGCTTAGTCGCTGCTGCAACCTCACCACTTTACCCCTTCCTTACCCATTAAGCTTTGCTAGTCTTGATACCCATGGTAATGGGATTGCTGAGTCCTCGTGGCTCACAGATTACTACAACAATAGTTGCAGGTACAGGTTTTGCAATGATCATGACGCGAGAGCGATGTTACTTGTTTTGGAGTTCTTCTTCTGCTTCTTCTTCGATCAGGGATAGGTTCCAGGTCGGCAGCCTAGGCTAGCAGGGTGGATGTCATTTGAGCTTCTGTTTGTGGTGCATCCGTAGTCGGATGTTGTTCTCATGTATGATATATCGTTGTATTCGTGTGGCATTGTATGCCTCTTATATGTATCCCCATCTATTATGTAATGTTGACGTAATGATATCCACCTTGCAAAAGCGTTTCAATATGCGGTTCTATCCTTGGTGGGACCTTCGAGTCTCTTTAGGATAGTATCGCATATTGGGCGTGACAAGTTGGTATCAGAGCCTCGACCGACCATAGGAGCCCCCTTGATTGTTGGCAGTTGTTGAGTCTAGAAGAAAACTATTTTTTAGTCTTAGGATTATATATATCGGAGAGTAGGACTCTTTTTACTCCTCAGTCCCTTCGTCGCTCTGGTGAGGTCTCCTGACGTAGATGTTTTGACTTTCCTCTCCTCAAATTTCACTAAAAAAATTTAGGATCACGTGGGTATCTTGGAGTCGTTCCGATGGTTTTGTGACGAGAACATTGTTCTTGGTGCCTCCTGTCTTTTATGTGGCAGTGACCCGGGGAGTTGAGCTCCGAGGTGTTATCGTCACAATTTTATCGTTGCAGTTCTGGAATACCTGAGTTTTGCCGACATCGAAAATCTCTTTTATGCAGTTGTTGGTGAGATAACCTCGACGCCACCCAGTACTGGGGCGGGAGTTCGGGAGTATTGCCATAGCTCGTATAACGGATGCTTTTCGAAGGTTGAGGTACACGATTTCCGGAGTTTTCTTGGTTATGTATTGATGGCTGGATACAGCTAGATGTAGGGATTGTTAGTTTGGGTGAGATATATTGCTTCCCCTGTATCCCCAACACCAGATTGGATAACCAGAAAGTTTCGGGAGTTTATAGGTGGGAATTCCAGTAGCTCCTAGAATATCTTTCCGATAGATGCATGATATGGGATTAGGTAAGTCTCTATCATATGTATTTGTTCCGTCTTATTCTGCAAGCCAATCCTTGTTTTGTTTTGTTGTGGTATTCGAGTTGCTTCAATGTCAAGTGTTGATTCAATACTTTTCCTAAGCAGTGTTCTCATATTTCTATGAGAGTGGTAATCCTTCTTGATCATCGAGATTGTCATCCCAATTCTTTCCAACCGGTGCGCTTCTCTTCGAGATGATCCCATCATTCCCCCCATCCGCAAGATCAATTCTAAGTTTTCTCAACGGTGTTTGTTTCGTTCATCCCAAGTTGTCTTTGTTTTACCCCACTGTCAGTGTCAAAACCGGCGGATCTCGGGTAGGGGGTCCCGAACTGTGCGTCTAGGCGGATGGTAACAGGAGACGAGGGACACGATGTTTTTACCCAGGTTCGGGCCCTCTTGATGGAGGTAAAACCCTACGTCCTGCTTGATTAATATTGATGATGTGGGTTACAAGAGTAGATCTACCACGAGATCAAGGAGGCTAAACCCTAGAAGCTAGCCTATGGTATGATTGTTGTTCGTCCTATGGACTAAAGCCATCCGGTTTATATAGACACCGGAGAGGGCTAGGGTTACACAGAGTCGGTTACAATGGTAGGAGATCTACATATCCGTATTGCCAAGCTTGCCTTCCACGCCAAGGAAAGTCCCATCCGGACACGGGACGAAGTCTTCAATCTTGTATCTTCATAGTCTTGGAGTCCGGCCGATGATGGTAGTTCAGCTATCCGGACACCCCCTAGTCCGGGACTCCCTCAATAGCCCCTGAACCAGGCTTTAATGACGACGAGTCCGGCGCGCATGTTGTCTTCAGCATTGCAAGGCGGGTTCCTCCTCCGAATAATTTATAGAAGATTGTGAACACCAGGATAGTGTCCGGCTCTGCAAAATAAATTCCACATACAACCGTAGAGAGAATAATATTACACAAGTTCAATCTGCTGACGTATTTTGTGGCGTAACATCACACCACTACCAAGCCTTCAAATTGTTTTTATTGTTCCATCTCAGTGCGTTTAGCGAGGCGGTTTCCTTGGCACGTCTTGTCGAAGCAGAGATCGTGTTCCCCTTATTCCGGGATTCCCATCAATACGGACGTGGGTAACCCAACCGCGCCATTGATTGCGGCGCTTGGGAGATAAGCGAGTTTTATCAGGCCGGTGGGGACGCATGTTTCCGTCCGCCCATATAAGGGGATAAAGATCCAACCTTTTTACCTGCGCCTTCTTCCTCCTTGGCTTATCCATCTCTGCGAACTCGAGCTCTAGAGCCCAAGCCCGCACATCTCACCTCAACCTTCTCCAAATATGTCCAGAGTGGGAGGCAAGTGGATGGCCTCCTCTGTCACGGAGGGGCATATCCAGAAGCTGCGCAGCGCCGGATACTTGTCCAGCGACATCGCGCATCGGCTCCCCGATGAGGGAGAGCTCATCCCCACCCCTAGGCCCCATGAGAGGGTAGTATTCCTTCCCCATTTCCTCCGCGGACTGGGCTTCCCACTTCATCCCTTTGTCCAGGGGCTCATGTTCTACTACGGCCTAGATTTCCATGATCTGGCCCCGAATTTTATCCTCAACATCTCGGCGTTTATCGTCGTGTGCGAGGCCTTCCTTTGCATCCAGCCCCACTTCGGCTTGTGGCTCAAGACCTTCAATGTCAAGCCGAAGGTTGTGAAGGGCAGCCAAGCGGAGTGCGGAGGCGCCATGGTGGGCAGGATGTCCCACGTTACGTGGCTGGAGGGATCTTTCGTGGAAACCATTAAGGGGTGGCAATCGGGGTGGTTCTACATCACCGAGCTGCGTGACCCTGATTGGGCAACGGCCCCCGAATTCAGATCCGGTATCCCTACATGGCTCACCTCCTGGAAAGAGAGTGGCCGGATCTGGGGGGATTCGGAGGAGCTGACCGGACTCCAAGCCTGTATCCAGAAGTTGGTGGACAAGAAGCTCAAGCTTGTCGACGTAGTCCAGGGCATGCTCATCCGCCGGATTCTCCCGTGCCAACGACGGGGCTTCAACATGTGGGAGTTCGATCCGGCGCAGCACCAGACTTTGAATGGGCTCTTCGACACTACGTACGAAGAGGTCTGGAAGGTGTTGTTCAAGGGTGCCGAGGCTCCCGCATCCGCTACCGAAGATCGCGGATTCAGCTCGCAGCGTCCAGCTGACGAGGTAAGTGATATTGTCCTTTACGGGACGCTTGTTATTCATAGTTTGACTCTATGCGGGATCTAAACTCCCTTTCCTTTGACAGGACTGGCTGAAGAAGGCCGCACAGGCTATCTGTCCAGCCCCATTGCCAGAGGACCCAGCTGACGCCCGCCTAACGGGGCTGCTGGCTCCGGCACCCCACGTGGTGCCGGAGAAGAAGGCCAAGAAGAAGGCCACGGGGACTCGGAAGAGTTCCCGTTTTCAGGTGCTATCGGACGATGAATCCGAGGCCGACTCCTCCCACCAAGGCGAGGAGGAGAAGAAGAAAGCCTCTCCCCCAGCGGGGGGAGGGAAGAAAAGGAAGGCCTCCCCAACAAGGGAGGCCGAAGGGTCCAAGAGGGGAAAAACTCTTCCCCCGGACTGTTCCGCCAACGCCAGTGACGACGACGAGGACTGGCCTCCAAGGGCCAAGCCTCTGGCGAGATCGTAAGTATCCGGACTCCCGAATAACTTCAAGGTTTTTGTTTTCCGCCACATTATGTCTTTCTAATGCCGCATACAACCCTGCAGTCCGCCTAAGGATGATCTCCCCACTTCGTCGAGCGGGTCCTTAGGGGCGTCGGATATGGATTCTCTTCCGACTGCCTCCACCCCCCGTGATGCGGACGATGTCGAGGTGGGATCCCAGGAAGGGACCCACCAGGAGGAGAGGGCCCCGGAGGTGTCGCGGGACAACCTCCCGGACTTTGCACCGGACTCAGCCCCGGAACCCATAGTGGCTCCGGAGTCCGGCGGGCGACCCCTTCGTAAGAAGTGCAAGACTGCGACGCCGGCTGCCTCCGTCCAACCGGAGGTGCCGGATAATTTGCTAGAGGCGCTCAATAGCGCCTCTATTGAAGAGGAACACCGCACTATTATGAGTGCGGTGATTCAGAAAGTTCAGCTCGCCAAGAACGGGCTGACCGAAGCCTGCAGCAGCCTTCTAACAGGCTTTGAGGTAAGAATTTCAATATATGTAAAATGGTACCGCATAGACAGTAGCCCCTGATGCTCAGTTCGGTGTTCGGAAAGAAAAGCCGGACTGAGGATCTTTAGAAAGATAAACGCAGGAGTCATGAAAATATGTCAATATGGGATTGCAGGCTGTGCTGCTGACCTCTGTCGCACTGACTGCGGAGGTCAAAACTTTGAAGGAAAACCTCGAGCGGTCCGAGAACGAGCTCAGCCATGCCAAGAAGCAGCTCGAGGAAAAAGAAGGTGAGTAATACCTTATGAAAATTGTACCTTACAGAAAAGGATTTGGTTGCAAGAAAAATGACAAGGATAACTGGGGTATTGCAGGTGCCACTAACGAGGTGGCGACCCTGAAGGAGGCGGTGGCCGCGGCCGAACGCAATGCGGCTGCGGAGCGCACCGAGCGAGAGAAACAAGAGGCGCGGGTGGCGAAGGTACAACAAGAGCTCCAGGATCTCGTGAGGAAACATGAGAGCCTGGAGCGTGACTCGAAGACTCGAGAGTCTGAGCTTGCAACGGCTCTTGAGAGTGCCAAAGCCGCTAAGGCTGAAGCCTACAAGGCCCTCCAGGAGATCGAGGCGGTAAAGAAAATAGCAGCGGGTAAGGCATTTTTCATGCAAAGTAAGCATGTGAGTGTTAATTACCTGTCGCTTACCCGAACTCGGAGCTCTCCAGGAGCGTTCGCAGATCTTCCTCGCAACGTGTCTGATGCTGCCGCATTCTACCGGGCCGAGGAGGGGAGCTCGACGGAGAAGGTCTTCTGGTCTCAGTATGCTGAGGCCGAACATCCGGTGCCCCTTAGCGACCAACTAAAGCTGCTGGTCGAGCTCCACAAGGCGGCCGAACAGGCCATGAAGGGCCTCATAGTTCGGCTATGGCCTAAGGAGGCCATGCATGGGAGCTACTTCGTCCTGGTGCGGCGGCTGGTGGATGCGTGCCCGTGGGTTGAAGTCATCAAGCACTCCGCCTGTATTGAAGGTGCGCGTCGGGCCCTTGCCCGCGCAAAGGTGCACTGGGGCAAGATGGATGCCCAGAAGCTTGTGACGGACCCCCCACCAGAGGGCAAGGAGCATCATATGCCCGAGATGTATTATAGGAGTATGCTGAAGGGCACCCGCACTATTGCGGGTGAGTGCTCCAAAGATGTAATATTTGAGTAGACTCGCATTTTGTTATCATGTGCGCTGAAAACTTGGTTCATATGCGCTAAGCAACGCTTGTTAATTTAAAATATTACCTTCTGTGCGGCTGTTTATCAAATTTGAGAGATGGCAAGTCGTCGGCTTCAGCCCCCATGCTACGAGTGCTGGGGTGTTCGGGATAAACTCGAGCGCTCTTGTTCCTATTTTTGGGTCCATCTAGGGAGGCGCTCAACACAACGAACAAGGCAACCGGACTTATAATGCTTGAACACTCTCACTTAGCCATAGAATTCTATAATTTTAAATTTCGGCGAAGCCCCTAGTTTTCGGAAGGCCGAATTTGGGGCGCTATCCACGCCTTGGCCGGGCAGAATCCGGCTCCTCGCTCGAAGCGGCATAAGTCTTTAGGGACTCACAAAGAACCTCTCGAACAGCGACCAGCTCTCGCCTCATCATGACAGTCAGTTTTAGCTTTCTCCACTGAGGCGTTAACCTAGCTCAACTGGGGCGCAATCGCAGTGGTTCTCCTAGTGCTACCTTAGCCGATAAAACGGAACGTAAGGTACCAAAACATGGGAGCCGGGCAAACCCAACTATTGACCCAAGAACATGATTCAGAGCCGATGCATATAATGCTATAAGTTCGGGGTGCCGCACTTGTGAAAGTGTTCGGACTTATCACACCATAACGCGGGAAACATAAGCCCCTGGTGTATTTAGCCGTACCAAAACGTATGGATGCAACATGTCATAGATGAACATATGTGTAATAAAGAAATGCAATTAGAAGCAAAAATGTGCTACATTGCTTTATTCAATAAAAACTGCTGTAAGTGTAGGACGATACAAGTGGTGCGGTAAGCAAGGGATGGGACTGTTTAACATGTCCCCCTCCAGGGGTAGGCTACGGAATAATGCATAAAACAGGTTTAATGCTCATGATGGAGACCACCTAGGTTTTCGTTGTAGCCTTTCTCCTTCCCTGGCTATTGCATCGTGGGTTCGGCATGTCTGCTGCCAGACAGGGCCTCTGACGAACGGAGTCCTGTAGGTAAAAAATCAAAGGAAAAGAAAAAGAAATGACACACTTAAGAGCCCCTGGTGCGGTTGAGCTGCAGTCTGGGCTTATCGTGGTCGAACCCCTTGCCCCATGCCCATGGTATCTTCAGAGCGTAATGGAGTACGCGAAGGGTCTGTCTTAATGTTTTACAGGGGCTGGGGTTGGGGCCGCACTGCTACGCATGCTCGGAACGTGCCAGGTGGTCGTGTTGTAGGTTACTCCGGGCACGCTTAGCTGTGTCCGGCCGCTTGGCAGCCGGACTCGAGAATTGCCTTAAAAGGCTGCTTTGTACTTCTGCCGCGAGAGCCGCTGTATGTTCCTCCGTTCGGAGGGAGCGTTCAGTGTTTTCGTTGACCGTGATGACTCCTATAGGGCCTGGCATCTTGAGCTTGAGGCATGTGTAGTGCGGCACCGCATTGAACTTTGCGAACGCGGTACGTCCGAGCAAGGCATGATAGCCGCTGCGGAACGGGACTATGTCGAAGATTAACTCCTCGCTTCGGAAGTTATCCGGGGATCCGAAGACCACTTCCAGTGTAACTGAGCCTGTACAATTGGCTTCTACACCTGGTATGACGCCTTTAAAGGTCGTCTTGGTAGGTTTAATCCTTGAGGGGTCTATGCCCATTTTGCGCACCGTGTCCTGATAAAGCAGGTTTAGGCTGCTGTCGCCGTCCATCAGGACTCTAGTGAGATGAAATCCATCGATGATTGGGTCTAGAACCAATGCGGAGAACCCACCATGGCGAATGCTGGTGGGGTGGTCCCTTCGGTCAAAGGTGATCTGGCAAGAGGACCATGGATTGAACTTCGGGGCAACTGGCTCCATTGCGTATACATCCCTGAGTGCACGCTTCCGCTCCCTTTTGGGTATGTGCGTGGCATATATCATGTTCACCGTCCGCACCTGTGTGGGGAAACCCTTATGTCCTCTATTGTTCGGCGGTCGGGTCTCTTCCTCGTCGTCGCTATGTAGCCCCTTGTCGCTGTTTTCGGCAATTAACTTGCCTGCCTGCTTGAACACCCAACAGTCCCTATTGGTGTGGTTAGCTGGCTTTTTAGGGGTGCCATGTATCTGGCACAAGCGGTCAAGAATTCGGTCCAAATTGGACGGACCCTGAGTTGTTCTTTTGAATGGCTTTTTCCGTTGACCGGGTTTAGAGCCTCTGAATCCAGCATTGACTGTCGTATCCTCACTGTTATCACCGTTAATGCGGCGTTTGTTTTTGTTGCGACGCGACCTGCCACTACGGTCCTTGATATCCGGACTGCCAGCTTTTTTATTAAGGTTGTTGCTGCGTGCTAGCCAGCTATACCTGGCCATACCTCGGGCCGGGCTGGGCTTCGGGCCGGGCCTAGCCAAGCCCGACGCAAAAAACCCAGGCCCAGGCCCGGCCCGGCCCGACCAACGGGCCTGTTTTTTGGGCCCGAGCCCGGCCCGAACACCTAAAAGCCCGTCGGGCTTCAGGCCAGCCCGGCCCGACCTTCAGGAAAGGGCAAAAATGACGGGCCCGGGCCCGGCCCGGCCCGACCTTCGGGCTCAAAATCTAGGCCCGAGCCCGGCCCGGGGGCAGCGTCGGGCCGGGCCGGGTCGGGCTTTTTCGGGCCGGGTCAGGCCGGGCCGGCCGGGCCGGGCTTCCCATGGCCAGGTATATAGCCAGCTGTCCTCACCCGCACAGAAGCGGGTCATGAGTGATGTAAGGGATGCCATGGATTTCGGCTTTTCCTGTCCCAGGTGCCGGGCACGCCACTCGTCGCGGATGTTATGCTTGAAGGCCGCGAGGGCCTCGGCATCCGGACAGTCGACGATTTGGTTTTTCTTGGTTAAGAACCGTGTCCAGAATTGTCTGGCCGATTTGTCTGGCTGCTGAATTATGTGGCTTAGGTCATCTGCATCTGGTGGTCGCACGTACGTGCCTTGGAAGTTATCGAGGAATGTGGCTTCCAGGTTCTCCCAACACCCGATTGACTCTGCTGGCAAGCTGTTAAGCCAGTGTCGGGCTGGTCCTTTAAGTTTGAGTGGGAGATATTTGATGGCATGGAGATCGTCTCCGCGGGCCATGTGGATGTGGAGGAGATAGTCCTCGATCCAGACCGCGGGGTCTGTTGTGCCATCATAAGATTCAATATTGACGGGTTTAAACCCTTCTGGGATTTGATGATCCATTACCTCATCTGTGAAGCACAGTGGGTGTGCGGCGCCTCTGTACTGGGCGATATCGCGACGGAGCTCAAAAGAGCTTTGTCTGTTGTGTTCGGCCCGGACGGACTTACTGTGTCCGGGGTGACGGTGATTGTCACGTATCGTGGGGCGCCCACGTGATCCATAGATCGATCTTGATTGTCTTGCCTTATCCTCCAATATGTCGCGCAGGTCCGGAGTGTTCCCCTGTGGCCTTGTGCTTTTCGAGCGATGCCGGGGTACGGGTCTAGTGAAGGGCCTTGAGGCCTCTCTGTCGCGACCACAGGGTGGTCGATCAGCCGTATTGTCTCCTGGTGAAGCAGGATCATATGCCTCCACCTCTGATCGGGGGAGCAGCTTATGTTTGGGGTAGCTTTTGGAGGGGCGTTCGAGTTCATGCTCTTCGGCCGCGAGGACTTCGGTCCATCTGTCGGCTAGCAGATCTTGATCAGCTCTAAGCTGCTGCTGCTTTTTCTTGAGGCTGTTTGTCGTGGCCATAAGCCTGTGTTTGAAACGCTCCTGTTCGACGGGATCCTCAGGCACGACGAATTCGTCGTCGTCGAGGCTTGCCTCGTCTCCGGAGGGAGGCATATAGTCCTCTACCTCTTCTTCGGCCGCTCTCTCATGAGGGCTGGCGCCCCCCTCCTCCTGTGCTGGATCTTGCTAGAGTGGGTTGTCTTCGGCACTATCCGGTGTATTATTGTCTCCGGTGCCGGAATCCTCATTCTTGCTATGGCGGGATTTAGAGCGGCGCCGCTGACGCCGGCTCTTGGGTTGTTTCTTGGAGGGGTCATCCTCCGCTATTCCTTCGCCGTTCCCATCCTTTGGGATATCCACCATGTATATGTCGTATGAAGAGGTGGCTTTCCAGTGCCCGGTGGGCGCTGGTTCTTGGTCGTCTCCGGCATCGTCGTCCATACCGTCGATGTCCTCAGAGTCGTAATCTAGCATGTCGGTTAGGTCGTCGATAGTGGCTACCAAGTGGGTGGTGGGTGGGCTCTGAATTTCTTCGTCGTCTGCATCCCAACCGTCCTGGCCGCAGTCCGGCCAGGCCTCTCCTGATAATGAGAGGTACTTTATCGAACTCAAGAGGTCGCCAAAGGGTGAGCGTTGAAAGATGTCCGCCGCGGTGAACTCCATGATCGGCGCCCAATCGGATTCGACTGGAGGGGGCGCGGGAGGTCCGGAGTCTGGCACCTCGGAGTCACAAGCTTCATGGGGGACAAGATCGGTGTTCGGCTCTATCGCCGTAGAGGTTGCAGCCCCCGAGGTGGTGTCTAGCCATCCATCCTTGGTCTGCACAGCCGGCTCCGAGTCGAAGATCGGAGCGGGTTCGAGTGCGGCCTCCAGGGTACTGTCCGGCTGCAGAGCTAAATCATGCCCATCGTGACAGTACGGCACGCTCGGCTGTGGCTCGAATCCGTCGAGGATTAAGTCCCCACGGATGTCAGCCGTGAAGTTCAAACTTCCAAATCTGACCTGACGGCCAGGGGCGTAGCCTTCGATCTGCTCCAGCTGGCCAAGCGAATTGGCCTGCAGTGTGAAGCCGCCGAATACGAAGATCTGTCCGGGGAGGAAGGTCTCACCCTGGACTGCATTGTCGTTGATGATCGAAGAAGCCATCAAGCCTATCGGTGACGACACAGAGGAACTCTCAATGAAAGCACCAATGTCGGTGTCAAAACCGGCGGACCTCGGGTAGGGGGTCCCGAACTATGCGTCTAGGCGGATGGTAACAGGAGACGAGGGACACGATGTTTTTACCCAGGTTCGGGCCCTCTTGATGGAGGTAAAACCCTACGTCCTGCTTGATTAATATTGATGATGTGGGTTACAAGAGTAGATCTACCACGAGATTAAGGAGGCTAAACCCTAGAAGCTAGCCTATGGTATGATTGTTGTTCGTCCTATGGACTAAAGCCATCCGGTTTATATAGACACCGGAGAGGGCTAGGGTTACACAGAGTCGGTTACAATGGTAGGAGATCTACATATCCGTATCGCCAAGCTTGCATTCCATGCCAAGGAAAGTCCCATCCGGACACGGGACGAAGTCTTCAATCTTGTATCTTCATAGTCTTGGAGTCCGGCCGATGATGGTAGTTCGGCTATCCGGACACCCCCTAGTCCGGGACTCCCTCACCCACCCTCCCACCCTTTTCTTCAAGGACTCATATGTTTTAATCAAGTATCCATTTATTCATGTGAAGTCACTTCACTCTTTTCAATCAATGTTCTTATCCAGTGATTTCCCATGAAGATGCTCAATGGTTTCAAGTTCATCATCCTGCATTGTTGTTTCTTCTCCGGTGGATCCAATTCAAGCTTTGTCGATCATATCCTTTCCTTGTTTCAAATGTCTTCTCTTGCCGATGCACCTCTTTATCATTCACTTCTTCCTATTCATTTGTTCTGGAGTGCTGAAGATATCTCACAAGACTTCTATTTCCATTCTCAATCCGTTCAAGATATTTCGAGGTTTTTCTCTCTTTCAAGCTATTTAATTCTACCGGTGCAATCTCTATTTCAAGCAATCCTTCAACGGTGTTTCTTTTGAGTGGGCCCTAACCCACAGGTCTTTTTCCAGGATCTTACCTGACTCTTCTAATTTTCCCGGAGCCATTCCCAAGGTCTTTCGAAATTTGACGTAAGAATGATTTTTCATCAGTCATATTCCTTCTCCAAGATTGCTTTCAGAATATTTTCATCGTTGGTTCATCATTTCTATTCTTCTTTGTTCCGGAGTATCTCAACAATTCATGGTGGTGTTTCTCATCATCATTCTCAGATTTTGAAGACCGAAGAAGAGTTCCTCTTAAATCCTTACCCGTTCTTCCAAAGATGCATAGTTTAAGTTTGATGCCATCCTCTCATAATTGTTTTTGATTGTGACAATTCTTTTCACCCATCCGGAGCATTTCATGAGTTGTTTCCATTTCATTCCTTCGAAGGCCATCATGTCATAATTCTTCGTTCTCAGCGTGTAGCTATCATTCTCCAAATCTTACCGGTGCATCGTTCAAATAACCTCTAATCAGTTCATGGCCTCTTCGTTCTCTTATATCTAAATCCCCTCAAGTATCTTCATTCGTTTTCCAATTCTTCCCTGTGAATTGTGCCTTTGCTACCCTCATTTTCAATTCTTACGGCGGTTTGTTCAAGATTCCTCTTCCTTTGTTCTCATATTAATTTATTCGTTGTTTCTATCCCACCGGTGGTTCCATCAAGACCTTCTCAAGTTTGCGCTATATCTCTCTTAATCCTTTCTACGGGAATAAGTAGTATGCCAAATCCGTTGCTTATCATCAATTTAAATTGGTGAAGGTTAGGCATAACGTAATTCTTATTATTGTTTCATCCAAGTAATTTAGTTTCTTCTTTCCGGAGTTGTTCATCATGTCACATTTCCCGGTTCGAGATGTTTCATCTTTTCGTTTCTGGAGTTCCAAGTTTTCTCGGTTATATCGTCGCAAAGCTCCATCTAAATCATCGCAAGGCTTCACCTTGTGTTTTCAACTTCTCTTTCTTTCTATCATCCTTTCATTACCGGAGTTCTTCATGGAGGCTCTACATGGTGGTTCGTCAAGGATTCTTTTCATTCTTCAATTGTTCTTCAAGATTTCTCTCAAAGCTATGATACGCCAAGCTACACTCTAAAATAAACACGGTGCTCAACACATGTTTTGTTTTGAGGAGCTCAAGTTTTCTTCATCTTGCATTCCAAAGTGCAATTCTTTCTACCTTATCTTTTGAGGTGGTGTTATGTCACTCTTGACAATTTCCATTCATGTTTCTCGATTCACATGTTGTTAAGAATCAGGTATTCTAAACCCATCACTTTCTTCCTTGGAGTTATCTTGGGTTATATTTCACCTAAAGCCTTCCCTAAGGAATGTTGCTATTGTGGTGCTTATCAATGATCCAAGTTTTCTCCTATCCTCTCGGCAAAAGCAGTTTTCATCCCTTCGTTGATCTCAAACAAGCAATTGTTTTTCGTTAGTGGCAGGTTGTCACCTCATCATTTTGATATGTTTGCCATAAGCCCACAACAAGCTTGTGCTTTTCGTTGTTGATTTTCCAACAACTCCGTTCAATTCTTCTTTGCAAGGATGCTTTCCAAGCTCATTTGTGGCAGAAGTTGGCATTTTCTTCTCCGTTCTTTTATCCCAATGATCTATCTTCTTTTCATTCTTCCGGAGGCATGGTGATGTTGCTCCCTTCACTCATCATCTCGGATTGTGAGGTCATGTTCTTTTCATGCTTATCCATTTAACAGGCGTGTTGTGTCCTCCATTCAAGTTCTTTTCATCTTATCAAGTCTTGCATCTCTTTACAACCGAAGTGCTGCCCGAATTCTTTCTCTCTCATCTTGTTTTAACCAGAGTGGTTTCGAATTCTATCTTGTACATTAAACTCTTGATTCATGTATTTGCAACCTCTTGGTTCTTGTTGTATCCCTTGTTCCTCTTTTCTAACGGAGTGTTTTCAACTTTGCTCATCTTAGTTGTTTTCTTTCTTTCATTTTGCTCAACATCTCAAGGTTCATGGTATCACTCGTTTGTCGAAGAAGCGACTTAGTTTACCTCTTATCTTCCTCTTCCTTTTCCCTCCGATGCCATGCTAGATCTCGGGACGAGATCCTCTCGTAGTGGTGGAGTGTTGTAATGCCCCAAGACCGACGCTCCAGAAGTCTTCCAGCTATCTTGTTGTTGCCATGTGTTTTATTTTTGTTTGTTGCATTCATCATCGCATCATGCGCTTTGCATCTGCATTTGTTTTCAAAAACTTGCACCCATGTTTAGTTGCCACTTCTCTCCATTATCTTCGCTGACCATTCCGAGCCGAACCACACTCTTGCACACGATCGCCTTGTCTCTCTACACAACCATGACCCTTCTTGCCGTATCCGAAATTTTCCCGGACCCGACCCTGGCTGTCGTTACCGATGGGTCCGGATCATCCCCAAACATCTATAAAACATCTCCGTTTTCTTATTTGGGCTACCTAACCTATTTATCTCGATCGTCTGATTTCGATCAGATGATCCAAACCCCCCTCTTCCTTATATATATAGACTCCCTTGTCCATTTTTAGACCAAACCCTAAATATTAGGAGCCTTGTCCCATCCTCCCAGCCGCCGCCGCCAGTCCTCTTCCCCTCGGGATCCTCCCAGATCCATTTCCTCCAACCAGCGCCCGAGGCCGTGCCTCCTCTTCCCTCCTATGCCTCGTCCCCGCCGCCGCCAAGCAGCAGCAGCAACCAGGCCGTCCCGCCTCCTTTTCCCCGTGCTCCTTCTCCTTCTGGTTGTCACTCTTCTCTCTCCCGTCTCAAATTTCTCACCTCTCTCTCTCAGGTGAACCTGGCCAATATGGATCCCCCTCGTCGGCAAGCTGCTCAGGTCCCGCTGCCCCGCGCCGTTCCTGGCGGATCCCCTCACCCGTCGTCGCCGGGTCCGGCGGGAACCAGCCAGAGACCGTCCCTGCAACTCCTGTCGGCCGCCCTGGATCTCATCTCCGGCGCCGTCCCCTGCTTCTGGCGTGCGAACACGCGAGGACGTCGAGCCTGCGCCAAGTCCCAGCCTCACCGGAGAGATCTTCACCGTCGCCGGGTCCGCCATCCCCGCGCCTCCCCCGCCTTGGATCAGTCCGCCTCCGCCTGGTCCTCGTCGCCCCGCCAAGTTCACCATCGTTGCCGTCTTCTTCCTCTGCTTCACGGGCCCGAGGGCGCCACCCTGATCAGCGCCTCGCCTCTAGTCAGATCGGCTCCCTAGGGCCGGATCCGCACGCCCGCTCCAGCCCTGTCGTCGCCGCTCCACGCCCCAAGTCCCTCGCCTCGCCACCCCTTCACCCGCTCGTCGGAGCTCTACTCCAGGCGTCGCCCGCAGCTCGCTGCATCGAACAGGAGAACGAGCGCACGAGCAGCGCTCGCGTTGACCGCGTCGCCAGGCCCAGCAGCCCCCCTGCCGGCCTCATCTCTCCATCCGACTGGGCCCCAGCCCAGGGTGAGCCTCCAAAGTTCCTGTAGCTCCAGATTCGGCCCATATAGTATTTTTTTTCCTGCTGCTGCGATTTTGACATTTATCCAGTGATTTACTGTTTTACAGAAAAACCCCTAGACTTCATGCACTTAATAACTCATGAACCGTGCATCACATGTAAATAATTTATATATGTAAAATGCTTGGAATTACATGTACTTTAATAATATCCCACTTTCATCCATGTTTAAAATTTTTAAAATGTTTTTTGATTAAATTTGCTTAAATGACATGTTAAAATGATTTATTTCATAACTAAATAACCGTAGCTCGGTTTTAAATAAACTTCATATGTAAATGGGGTGGAAAAATGCCTAGTTTAACATGGTGCACTTTATTTTCCTGTTTAACGACTCTAAAATATGGTTTAGAACAGAACAGTACCAAATTCATAATTTGCATATGGGGATTTTCTGGAATTGTTGTTTGTAACTTCCGGCCTCATTTAAACTTGCCTAAATAGTTAGATTACTTATGTTCCACCTCTTGCCATGTTTAACAACATTTAATATTGTTGTGTACTTAAACGAGATCAACTAAATAATTGCTTGTGGTGTTTCGCCAATATGCAACTCGTTGCATATTGAGCTCCACTTAACTTGTAGTATTGTTTGTTGCACTTTGCCATGTCATGCCTCTTTAAACCGGACATGCATCATACTTGGTTGTGCATCATGCCATGTTTATGTGATGGTTGTTTTACCATGTTGTTTGCTTCTTTCCGGTTTGCTTCTCTCGTTAGCTTCGGTTTCGTTCCGGAGTTGTGAGGATTTGTTCGACTATGTTCGTTTGTCTTCTTCATGGACTCGTTCTTCTTCCTAGCGGGATTTCAGGCAAGATGACCGCTACCCTGGATCTCACTACTATCATTGCTTTGCTAGTTGTTTCATTCTATCGCTATGCTGCGCTACCTATCACCTGTTTATCAAGCCTCCCAAATTTCCATGTCAGCCTCTAACCTTTTTCGCCCTTCCTAGCAAACCGTTGCTTGGCTATGTTACCGCTTTTGCTCAGCCCCTCTTATAGCGTTGTTAGTTGCAGGTGAAGTTGAAGATTGCTCCATGATGGACAGGATTATGTTGGGATATGACAATATCTCTTATTTTATTAATGTCTCTATATACTTGGTAAAGGGTGGAAGACTCGGCCCTATGCCTGGTGTTTTGTTCCACTCTTGCCGCCCTAGTTTCCGTCATACCGGTGTTATGTTCCCGGATTTTGCGTTCCTTCCGCGGTTGGGTGATTTATGGGACCCCCTTGACAATTCGCTTTGAATAAAACTCCTCCAGCAAGGCCCAACCTTGGTTTTACCATTTACCTCACCTAGCCCTTTTTCCCTTGGGTTTCCGGAGCCCGAGGGTCATCTTTATTTTACCCCCCCCCCCCCCGGGCCAGTGCTCCTTTGAGTGTTGGTCCGAAATGAGCAGCCTGTGGGGCCACCTCAGGGCAACTTGAGGGCTGGTTTTACTCGTAGCTTGACTTATCCGTGTGCCCTGAGAACGAGGTACGTGCGACTCCTATCGGGATTTGTCGGCATATCGGGCGGCTTTGCTGGTCTTGTTTTACCATTGTTGAAATTTCTTGTAAACCGGGATTCCGAGTCTGATCGGGTCTTCCTGGGAGAAGGTATATCCTTCGTTGATCGCGAGAGCTTATCATGGGCTAAGTTGGGACACCCCTGCAGGGTTTAAACTTTCGAAAGTCGTGCTCGCGGTTATGTGGCAGATGGGAATTTGTTAATGTCCGGTTGTAGATAACTGACACCAGATTCGAATTAAAACGCATCAACCGTGTGTGTAGCCGTGATGGTCTCTTTTCGGCGGAGTCTGGGAAGTGAACACGGTTTTGGGTTATGTTTGACGTAAGTAGGAGTTCAGGATCACTTCTTGATCATTGCTAGCTTCACGACCGTTCCATTTGCTCTCTTCTCGCTCTTATTTGCGTATGTTAGCCACCATATATGCTTAATCGCTGCTGCAACCTCACCACTTTACCCCTTCCTTACCCATTAAGCTTTGCTAGTCTTGATACCCATGTAATGGGATTGCTGAGTCCTCGTGGCTCACAGATTACTACAACAACAGTTGCAGGTACAGGTTTTGCGATGATCATGACGCGAGAGCGATGTTACTTGTTTTGGAGTTCTTCTTCTGCTTCTTCTTCGATCAGGGATAGGTTCCAGGTCGGCAGCCTGGGCTAGCAGGGTGGATGTCGTTTGAGCTTCTGTTTGTGGTGCATCCGTAGTCGGATGTTGTTCTCATGTATGATATATCGTTGTATTCGTGTGGCATTGTATGCCTCTTATATGTATCCCCATCTATTATGTAAGGTTGATGTAATGATATCCACCTTGCAAAAGCATTTCAATATGCGGTTCTATCCTTGGTGGGACCTTCGAGTCTCTTTAGGATAGTATCGCATATTGGGCGTGACATCGGCCTGCTCGAAGCCTGGCTCGGCAGGATTGTTTTGGTCTTCGGCACCATCCGAACTATTGTCATCTATTGTGCCGGTATCATTATTTTGCCATGGCGGGGCTTGGAGCAGCGTCTATGGCGCTAGTGTCTAGATTGCTTCTCCGGGGGTTTATCCTCTGTTGCCTCATCGCCATCGCTTGCTTTGGGGGTGTCCACCATATATATGTCATATGATGAGGTGGTTGTCCAGCGCCCGATAGGCGGTGGTTCCTGTTCGTCTCCTGCATCGTCGTCCATACCGTCGATGTCTTTGGAGTCGAAGTCGAGCACGTCGGTTAGGTCATCGATAGAGGCTATTAAGTGGGTGGTGGGTGGGTGCCGAATTTCTTCGTCGTCCACTTCCCACTCGAGTCAGAAATAGTTCGGCCAAGAGTCTCCTGACAAAGAGAGAGACCTTAATGAGTTTAGCACGTCACCCAAGGGTGAGTGCTGAAAAACATCCGCGGAGGTGAACTCCATGACCGATGCCCAATCGGATTCGATAGGCACGGGCGCACGCGGTTCGGATCCTGTAGCCGGAGACGAGTCCGAGGGTCCGAGGGTACCGACATCATAGGAGGTGAGAGGAGTGTTCGGCTCCAAGGCTGATGAGTGCGCTATCTCCGTGGCGGGGTCCATCCACCTGTCCTCGGATGGCACAGTCTGCTCCGGATTGTTTCCCGGAGCAGCCGCAGGCGCGATAACCCGACTACTGTCCAATGGCAGATCTAGGGCATGCTCATCAGGACTGTCCGGCGCACCTGACATGGGCTCGAATCCGCTGAAGATCAAGTCTCCCCGGATGTCGGTAGTGTAGTTTAGGTTCCCGAACCTGACCTGGTGGCCATGGGCGTAGTTGTCGATCTTCTCCAGGTGGCCGAGCGAATTGGCCTGCAGTGTGAAGCCGCCGAATACAAAGATTTGTCCGGGAGGAAAAACCTCCCCTTGGATAGCGTCATTCAAGATGGTTGAAGGAGCCATCAAGCCTTGTTGCGACGACACAGTGGAACTCTTGATGAAAGCACCAATGTCGGTGTCAAAACCGGCGGATCTCGGGTAGGGGGCCCCGAACTGTGTGTCTAAGGCTAATGGTAACAGGAGGCTGGGGACACGATGTTTACCCAGGTTCGGGCCCTCTCGATGGAGGTAATACCCTACTTCCTGCTTGATTGATCTTGATGATATGAGTATTACAAGAGTTGATCTACCACGAGATCGTAGAGGCTAAACCCTAGAAGCTAGCCTATGATTGTGATTGTTGTTGTCCTATGGACTAAACCCTCCAGTTTATATAGACACCAGAGGGGACTAGGGTTACACAGAGTCGGTTTACAGAGAAGGAGATCTACATATCCGAATTGCCAAGCTTTCCTTCCACGCAAAGGAGAGTCCTATCCGGACACGGGATGAAGTCTTCAATCTTGTATCTTCATAGTCCAATAGTCCGGCCAAAGTATATAGTCCGGCTGTCCGGATACCCCCTAATCCAGGGCTCCCTCACCCCCCTGGCAATCCGAATTGGACAAGGGGTGGGGGCGCGGCCCCCCTTTCCCTCTCCTACTCCCTCTCCCTTCCCCCTTTGCCACTCTGGAATAGGAAAGGGGAATCCTACTAGGACTGGGAGTCCTGGTAGGACTCCCCCCATGGCGCGCCCCCTCTAGGCCGACCGCCTCCTCCCCTCCTCCTTTATATATGGGGGCGGGGGGCACCCAAAAGGCACAACAGTTATTCTTAGCCATGTGCGGTGCCCCCCTCCACTGTTTACTCCTCCGATAGTATCATCGTAGTGCTTAGGCGAAGCCCTACGCGGATCACATTACCAACACTGTCATCATGCCGTAGTGCTGACAGAACTCATCGACTCCATCGACACTCTGCTTGATCAAGAGTTCGAGGGATGTCATCGAGCTGAACGTGTGCAGAACTCGGAGGTGTCGTACATTCAGTACTTGATCGGTTGATTCGAGAAGACGTTCGACTACATCAACCGCGTTAAGTTAATACTTCCGCTTTCGGTCTAAGAGGGTATGTTGACACACTCTCCCCCTCTCGTTGGTATGCATCTCCTAGAGATCTTGCGTGAGCGTAGGAATTTTTTTGAAATTGCATGCTAAATTTCCCAACAGTGGCATCCGAGCCAGGTCTATGCGTAGATGATATGCACGAGTAGAACACAAAGAGTTGTGGGCGCTGATCGTCATACTGCTTACCACCAATGTCTTATTTTGATTCGGCGGTATTGTTGGATGAAGCGGCCCGGACAAACCTTACATGACTGCGTTCATGAGACCGGTTCCACCGACAGATATGCAACTAGTTTTGCATAAAGGTGGCCGGTGGGTGTCTGTTTCTCCAATTTTAGTTGAATCGAATTTGACTGCGGCCGGTCCTTGTGAAGGCTAAAACAGTAAACTTGATAAATAACCGTTGTGGTTTTTGTGCCGTAGGTATGTATGGTTCATGCTAGCAGCCCGTAGCCGCCACGTAAAACTTGCAACAAACAAAGTAGAAGACGTCTAACTTGTTTTTGCAGGGCATGTTGTGATGTGATATGGTCAAGACATGATGTGATATAAAGATTGTTGTATGAGATGATCATGTTTTGTAGAAGTTATCGGCAACTGGCAGGAGCCATATGGTTGTCGCTTTGTTGTATGAAATACAAGCACTATGTAATTGTTTTACTTTATCACTAAGCGGTAGTGATAGTCGTAGAAGCAATGGTTGGCGAGACAACCACAACGCTATGATGGAGATCAAGGTGTCAAGCCGGTGACGATGGAGATCATGATGTTGCTTCGGTGATGGAGATCATGAGCACAAGATGATGATGGACATATCATGTCTCATATTATGATTGCATGTGATGTTTATCTTTTGGAACAATTGTATTAGTGCCCCTAGTTGGGTCACGCTCGACTGATTTGCCCCTAGTTTTTCAATAATTGCGGTTTTGCCCAGCTCACTTCACTCTTCTTGTGTTTTTGCCCTTCTGGGGCGGTTCCGACCAATGAGCAGTCGCCATGTGGCGAACCGTGATTGGTTGGAACCGCCCAGAAGGGCAAAAACACAAGACGAGTGAAGTGAGCTGGGCAAAACCGCAATTATTGAAAAACTAGGGGCAAATCAGTCGAGTGTGACCCAACTAGGGGCACGAATGCAAAAATCCCTTATCTTTTATGCATCTTATTTTGCTTAGTACGGTGGTAGCATTATAAGATGATGCCTTTCTAAATTTCAAGGTATACGTGTTCTCCCCGAGTATGCACCATTGCAAAATTTCTTCGTGCTGAAACACCATGTGATGATCAGGTGTGATAAGCTCTACGTTCAAATACAATAGGTGCAAGCCAGATTTGCACACGCAGAATACTCAGGTTAAACTTGATGAGCCTAGCATATACAGATATGGCCTCGAAACACTGGAGACCGAAGGGTCGAACATGAATCATATAGTAGATAAGATCAACATAGTGATGTACACCATTGAAGACTACTCCATCTCACGTGATGATCGGACATGGTTTAGTTGATTTGGATCACGTATCATTTAGATGACTAGAGGGATGTCTATCTAAGTGGGAGTTCTTAAGTAATATGATTAATTGAATGCTAATGTGGTAACTAACCCCTCAGCTGAGGATACCACTACTATTGCTGATGAGAATGCCAGGTTGAAGTCATTACTTGAGACAGGAATGTACAAAAGTCTCAAAGGGCATCAGACATTATGTGATGTTCTCAAAAAACAGATTCTGAACTGAAACCCTAGGAAAGAGGGTGTTGGGTTCGAAAGGAAAATGAATGTTGATGGTTCTTACTGGATGCCTGAGCAGTACCCCAAAACCACATGGGTTGATGATAAGGAACCTTCAGTGGACCCATCTACCTTATCTGGCTTCACTAATGCTAACCCAATTATCATTGATGAATCCTTTGATGCAAACTATAAACTGTTCAGGAATCAAAATGGTGAAGTGTTTGCCATTTATATTGGTACTAACTGCAGGAATGGACCACCTCTTAAGAGGATCTGGGTACCCAAAAGTTGACTCGAAAGTCTTCCCGTGAATGTCGTCATGACACCACCTGGGAAGAAGACAAATCCCAGACCAAAGGCTTCATATGGTCCTAAGGCTTCATATAGACAGAGGACTCACCTGAGTCACCCTAACACCAATGTTTTGTAGGGAAATCATACTCAGACCTTTGAATATGAGCGTGTTTCACCAAACCGCTATGATTCATAAGTCTAAGAACTTTTCTGCTTATTCTTATGAGTATTATTCTCCCCCGCAAGGCTATTTGCTAGGGCTTCAAAGACGAAGTTCTCAGATGCTGCACTTAGACTCATTGCTTCTAAGCCACCCCTGAAGATGTGGGTGGTTAAGAAAACTTAACTCTCTTTTGCAGGGAAAGGTCTCCAGCCGGAAATCAAAGGCGTCTGATGCTTATGCTGGGGACCTTAAACATCTTGTGGGACACAAGATAAAATGTCCAAATGGTCTTACTATGTATTTCGTCCCGGGATTCCTTGACACTCATCCTATCTATCCTAACCAAGATCTGAACTTCTATGTTCTACTTCTTCGTCAAATGTTTCTCCTTCAGAACTCTCTTGGTGAAGCCTATCCCCCAAATTGTATTATAGGCTATGACACCTCAAGCTTCAGAATGGATTATGGATAGTGGCTGCACCAACCACATGACTGGTGATCGAAGTCTTCTGATGGATTCAACTCTTTGGCCATCTGATAAAAGCCATATCACATTTGCTGACACTAGTAAAAGTAAGGTATTGGATCTTGGTAGAGTTGCAATCTCAAAGGATCAGCACATGGATAAAGTGATGCTTGTTGAATCCCTTGGTTTCAACTTAATGTATGTATCAATGCTATGTGATTTGAACATGACTGTGATATTTGGAAATATCGTTGCCTTGTCCTTATGGAATCTGACAAATCTCTAGTCTTTGAAGGGTATCGAAAAGATGATCTGTATATGGTAGATTTCTCAGCAGGACCACAGCTTGCCGTATGTCTTCTAGCAAAAGCTCCAGAGTGCTAGCTCTGGCATCGGAGGCTGGGACATGCGGGCATGAGGAACTTGTACACTCTCGCAAAGAAGAAGCATGTCATGGGCATCGAGGGCGTCAAGTTCAAGAAAGACCATCTGTGTGGTGCCTGTGAAGCTGGGAAGATGACTAGGGCTAAGCATCCCTCGAAGACAATCATGACGACATCTCAACCCTTCGAGCTGCTTCACATGGACTTATTCGTCCCTACTCACTACTCTACTCTTACTACTACTCACTACAAAAAAAGACACCTCCGTGACATTTTGGGCCGAACGGAAAAAAATTCGGTCATACATATGACACTTCTATGACGATAATTGTGACAAAACCCGGTATCATCATAGATATGGTGGGCTCCCACTTCTGTGACAAAAAATCATGACAGAAAATGGGCTTTTCGTCCTGGGCGGGCCGGAGACGCAGCTGCATGACATTCTTTGGGCCGTCCATGACGGAAAAAACCGTGGTAGAAGCGAGGGCAAGGAAAATTTTGGGGAGTTCCCAGTTACGGTGGGTGGTCGGGGGCCGAGCGATGCGCGTTTCTCTCGTACACATACGCGCGTGTGTGCGAGGCGTTGGCTCTAACTGAACCCGAGTGAGGCGTTGGGCTCTAACTGAACCGAGCGATTGCACTGCAGGCTACACGTTACTGAACCCGAGCGATCGATCGATGGCTGCTAATTGAACTCGATCAAGCGATTCCTTCGCTACTGCTGCTAACTGAAGATAATCGATGCTGCCTCTCTGGATGAACAGTGAGTGTTGCGGGGGGGTTTGGATGACCAGTGAGCGGTGGGAGTGGATGAACAGGACCCGTGGCATTGCCTCTGGATGAACAGGACCCCGATCGAGCCGGTTGGGGCTGGATGAACAGGACCCTGTGGAGGGCTGGATGAACAGGACGACCCCGTGGAGGGCTGGATGAATAGTAGATGGTGGAGGGGTGGATGAACAGTAACCCGTGGAGGGGTGGTTGAACAGGAGCCCATGGAGAGGGGTGGTTGAACAGTAGCCAGTGGAGTAGCGCGCGGTGGAGGCTGGATGAACAGGAGCCCGTGGATGAACAGTCGCAGGTGGAGGCTCGAGGAGGTCGACGGTAGCCCGTGGAGGCTGGAGGAGGTCGACGGTGGAGATGAACAGTATCCCGTGGAGTCCCGTTTTGCGGTACGCCACACCCCTCCCATTGAACAGGACCCCCATTTCGACCATAGCACTCCAACACAAGTCAGATTCGTCCGTTTTGCGGTATGCCACACCCCTCCCGATCAATAGGACCCTCGTTTCGACCGTAGGAGGTCCGTTTCCTCCGTTTTGCGGTATGCCACACCCCTCCTGATGAACAGGATCCCGTTTTGAACGTGGTTGGTCGAACACAAGGCCGTTTCCTCCGTTCTGCGATACGCCAGGCCTCGTTTCCATCGCCTGTTCTGTCCAAGCCCTCCCGATGAACACGACCATGCATTCCGTTCCGACCCAGCCGGTTGCCTCCCCATGAACACGACGACGACGCTATTTTTCCGTTCCGGCCCAGCCATGTACATGAGCCCTGGCTGTACGTATGCACGAGTAGGCGTTCGAGACCCCGCCCATATGTACACATACGTGGCCGTATTTTCCTTCTTGCACCCTGGTCGTTGTACGTACGTGTACATGCTACATGCGCGCCTCTACATCGACCAGTATATATGTACATACACGTTCGCGACCAGAATGACAATGCTACGTACGCTTCGACCAGGTGGGTCCCGACTGTTAGGCACTTCCTTGCGTGCGAAAATGTAGCTGGTGGGTCCCAGCAGTCAGGGGGGTGAATCATTTTTTTTCAGACACACTTCCTTGCATGCGAAGATGTAGCTGGTGGGTCCCAGTAGTCAGGGGGTGAATCATTTTTTTTGCCCGAACGCACTTCCTTGTGTGCGAAGATGTAGCTGGTGGGTCCCAGCAGTCAGGGGGGCGAATCATTTTTTTTGCCCACGCACTTCCTTGCGTGCGAAGATGTAGCTGGTGGGTCCAGGTAGTCAGGGGGGCGAATCGTTTTTTTTGCCCGGACGCACTTCCTTGCGTGCGAAGATGTAGCTGGTGGGTCCTAGCAGTCAGGGGGGCAAATTGTTTTTTTTTGCCAGGACACACTTCCTTGTGTGCGAAGATGTAGCTGGTGGGTCCCATCAGTCAGGGGGAAATGTTTTTTTCATGAAATACATTGGCCTGTCCGGTGGGTCCCAGCTGTCAGGTGGAGGAATCATTATTTTCCGCGTAATAAGGAGGCACTTCCTTGCTGCGGCCGTGGACCCAGCTGTCAGCCTTTCCACGTACAGTCCACGTCCGATGGAAGTCATTCCTTGACCACGTTGACCAGGCCGCGCCGAGAGCACCACGGCGGTGGACGACAGCGAGGCCTAGGAAGGGGACGACGCGGAGCCGGGGAAGACGCGGCAGTGGAAGCCCGTGCGGAGAGGAGTACGAGGGTTCACTGGTTCGGCTGCGGTGTGAGGTTGCCATCACCGCAGGTCCTGGCCAGCGGTGGGAATAGTAGGGGGCGGTGAGGCCTCCGCGGCAGCACAGCCGGCCACGGGAGGCAGGAGCATGCGGCACGACCGACGCTGCTTTGGGCGGCTGGAGCAAGAAGACCAGAGGTTGAAGAAGCACTACGGTCGTTGGATGGACATCGTATGGTCACTGGAGCTAGAATCGTTCATATTGAAGAAGCAGCACGGCCGTTGGATTAACATCCAACGGTCACTGCTGCTAGAATCATTTGTGGACTAAGTTGACAAAGCCAAAGTACACGTCAACCTAGTAGACCCACAAGTCAGCTCCCAATCTGTCCCAAACAGCATACAGCCCGAAATTTCTAGCCAGATTCAAATTAATTTTAAATCTAAATATACCTTAATTTAAATTCAATGAAATTTTACCCGCACAAAAACAATGAAATTTAAAATATCAAAATCCGAAAGAAAACAGTATTTTGGAACTAATTGCATGTTTGCTGTATTTTTTCATTTTACAACCCATTTCTTATTACTTATAGCCCATTTCTTATTACTTATAGCCCATTTCTTATTACTTATAGCCCATTTTCTGGGCAAAATGCATCCCTCCTCGTCTTGAAAGATTTCCGGCCCAGCAGGGCGTTGAAAAGCAAGTAGGCCTATGTTGGTTATTCTGCAAAAAACAAAATAGCTGGCTAGCCATTTTTCAGAATGAAAAAAACAAACTGGGCTGGTCATGTGCTAAACATATGAAATAAAAGCCTGGGCTAGACGGGCCACGGGTCCCGCACAACCCAGTTGATACCCTTCTCCGTCCTGAAAAAACAAAATTACTGCGCGCTGTCGGGTCCCTACTATCATCCTCACCATGTACAGTCATCTCCTTATTCCTCTCGGTTGTTGACCATGTTGACAACACCGGAGGGCGGCGCCGCGGCGAGCGAACCAAGGCGGAGGACGATGGTGAGGCCTCGGACGGGAACGAACAGGAGCTGGGGAAGATCACAACCAGCCGTGGGAGGCGGGAGCAGGCGGTCCCACCGGTGCTGGTTTGGCTTTGGCAGCTCAAGGAAGAAGAGACTGAAGAAACGCAACAGACGTTGAATGTCAATCCAATGGTCAAGGTTGGCACAATCGTTTGTTGACTAAGCGGACACCAAGTAGCATACTTTTTTATATATAGGAAGAAAACTATGAGGAAAATGCGTTCATCTGCCGTCCTCCTCACAAGGAACGTTCGCCACATAAGTGACTAGCACCCTTGGTTTTCAACCGAGAGGTCTTGGGTTCGAGTCCTAGGAACTCTCAATTTTGTCCTCATTCCTTGCGCGCAAAAAAAGGAAAGAAAATCAAAGACTTGGGAAGGTGTACAGAACAAGCTAGTGTACTAGTAAAGAGACGTTGCCGAGTTTTAGAAAAAAGAGAGACGTGCTCCTGTAGCTGGTTCGAATCCAAACCTAGACTATGACTATATATGGTGCTATGTTACTCTGCAAGTAATGAAACTAACATATCCAACGTTCGCTCTCTTCTCTACTTACTCTGCCTAGCATCAGAAGCTCTGGCCACAACAACCATGTCCGCTGGCTGCTCGTCCATCTGCTCTTCAGCAGGCAACAACCAGATATGCGCCAAGTCGCCACCCGTACCATCGCCTGTGGGTCTCATCACACCCCCGCCGGCACGCGCACCACAGCCGATTGCTCATCGCAACCCGCTGCCATTGGTGTGGTACCACTGCTGCAAATCACGCAGAGTCATCTGTCGCGTCTCAATCACAATCCTCAACCCTGGCCGAGTCTTCTACAAATGCCCGAATCATGGGGTAATAATATGTTTAATTGTTGTTCTACTACTTTCAGTTGCTGATTTTTTTAATAGTTTGGTTGATGATCTTCCAATTTGATTCGTGCAGAAAAGGGAAGATTGTGTGATTTGTATTTGTGGGAAGTTGCTGATGTGGGGGAATGCAACTACGCTGATTATTTGGTTAGCCGAGGAATCCCAATACCAGCAGGTTGGGGTGTTGGACAAGTAACTGAAGGAACGACAGAAGAGGAAGATGCAGAGCAGAAGGTTAAATACGCAGTTCCTCTGATCATGGCCAAGCAACAGCTGCTGAACGGCCTTGACAGCAATGAGGAGATGAAAGAGCTTGTGAAGATAATGGGCAAAATCGATGTACTCTGTAGGATGATTGTCTCTTTATTTGCAGTGTATGTAGCACTTGTGATGTATTCAGTGGCTATGACATGAGCACTTTCCTGAAACTAGTAATGAAGGAAACCTGTGTAGCAGGCTGGGCGTAGTGTTGTGAACATCTAATGATTTCTATTAACGAAAATCAGGGGGTATCCCCTTTTGCTCATAAATAAATAAATAGCAGAGGCCCTGTCGGGTCAGCTTTGTTCTCATTTGAAGACGTCAAGCAAATTGCAGTCCAACAACAAACTATGTCATCAAATTCAAGTTTCACAGCCAAATATGAGTACAACTAAACAATAATGTCATCATGTTTTAGTTGTCATACAATCACCAAACACAAATCAGCATACATAACATGTGATGTTCTCACAGTAAAATACTAAACAACGTGTTCATCAGGTTTCAGTTGTCATAGCAAACACAATTTCACATAGTAGATAAAAAACGTCTTCTGACAGGCAAATACGACAAAAGCAATGTAATCAGCATCCGCAGCAGCAGCGTCAACATCTTCGCCATGTGTATCAGTCTGAATTGTAATTCCCCAGGGTGTCATCTTCTTCTTTGTCCTCAACGTCCTCAAACGTTGGCTTCTTCTTGATCAACTCTTGTATGTCCACAGCACGACAGGCAAGCTTTTTGTCGGCGTCATTGACGTGATGGTTCTCAAAGATATTAGGAACATCTGTGCTATCTTGTACATCAGGAGCAGTGTAAGCATCATCTTGTTGTGCAACTTCATTAAACGAATTCCTCTGCTCAAACCTTTGCAATACTCTCCAGTCATCGCTACGTGCAAATGTCTCTTCCAAGAAAAATATCTCTGTTGCTTGATTTGCCAAAATAAAAGGCTCGTTGGTCTGGTACGCCGCCTTGACATTGATGGATTTGAAATAATCATTAGCTCTGGGTTTTGCGATCCTGGAAAACAGGTTATACCAACGACAACACAACAGAACCACACACCAATGATCCTCGAAACTAGAGATATACTACAACTGAACAATGTCTGTTATGTTAGCATACATTTTAGTTGTCTCTTTGTCATACGTATCCATGCTCATGATGGCACTGTTTTGTGTCTTCCTGCATTTGTCTCATGCAAGGGTGTTGTAGCGCACATCTCCAACAACGCAAGATTCATAATGTTTTACCCGAGTATCAGGACCCGTTGCTAGTGAGTAAAGGGCATCATCAACTGCCTGCCCATCCTCCCGCATCTTCTTAACCTATGGTTATAAAATAGACAAGATGATCATCTTATGTACTCAATATATTAAAAAAAACTGACAGTGCACTTCAAAAGCTTACATGGTTCTTGAACCATTTCGCAAATCCTGCCATAACCAGTTTGTCAATGTTTCTTGGATTTTGCGGCAGTAACTCCTCTTTGTAGATGTTGCACAACATAGTGATCGCGTCAAACATCTAAATATATAAGAATGTGCTGCAAGTTTAGTAGATTACGATGTATAAGCTGCAGTACTGCACTTACTTGATATAAGGTAGTATCTCAGGACAGTTATTCAACACATACCAAACCATTTTCTCCAAATCTTTAGGTTTGTCCTCTTGTCGACTCTTCCATGTAACTCGAACAGAATAATCGAAAACATTGAGCCCGGGATTGTCTTCACCCACCTCTTTGCTAAGCTGATCAGTTGTTTCAATGTATTTTGAGCAGAATGTCAACGCTTCTGTAGCAATGTAGGCCTCTGCAATGGAACCCTCGGGTCTAGCTCTGTTCCTAACATAGCCCTTGAAAGTGCCTAGCCGCCTTTCAGTAGGGTACATCCAGCCATACTGTACTGGACCTCTAAGTAGTGCCTCATCAGGTAGATGAATAGCCAAATGCACCATCACATCAAAGAAGGCTAGAGGATATATATTCTCAAGGTCGCATAGGATAGTTGGTATCTTGTCTCTAAGATGCTCCAAAGCATCTATCCTGATATTTCTACTGCAGAGTTCCCTGAAGAATTGTCCCAACTCTGCAACTGCTCTGTATAAGTCAGGGCGGCCCAATCCTCTAAGGATAACAGGTAAAACCCTTTGAAGTAGGACGTGGCAGTCATGAGTTTTCAACCCTTGTACCTTGTTTCCATCTGCACTCACTCTCCTTTCAGGGTTGGAAGCAAATCCATGTGGGAATCTCACATGTGACAGGACCTCGCAGAATTCTTTTCTTTTTACCTTATCCAAGACGTACATAGCTGGTGCCATATCCCGTGGTTTACCTTCATCTTGCACCTGCAAATCCTTTTCTGATACCCAGGTGTGTCAAATCAATCCTAGATTTAAAGGTATCTTTCGTCTTGCCTTCAATATTAAGAAGTGTGTCGATAATGCTGTCACATATATTTTTCTCGATGTGCATCACATCAAGATTATGCTGCAGATCCAAATCTTTTCAATACTCCAAGTCCCACGAAGTGGACCTGCAGGTAAACAATAATCTCTCTTCTGCCCTACCATGCTTCCTTTTCCCGCTACCATTACTAGGATGGTTTCCTGGTGTAATATGCCTGACCTTCTCTAATTCCACTTGCAACTCATCGGCGGTGAGCCTCTTTGGCGCATCATGGTTTTCATGCTTTGCATTGAACACATGTCTTCTGTATTTTCTAGGATGCGGCTTGTCCTTGGCAAGGAAATGGCGGTGTCCAATGTAACAGATCTTGCTAAGTATTGCGTATGACAACGGATTCATGTCATAGCGAACACATGCATTGTAACCATGTGTCGTTCGCCCTGACATAGTGCCCAAAGCCGGATAATCATGGATGTACCAAATTATAACAGCACGCAGAAAAAAACCAGCTGGTGGGCTGCTATATAGGTCTCGAGTGAGAACACCCTTCCATAGCTGTTGAAGTTCCTCCACAAGAGGCTCCATGAACAAATCAAAATCCTTTCCAGGACTTTTTGGATCTGGGATGAGCAAGGCCATCATGTAGTTTGATTCTTTGGTGCAAACATTTGGAGGCATGTTGTAAGGGATAACAAGCACTGGCCACATGCTATATGTGGCGCTCTGGTGGCCAAATGGGTTAAATCCATCTGAAGCTAAGCCAAGTCTAATGTTTCTCGAGTCAGCAGCAAACTTTTTGTGTTTATCATTGAAGCTTTTCCACTCACTACCATGAGATGGATGGCTCATTACATTCTGATCTCTGTACTCCTGGTTCCTAGAATGCCACGGTACATCCTCTCTTGTTTCAGCATCATGAAACAACCTCTGCAATCTTGGTGTAATTGGAAAATGTCTCAGAACATTATGAGGAATCCTCTTCACAGCATGGCCATCTTTCCATATTGATGATTTGCATTTCGGGCATTCACTTAAGTTGGCATAATCCTTCCGGAACAGAACACAATTATTCTTACAAACATGGATCATATCATATCCAATTCCAACTGCACGAAGGAAATTATTCATTTTACTGTAGGTGTGTGGCAGCTCAGACGCATCTGGGAAAGATTTGCGGAAAGCAGCCAACGTCACATCGAATGATTTGTTGGTCATCTGCTCAGATTTCTTCACCTTAAGAAAGGTGACCATAGCTGAGAATACTGACAGCTTATTTCCTGGGGTGACAGCAACGTTGCATTGTTCCAACATGTGGGCCCACCGTTTTTCTTCTGCAGGTGAAAGTTCACGGAATGCACGAGCATTTCGTAGCATTGTTTCAATGTTGGTCAAACTCACTGGCTCCGCCACCACCACCTCCTCCTCCTCTTCCACCTGAGCATCAGGCAGATCAAGATGGTGATCTGCTGCTTCCACGTAGTCAATAACATTGACGTTCACAGCTTCACCATGATGAACCCACCTAGTATATGTGACCGACATCCCATACAAGTGTAGATGATTTTGCACAGTTGACCGGGGTCTTGTAACTGAATTCATACAACTGCTACATAGGCAGAGCACATCTAATTTCGGAACACCCTACTCAGCTCTGATAAAGTTCATGAAGTTTTCAACCCCCTCGACATATGCAGCGGAGAATCTTCGAGCAGAAGTTATCCAAGTCATGTCCATCTGTTAGACATACAAATTAGTTCTTCTGCTAGATATTACAGGAGAAACATATATGCTTTTTTATGAAGTCCAGAAAAAAATACCTAGGTCGATGTCTAAAGCTATGGCAAGATATTTGGATGAGCAGATCTAAGTAACAAAATATATGTAAAGCTAATTTAGCAAACAGATTTGAGTGCTAAATTATGGCAGGCTGTTTCAGCAGTCAATGAGGCCGAGCACACAACCATCGAACTATCGAAGGCCATCGCAGCAACAAAGATGGAGTATAAAACAGTGTAGAGCTATTTCACCTAACAGATTGGCTACTAGACCATGGCAATCTACATCACAATAAATATATGGCAGGATATTTTAGCAACTAATCGGCCTTGGCATGCCATCTCAGCTAAGCAGATTGAGTGCAGAACAAGGCAAGGAAGCTTCTTAAGCAGAGCATATTGACAGTAAACTACTTCGGCAAACAGTGAGATTAACAGCGTCTATCAGCTAACATTCAGCGCTACACCGACATGAACGGGGCCTCAGTCTAGAATGTGTGTACCGTTGGAGAAGCTGACCATCGTGCATCTCCACACGAACGTCGCCAGCAGTGGCGGCGCTAATCGCCGTGCGCCTCCACAAGAACGTAGCCAGAGGTGGCGGCGCGGCTAGAGGACGGCAGTCTACGAGAGCGTACTGTGGGAGCGAGAGGATCGCCGTGCATCCCCTCGACGAACCGCGGCACCGATGTATCGGCGCGGCGGGGAGGGTGGCTTTGGCGGAGCGAATGGAGTGGAGGGGGACGGCGGGGATGGGGGTTTGGGGAATATTATTGGCTAGTTGGCCGAAGGGCGGTTGAATCAGATTTGGGGGGAATTTTTGTGTGTGGGGGGGGAAGGATTTTCGTGCGGTGGGCGGGGGGAGTTTGGCGCATGGTCGGTTTCTCCAAGTGCAGTCCCACGTGTCAGTGAAGAGGCAAGCCGAAGCGCGTTCCGTTTGCGTGAGCCGTGTGCAGGACCGAACGTGTGTGGGGTGCAATGCGCCCGCGACAGGAGTGCTGTGAGTGTACCGCCTTTTTTCCTTTTAAACTGTGTGCTTCGCCCCCTCAAAAAAAATTGTTGCTTCGCGCGATCCATCGATACTACTGCTAGTAATCTGGTAATCCCGACTAAAACGGCACGGTCGGGTCTTTTCCCGCGCGATATGCTGGGAGGTTGGCTTAGTTGGGTTTTTTAGGACGAGTAATGCTACACCTACGTAATCCCAGTTACGTAATTAACGTAATGTGAAACGTGTGAGCTGTTGATTGTAGATTGGGGGAGGGAGGGGCCCACCACCATGAAAATCAGGGGAGGAGAGAGAGAGGCAATTTACATTAACCCTTTCGTAGGTTCCCGTAGATGTAGAAAGATGTGAAATGCGTGAATGTGTAGTGGACGTACTATTGGAGTGCCTAAGATAATTTGTGTATGTATAGACCCTATGTGTTTATTTTACTTCGCATGTTAGATTTGTCTCGGTTCAATAAAAAGCAGAGTTGGTGATGATGGTGTGCCTGTCATCCTGCAATATAGGCCATCTGATCTATATCTAACGGATAGGAAGGAAACTATGACAATTTACCCGCACTCCTCTCCACATTTGAAGATAAGGCTTTCCCTCATTCATCCTTTTCTCCCACAAGATCTTGATCTTCCGTGCAACGCACGGGCATCTTGCTAGTACTCCTACAATATGTATATTATTGTGAAAGTTCATATACACCGGCCGAGATTAATGCAAACACGGCAGATTTTCATTACATTTCGAACTTTTATATGACAGAAAAATAAAAGAAACCCGACCCTAAACCTATTCTACGGCGGCGACCGACGTCCTCCATCTACGATCTCTATGTACGGGGGCGGGGTTCAAGACCGGTGAAGTGAAGGTGCGGTCTCCGGCGAGGAAAAGTAGAACACGGGAGACGGACCAGCTAGTTGGCACACCATGCCCTGCCACCTCCCATGCCCTACTCATCCTCAGAGGAATCCCCGACCTCGGCGGTGCCGGACGTTGGACGGCGGCAAGTAGGACGCATGGCTGACGGTGCTCCCGTCGTCGGCCGCCGGCGTGGCCACCGCTTGTGCGGTCGCGTCCGCGTCCGGCTATGCTGATATTGCGTCGCAAGAGGCGACTTGAGCGAGGGCGGTGACCTCAAGCTTCATCCCCGAAGACAAGCTCTCCTGCAGAGCATTCGCACTTGCGGTCATGGCGGATGTGGTGCCAGGTAGGAGGACGATGCGCCATGGTGTGGAGGTTAGCTGGGCGTTGCCGCTTTAAGTAGCACATTCCGGTGAGGCCAAGCGTCCGGGTGCATCATTAAGTCGCCGGAGTTGGTTCCTCGGGCACCGAGCCTCTTAACGACAACATACGAATGGACGGCATGAATGCGGGCAGCTGGGACCGGCTGGGAACGCACCGCGTGATGGCGCGAGGGACGAGGGTTTTGGTGTGCCAGGGTAGTCAGCTGCGGTCGTGGCAACGTTGGAGATGCCCTTTGCTCACATGCGATCCCCGCATGTCATTGAAAAAGCAAGATGACCCGGCATGGTCTCAGGTACAGAGGATGCAGTTGGCCGTGCTACACCACTCCGCGAACGCGTCGCGGCGCCCCGTGCATCCACGACGAGCCGGGTGTTGGGGTGTGTTTGGATTGTGGCCAAAGTGCACCTTACCAAAATTTTGGTCATGACCCAAAGATTGGTCTTTGTTTGGATGGTTGCCATTTTTTAGGCATGCCAATGAACTCTAGCCAACTCTAGTTCATTTTTCTTGCCAATGTTGGACAAATCATGGGCAACCAATACCTCAACCAAAACTTTGGTCATGACCCAAAGATTGGTCTTTGTTTGGATGGTTGCCATTTTTTGGGCATGCCAATGAACTCTAGCCAACTCTAGTTCATTTTTCTTGCCAATGTCGGCCAAATCATGGGCAACCAATACCTCAACCAAAATTTTGGCTACCCAATGCTTTGATGGAGCAACCCTTGGGCACAAACCAAACATACTGTTGGTCATGCCACAGCACTAACGCCACCCTCGGCACACTAAAACCGACCGTGTCTAGCGACGATATGAGTGTGTCGCTCACCGCGGTCATCGTGTCCAGAGGCGGTGATGGAGCTGCGCCCCGTTGTTGGCCCCAACAACCCACATGAATGGTTGTCAGCGGCGAGGAGGTTGTGGGCCAGCTCCTCCATTGGACTAGTCTACGCTACGTTGTCCCGACGGGTGTGCCCCACATGTCGGTTTCCCTGTTTTCCCGGCCATATTCGAGCGTCAGTGCTCCGTGTTGCGCTTTAGGCCTTTCACTCTGTAGGCCAAGCGAGACAACTTATTGTCTATTTGAGCCGTTCAAGTATAATCATGTGGCGTTTGCTTATTCTCATTCCTCTCCAACCCTCTTCTCCATCGATCATGTCTCCCTCCAGTCGAGTCCATCCTCCCGCATGCCTCATTTGAACATTCCGCCGAGTATCATTCGCATGTACCCACCCTAGTCCTCTTTCAATAGATCTCCGGACCCCGAGAAGAAATCGAGAGGGAACAAATGGGGGCACGTGATACCTAAGGCGGATTCAAAATTTTGAACCGGTGATCATAGCATCCGCAAATCATATATAAAGGGTATTCAATGTTTGTTTCGTTTTTGAACATACAATATACTCCCTCCTATCATTTCTAGTTTACATATAGGTTTTATGTGTAGTCAAAGTATCTCTACTTTGATCAAGAAGGTATCAACATTCAACAACGCCCAATCAATATTGTTAGATTCGTACGTACTCCTAGATTTGTACTCGAGATGGTTTCCAATTTGACAATTGACAAGATTAATAATACATGAGATGTATAATGTGAAAATTATATCATTGGAAACTCCTTTCACATACGAATTTGACCGTTTGCTTTGTGTAAGTTGCATGTCATATATTATTACTCTAACATTTGGTCAAAGTTAGCCTCGAAAAATGCATTAGGCCCTATATAGTAAATGGAAGGAGGGAGTAGTAGTGGAAGTGGATCCTCTGACATAGGTATCCCTGCCTTACCCTCCCTTTCGGTCACTTACTGGCGGACCCCATGCTTGCTAGGCCCCACATGTCAGTTACTCAATGGGTTCGGCCACGTCAGGGGATCCTCATCCGTAGTAATACTCCCTCTGTTTTATTTACTCCGCATAAAACGGAGTGAGTGGTAGTATAATAAATGACGCGGGCGGGGAGGGGGACGGACGTCGGTTTGCTCTCAACTGCGGTCCCACAAGCGAGCGAAAACACAAGATGAAGCGCATTTCATTCGGTGAGCAACATGGAGGGTCTAGCATGCCGGGCTGCAACGCGAACGCGACAAGAGCGATGTATAGTCAAAACCGATTGATCGGTCGTCACCGGAACCACTATTCACACCAGAACCTTCGCTGCTCGGCCTACACCAGCCACTGCCCAAAAACCACACCAAATCTCTAGCCCATTCCCCCACCTTTCGATCCCCTAGCCCACATCAAGCATCCCCTAGTTCGCCGGAAAGCCATGGTGCGCCGCAAGATCGCTTACTACAAGATGCTGACGCCGGAGCGCCACACAGAAATCGCGGCGGTGGTCGGCGCCACAGACCTCCGTTCCCAAGCTCGCTTCGCGGCGGGCCAATCCCCGAGTTCTCTGGAGCCAAGCTACGAGGAGGAGGAAGCCGATCCAATGTTCATGGCAGAGGTCGCGACGTAGAAGGCCCCCGATGGGTATGAGACGATGGCCGTCGACTTCGTGCCGGCGTCCGAGTCCCCCATGGTGCAGGTGGACCAGCGGTTCAACATGGCAATACTAAAGGAGGACTGGGAGGCAGAGGCTCAACTCAACGCGGAGCGCATGCATGCCGCTACCATCGAGGCTCTCCTGCAGGCAGAACCGGATGTCGTGGATGTGAACCGGGCGGCGGAGGCTCAACTTGAGGCGGAGAGCTGTCAGGACCCCGACTCAATGCCACATCGATCTAGCATGTAACACCTCATATCACTTAGCGGCCTCACGCAGGGTATCCCCACGGGTGTCGCCTTACCTTTGCCCGGGACCGTTTGCGTCTTTTGGCACACGTATATGATAGTGTCGCTAGCATCCATATGATAAGGAGCACGGGCTGACATGGCTAGTAGTAAACCCAAAGTGGCACTAACTTACAGGGACAGGCATACATGACCCAACAACGAACGTGTCGGTCATCAGCGAGTGAATCCAGGCTGTAGCACTGGGCTAGCAGGACTCCGGTGAACCGGGCTGTAGCGGGCTAACAGGACTCTGGAATTCATCGCGTGACATTTCCCCGAGGGGACAGACACATGAACGAAGAAGGACACATGCCGGCCAGCCTAAGTGTTCCGGAGCAGTAGCAAGCTACCATGGCTCAGTGGAAACACTAGGAGACATTTCCCGATAAGAGAGGTTACTAAGGATAAACAACTAGATAGTCAGATCCCACACATACCAAGCATTTCAGTAACATACACACAATATGCTTGATATGTGCAAATACAACAAGGCATCACAACATGACTCTACAACTCAAGTATTTAATTCAATAGGCTCCGAGGAGCGAGATATTAGAATCATGGGTCTCATGACCCAACAATCAAAGCATACAAGTCAAAGCACAAGCGGAAGCTTAACATGTCTGAGTACAGACATCTACAAATGAAAAAGGCTGAGAGGCCTGACTATCTACCAGATCCTGCCGAGGGCACCAGATCGTAGCTGAGGTAACAAGCTAAACGTCGAAGTCCACGCGGAACTACTAGCGAGACTGAAGTCTCTCTGCAAAAACATAAATTAAGCAACGTGAGTACAAATGTACCCAGCAAGACTTACATCAGAACTAACTACATATGCATCATTATCAACAAAGGGGATGGTGGGGTTTAACTGCAGCAAGCCAGCTTTGACTCTGTGGCTATCCTGAACTACGACTGCAAGTAACTCTTTTGAGGTGGCGCACACGAGTCCACATATTCACCATATCAATACACCACTATGGATCCGCTCCCGTCTCCCTACGAGAACGCCATCCATAGCACTCACGCTTATCTTGCGTATTTTAGAGTATCCACTCCACTTGTCTATGAACTGTACAGGCAACCCAAAAGTCCTTTACCGCGGACACGGCTATTCGAATAGATAATGTTAACCCTGCAGGGGTGTACTTCTTCACACACGCTCTCACCACTTAGCGCCGTTTACACGACATGTACTCGGCAACCTTCAAGCGGAAGCCCAGCGAGGGTGTCGGCCACGACCTGACTAACCACACAAGTCTCTCGTCCAGGTTTATCACCTATTCAGGTTCCATCCGCAAGGAGATCCGGCCGGGGTGTCGCTCACGGCCCCAAACGATGTGAGCAGGGTTCCCAAGCCCACCATCCGGGTGCCACTTGGTACACCGTGCCACTGTGCCTAGTCTGTCCCAAGCCCACCTGTACCGGGTGCCACTTGGTAGACTACTAGCACTACCTACAAACACCAGAAACTAATTGCAACTCCTGGACAGAGATCAAGTTGATTAATAAGCCGAGAGGGGCCGAGTTACCGGAACCCAATGTGTGGTAGTAGCTGTTCATGGATCACAAACACAAAACTCAGTTCCTTAGGACGGCTGCAATGAGACAACCCACCATGTACTCCTACATGGCCTCTCACCGCTACCTTTACCAAATCGTGTTCACACACTTAACTCTCAACAGTAGGACATGTTCACCACATTCCAATTCATCCCTGATGAATCAGACCTGACTCAACTCTAAGCAGTAGCAGGCATGACAAACAAGCATGAATGAGTAGGCACATCAGGGCTCAAACAACTCCTACTCATGCTAGTGGGTTTCATCTATTTACTGTGGAATGATAGGTCATGCAGAGGATAAAGGGGTTCAGCTACCGCAGCAAGTAACAGATGAATTGTTGTTGTCCTAATGCAGTAAAAGAGAGCAAGAGCGAGAGAGTGGGATTTTATCAGAATGAACAAGGGGGTTTTGCTTGCCTGGCACTTCTGAAGATAATATAGTTCTTCATCGGTGTCATCGAACTCATCGTCGGAACGTCGTCTACTGAGAGGGGACAAATACCGGCAAACAAGGGAGAACACAATCAATGCAATGCAACAATGATGCATGAATGTGACATGGCAATATGTTGTGGTTTTGAGCTAATGCAGCTAGCAACAAAGTTAAATGAAGTTGGTTTGAACCCTAAGTTCAAATCCAAACTCCATATGTGAAATTCAAATGCCATTTAGTTGAATTGTCCTAAACAGCAGACATAAGTTTTTCTAACATGCATGCAAATGGTACAGATGGATAGATTGGATTTTTTGATCATTTTTCATATATAAATTATTTCATTTGGAGTTACGGTTGATTTTCTATGATTTTTAGAAGTTTGTGGTATTTTCTGGAATTTCCTATATAAAAATAAATCCAGAAAATAAGTTACTGCGTCAGCATGACATAGGTGTGACGTCAGCAGGTCAACTGGGTCAGCCAGGTCAAACCTCACCTGTGGGACCCATACGTCAGTGTCTCAGGCTGGTTTGGGTGTATGGCAGGTGGGACCGGTCAACGTTGACTTGACCAAAGTCAAAGCTGACACGTGGGGTCCACCCAGATTAGTACTAATCTTAACAAAAATTAGACTAACCTAATTATCCTCGGGGACCCACATGTCATTGACACAGGTAATAATTAAACATAATTAGCACCTAAACTAATGGTGCCACGTCTGCCATCGGCGTTTAGCCGCCGGCGACCAAATCCGCGGCGGAGGGAGTCGAGATTTCGCTGCAGGGCCCTATTTGGCGCGCGGGAAGCATCTACGTGAAGCTGGGGGGCTGCCGCGTCGAGTGGTGGTGGTGTTTGGGCTCGGGGTGGTCGGAAAAGACGCCGGCGACGACGTTGGCGGCTGCCGGAGCTCGGACGAGCTCGGGGTCGTCGCTAGGAGGCACGGCAGGAGGTGCGGAGCGGTTCTGCGGGCTCCTGGGGACACGGCGAGTGTGGTGAAGCCCTCGGTTGCGGCTATAGGTCACGGTGGACACGGCGGCGACATGACTGGGCGGCGGTGAGCTCTCGGGTCCGGCGGAAACAACAGCTAGAGCGGCCAAACGGCATGGGAAGAAGAGGGGAACGGTTCAGCGGCTCACCGCGAGTCCAACGAGCGCGGGGCGAGGCCGGGGACGCTCTGTGGGCGGCGAATCGAGCAACGGCGACCGTCGGTGCAGAGGACGAAGATGGCGTCGAGGACGGCGTTACAGGGCTTCCGGCAGGGCGTGTCTCGGTGGGGAGGAAGAGGGGGTCGAGGCGGAGCTTCTGAGCGCTTCGGCGAGGCGAGGCAGAGGCGGTGGCCGCGGTGGTGGCGAACGGCGGCGACGAACCCGCTCAGGTGGTGCGAGGGAGAGAGCCAGAGGAGGGGAGGAGCACGGGAGAGAGTGAGAGGGGCCAGGGGAGCTGCGGGGTGGCGCCGAGGAGAAGACGCGAGGCGTCGCGGTGGCCAGGCGACGCAGGCAGACAGCCTGGTGGCGTGGCGCCCGTGCGCGCGCCGGCGCGCTCCTCTCTGCCTGCCTGGTGAGAGGAAGCAGGTGGCTGGCACGGGCCAGCACAGTGCTGGGCCGGCCAGTGGGCTGCCAGGTGGGCTGGCTGGGCTGCCAGGTGAGCGCCAGGTAAGCTCTCCCTCTCTTCTCTTTTCTAATTTGTTTTTGTTTTCTAATTATTTGCCTCTGTTTTGAGCTTAGGAAAAATACCAAGGCATTTCCTAAAATCCTGAAAATATTCATGGACACTTGCTGAATTATTTCAGTGGCCCAAAAATAGTTCCAACATTATTTGAACATTTAAATTATTTATAGAATTTAAATGCCCAAAGTCAAATACAATAAGATTTAATTCAAAAATACAGAATGGCCTAGAAATATGTGCATCATTTTTGGCAGAGGTTTTCACCTTTAACAAAAATCATGAACTTTTCTAAGGAGCATTTTGGGTTTATTGAAAATATTTTTTAGTTGAACCTAGTAGAATTCATTAGGTGCTAGGGTCTGAACAGTCCCCATTTCAAATTCATTTGAAAGTTAAACATGATGCACACATGAAGGGCTAGCCTACTGCATCCCAGGACTAGGGATGTGACAACTCACCCCCACTAAGCAAAAATCTCGTCCCGAGATTCAGCCGCAGGGTAAGATGAAGGGGAAAACGCAACTAACGAAATCTTCACGATCCAGGTTGCACTTCAAATGAACGTTGATTCAATCACCATCTTTGTCTTGTCGTCCTGCTCTGAGAACTCCAGCCAACATGACAACGAGAGGAGAAGGAGACTCTAGAAGGATCGATCTTCTCAAAGATCGAACAACTTAGGATCAACTCGCGGAATGAGGCATAGCAACACCACTCGAGCTGAGACACAAAACACACATCTAGAAGGATGGAGTGGAACAAATGACGAGGGTTCACTAGGTAGACAACAATTCCACGCTTAAAAGGGTGGTGAACGGTTGTCAACGTAGCGAGGAGTTGAGTTGCCATGATGCCACAGCGGAACATCCTGGAGGAGGGTGATTCGTAGATTATTACCTTAAATGGCAAAAAGAATTACCTTTGATTCAGAGATCATTGAAAATCTTTATACCAGCCTAAGGCAATTCTCAAGCGATCGTTTGGAGGGGTTCGGTAGAATGGCATACTTGGATTAAAATGGATGATGTGGATTACCTTGTTGAAAACAACACAAGGGATGATTTTAGTAACTGAGGAGAAGCTCAACAGTAGAGAGTGAGTCCACTGTTTGAGAAGTTATAGCATAACCGAGGAAGCTGAGAGCAATCCCAGTTAGTGTCGATGATAACACCTAGCGCTTGCGCGTGCTCTCAAGAACTTGAGCATTTCCATATTCATCAAGGTTTTACCAACATCCGTGTCAAGGACCCTGGCAACACAACATACTACCATGATGGGTAGTGATGGACGATGCAGATGCATAGGAAGATAACAGCTTCTCAGATTTCTCCTTAGCGGGTCAAGGGAATAAAATCTGGATGATCGACCGAGAGACATTTAGCACTCCGCTTCTAATGTTCTCCTTGATGTGCTAGCATAATCCATAGATAATTATGGTTTGATATCTAGAACATCAAGTAAAAGGTCGGACTTCGGGAACACAAAAATCCATCAGGAACAACTAGGGAGTAGATCCTACGAAATCCTTATGGGGAGGTGGCCAACTTCCTCAATCAAGATACTACAAAAAGAGGTCTTCCGGCTGGGTGTGTTGGCCACGACATCCACTTTACCGGGTTACAGAGAGACCATTATTATAGTTCTTGGGAAACGTTCCAACCATCATATCTGCCTGAGATTCAGATCTGGTTGGTGTCAGAATAATCCAGACTCATCAAGTCTAGGAAGAAAAATGAAGGTTTGCAACACAAATCGACGAGATGACGTTGCGAGATTCTCGGGAGATGAACTACGATAGCAAGCTCCAAAACATGAGCTGGTTCTGCTACACACGTGTGAACACGCTGTCCTAGACAAACATGATCACCTGGTAGTCTTACAATAAAACACTACCGAGTTCTGGTAGGGAACCATCATCGAGGATATCGAAGTCTTGTGCACTTAATTTAGACTTCTTTACCTAGAACAAGTCAATCAGTGGCTTGGTGTGCTCGGGACACATATGGAATGAAGGTTGCAAGTCTCCAGACCACAGAATACTTCGCACGTGTGCATGACTGACTTGGGATGATTCCAGAGGAAGCAAAACTAACTTTCTCAAATTCACGGCGGCAACTTTCACCAAATGCACGTGTATAAGAGGAAGTCACTCCTTTCATCAAACAAATACTTCATGAGCTAGCATGAAGAAAATGCTTTCAAAAGTTTCCAACACTAACTTATGGTCCAACAAGATCTTGGAGAAGATAAAATGATGTTGATGGGCTCAACAACAAATCATCAAGATTTCCATGAAGATGGAATTCCACAATTATGTGAACAAGTGATAGTATTGGTCAGACCAAAGGATGTAATGGTGTATGCTCGAGGGATCAACCAAGAGTAAGACAACATTACGAACATCGTTTGCTCTGACTTGATTTGAGGATAGCCCACACTCAAATCAAAGTTTTGATAAGACAATAGGTTCAATAACTGATCATGAGGACCAATCGATGAAGAGATCATCTTTCTACAACAAACACACAAACACAAGATATCCCTTTGGAAATGAACTAGGTTAGACAAGCTTTTATCTTCCAACTCCCCAAGTTGTTATTTAGCTTGACCAACTAGCTCAGGGGTATCCAACACAAATCCTTGGAGAAGGGGATGGTTTACAAGAAACCAACTTGATCACGAACTCAACATAGCGATCAGGTGACAACCTGGTAACACTTCCGAGAAGATATTCGGAAAATCACGAACCATCGATATGTTACTAAGCTCGAGATCAATCTTGCTTTTCAGGGCAAGATGATATGATCAAAGAGAGAGGGTTTGACACAATCCTGACTCATTAATCGAGGAGTGCACCCGGAAATAAGGACTAGGTAGCACAATCAGTCTTAGAATGACGATTCGAGATCCAACACGCTAAGAATGAAATTATTGTCCTTTAACTACCAGGAAACGGGGTTGCTAGGAGTATTGATTTCACACATCATAGTTCATCTGTCGGCATTCCGGTTGCAACAACACGGGAGCCGAGAAATGACTAATGAGGGCGAGAAGTATCACTGTATCAAGAATTCATAGGAGGGTGTGTAATTCCAATGATATTCCTGATATAAAAATGGTAATACCTCAAGGTAGAACAGACCAGAAGCTGGATTGCAACTTGATCTGCGGAACACAACTGCTTTGACCCAATCCTGGAAATGGAAAAGGGTACTGGAGTTTGTTTCTCCTAGTCACTCTGGAATAGGATGGCTTGATGGACCACAAGAGTAATAGGCATCGATGAACGAATGCACACATACCCTTGACTATCAATTGATAGACGAGGGTCAAAAGACAACTAAAGAGGGACAACTCAAAGGAACATACGATTTTCTGAGTTGTGGATGCATGGTTTAGCATGTCGAATGAAGTTCAACATATTTCTTCCGAATAACCCATGCAGAAAGGTAGAACTGGCAGAGCCCCAATATATAATGGAGAACTCATCGAGGATATTCCTGTTGTGATCTTTGATTCAACAAACTTCTGCCATAAAGTGGTTCATAGTATTTGGAAGAAGGAAATACCACGGCCTAGAGGACTATCGCAAAGGTTACTAATAACCTAAAGGAACTATCAAACACTATCAACATGAAATAACTAGGGTGAATCTCGGGTTCAGAAACCCAGGAGTAGAATACCTACTACTAGGTAGCATCACAGGATGCTTTCGAGAATGATGGCCAGAATCATCACACTGGGAACACAAAACATGGCTAGATTACCTGGCGATCCTCTAAGACACCTAGGGTCATAATACTAGCTCCAACATATATGTCAAGGCAACATAGTACCTCAACTCAGCAGTTTTAGTGTGGTTAACCTGTCCCAAGGAGACAACAGAAACAGGAGGAAGGGATTTGCAAATGCATCAGACTGTTTAGAAACCTGGGATGACTCGGACAGTATAACGGTTGTAAATGCTCAAAAGAATTTAGACATGCTACAAAATGGTGGCATAACCACTCGATCATCACAGTATCAAAATTCTGAGGTCAGCTATGAATACACGGAAATAGCAGGAACTAAGATGAGGCTTAAATCCAACAATCTTATGGGTCTACTGATTAGTAACACGTGATCCTTATAGAAAGAAGAGAAAGCCTAGTTCCTTAACCCCGTAGGAAAGATAAGATGACTCGGATCAGAAGGCATAAGGGATAAGGAGTAAAAAGAGCCTTACGTTCCATCCCACAATCAATTCCCTTACATAACTAAAGAATTTCTAGACTCAACTTCGACCAGTTTGGCTTGGTAATCCTACAGGCAGTCCAGCTCTGATACCAAAGCTGTCAGGACCCCGACTCAATGCCACATCGATCTAGCATGTAACACCTCATATCACTTTGCGGCCTCACGCACGGTATCCCCACGGGTGTCGCCTTACCTTTGCCCGGGACCGTTTGCGTCTTTTGGCACACGTATATGATAGTGTTGCTAGCATCCATATGACAAGGAGCCCGGGCTGACATGGCTAGTAGTAAACCCAAAGTGGCACTAACTTACAGGGACAGGCATACATGACCCAACAACGAACGTGTCGGTCATCAGCGAGTGAATCCAGGCTGTAGCACTGGGCTAGCAGGACTCCGGTGAACCGGGCTATAGCGGGCTAACAGGACTCTGGAATTCATCGCGTGACATTTCCCCGAGGGGACAGACACATGAACGAAGAAGGACACATGCCGGCCAGCCTAAGTGTTCCGGAGCAGTAGCAAGCTACCATGGCTCAGTGGAAACACTAGGAGACATTTCCCGGTAAGAGAGGCTACTAAGGATAAATAACTAGATAGTCAGATCCCACACATACCAAGCATTTCAGTAACATACACACAATATGCTCGATATGTGCAAATACAACAAGGCATCACAACATGACTCTACAACTCAAGTATTTAATTCAATAGGCTCCGAGGAGCGAGATATTAGAATCATGGGTCTCATGACCCAACAATCAGAGCATACAAGTCAAAGCACAAGCGGAAGCTTAACATGTCTGAGTACAGACATCTACAAATGAAAAAGGCTGAGAGGCCTGACTATCTACCAGAACCTGCCGAGGGCACCAGATCGTAGCTGAGGTAACAAGCTAAACGTCGAAGTCCACGCGGAACTACTAGCGAGACTGAAGTCTCTCTGCAAAAACATAAATTAAGCAACGTGAGTACAAATGTACCCAGCAAGACTTACATCAGAACTAACTACATATGCATCATTATCAACAAAGGGGATGGTGGGGTTTAACTGCAGCAAGCCAGCTTTGACTCTGTGGCTATCCTGAACTACGACTGCAAGTAACTCTTTTGAGGTGGCGCACACGAGTCCACATATTCACCATATCAATACACCACTATGGATCCGCTCCCGTCTCCCTACGAGAACGCCATCCATAGCACTCACGCTTATCTTGCGTATTTTAGAGTATCCACTTCACTTGTCTATGAACTGTACAGGCAACCCAAAAGTCCTTTACCGCGGACACGGCTATTCGAATAGATAATGTTAACCCTGCAGGGGTGTACTTCTTCACACACGCTCTCACCACTTAGCGCCGTTTACACGACATGTACTCGGCAACCTTCAAGCGGAAGCCCAGCGAGGGTGTCGGCCACGACCTGACTAACCACACAAGTCTCTCGTCCAGGTTTATCACCTATTCGGGTTCCATCCGCAAGGAGATCCGGCCGGGGTGTCGCTCACGGCCCCAAACGATGTGAGCATGGTTCCCAAGCCCACCATCCGGGTGCCACTTGGTACACCGTGCCACTGTGCCTAGTCTTTCCCAAGCCCACCTATACCGGGTGCCACTTGGTAGACTACTAGCACTACCTACAAACACCAGAAACTAATTGCAACTCCTGGACAGAGATCAAGTTGATTAATAAGCCGAGGGGCCGATTTACCGGAACCCAATGTGTGGTAGTAGCTCTTCATGGATCACAAACACAAAACTCAGTTCCTGAGGACGGCTGCAATGAGACAACCCACCATGTACTCCTACATGGCCTCTCACCGCTACCTTTAACAAATCGTGTTCCATAATGTCATTGACACAGGTAATAATTAAACATAATTAGCACCTAAACTAATGGTGCCACGTCAGCCACCGGCGTTTAGCCGCCGGCGACCAAATCCGTGGTGGAGGGAGTCGGGATTTCGCTGCAGGGCCCTATTTGGCGCGCGGGAAGCATCTACGTGAAGCTGGGGGGCTGCCGCGTTGAGTGGTGGTGGTGTTTGGGCTCGGGGTGGTCGGAAAAGACGCCGGCGACGACGTTGGCGGCTGACGGAGCTCGGACGAGCTCGGGGTCGTCGCAAGGAGGCACGGCAGGAGGTGCGGAGCGGTGCTGTGGGCTCCTGGGGACACGGCGAGTGTGGTGAAGCGCTCGGTTGCGGCTATAGGTGACGGTGGCACGGCGGCGACATGACTGGGCGGCGGTGAGCTCTCGGGTCCGGCGGAAACAACGGCTAGAGCGGCCAAACGGCATGGGAAGAAGAGGGGAACGGTTCAGCGGCTCACCGCGAGTCCAACGAGCGCGGGGCGAGGCCGGGGACGCTCTGTGGGCGGCGAATCGAGCAACGGCGGCCGTCGGTGCAGAGGACGAAGATGGCGTCGAGGACGGTGTTGCAGGGCTTCCGGCAGGGCGTGTCTCGGTGGGGAGGAAGAGGGGGTCAAGGCGGAGATTCTGAGCGCTTCGCGAGGCGAGGCGGAGGCGGTGGCCGCGGTGGTGGCGAACGGCGGCGACGAACCCGCTCGGGTGGTGCGAGGGAGAGAGCCAGAGGAGGGGAGGAGCACGGGAGAGAGTGAGAGGGGCCAGGGGGGCTGCGGGGTGGCGCCGAGGAGAAGATGCGAGGCGTCGCGGTGGCCAGGCGACGCAGGCAGACAGCCTGGTGGCGTGGCGCCCGCGCGCGCGCCGGCGCGCTCCTCTCTGCCTGCCTGGCGAGAGGAAGCAGGTGGCTGGCACGGGCCAGCACAGTGCTGGGCCGGCCAGTGGGCTGCCAGGTGGGCTGGCTAGGCTGCCAGGTGAGCGCCAGGTAAGCTCTCCCTCTCTTCTGTTTTCTAGTTTGTTTTTGTTTTCTAATTATTTGCCTCTGTTTTGAGCTTAGGAAAAATACCAAGGCATTTCCTAAAATCCTGAAAATATTCATGGACACTTGCTGAATTATTTCAGTGGCCCAAAAATAGTTCCAACATTATTTGAACATTTAAATTATTTATAGAATTTAAATGCCCAAAGTCAAATACAATAAGATTTAATTCAAAAATCCAGAATGGCCTAGAAATATGTGCATCATTTTTGGCAGAGGTTTTCACCTTTAACAAAAATCATGAACTTTTCTAAGGAGCATTTTGGGTTTATTGAAAATATTTTTTAGTTGAACCTAGTAGAATTCATTAGGTGCTAGGGTTTGAACAGTCCCCATTTCAAATTCATTTGAAAGTTAAACGTGATGCACACATGAAGGGCTAGCCTACTGCATCCCAGGACTAGGGATATGACAAGCGCGCGGATGCCGCTGCCATCGAGGCCCTCCTGCAGGCGGAACCGGACGTCCTGGACTTGAACCGGGCGGCAGAGGCTCGACTCGACGCAGAGCACGCGGATGCCGCTCTCATCGACACCCTCCTGCAGGCGGAACTGGACGTCCTGGACTTGAACCGGGCGGCGGAGGCTCGACTCGACTCGGAGCATGTGGATGCCACTGCCATCGAGGCCCTCCTGCAGGCGGAACCGGACGTCCTCGACTTGAACCGGTCTGTGCTCTCGTCCGTGCAGAGCGCCCGCACGCTCCGCTTGAACGAGTAGCTGGAGGCCGAGGACAACCACGGTGCAGAGACACGCGTCGACAGCTACGGCTGGTTCGCGCCGACAGCCAAAGACGATGAGGCCGTCTCTTTCCGCGAGCAGTGATAGTTTTTCTTTATGTTGTTGTTTTTATGGATCTTTTGCTGTGTAAAAACTTATATTTGTTATGCAAGTCGCTTAACTTGGGTCAGTCTACCATTTCAGGCAGTTGGATGAATATCCTACGTCTCCTAACCCTTCTTTCCTTCTTCCTCAGATCTTCTTCTTCCCTAACAGACCACCGCACGGGTCGTACGGATACTCCCCAACATGCGGTTGGATAAACATACTCTATGAACGAAAATTATGTGTCAGCAATAGGTTTGTTCACATGCGACAGCACGTGTCAGTGAGGGTGCATTCCCTTGGTTGGGTTTGCGGCGTGCAGGAGCGACTGTGTGAGGGTGCAGTGCGACTGCGGCGTGCAGGAGCGACCATGTGAGGGTGCGGTGCGACTGCGACAGCCGTGCGCAAGTGTACCTCCTTCTCATTTTGAAAACTTTAGGCAAGCTTGGCAAAAATGTGTGGCAAAGTTTGGCAATGCAAGGCCTAGACCCAAACAGGATAAGTACGTACGTACTAGGAGTACTAGTGTTAAAAAAGAAAGGCGGGGTTTTCCTTCGCGAGATTTAATTGATACAAATCCTCGTTTCACGTGTCAATTAATGCGTATTTTTTTCTCCAAAGACCAAAGAGCTAACCGTCTCACTCCTCATCGCTTGATTAATGCAGCGCCATGCAAACCAACCTTCTCACTTCTGCATGCATGCAGGGGATATTAATGTCCTTGGTTGCTAACCCCATCAATTTTGCCTCGATTAGTGTTAGTGACCCTTTGCAAATTGTAATTTTGATATACTGGCCTTGTGTACAAAAAAAATGGAGGTAGTAACTATATTTGACTTCCTTCCCCATTGCGGTGACGTTGACGATATCTTTTTTTTTGTGGTTTGGCGAAGTGCGTTCGACGGAGAACAGCATTGAGGGAGACCACGGTAAGTCGTTCGCAAGTGCCGCCTGCAAGCCGAGACAACCGCCTTATTTTCATCCAGGAAGTCCATTGAACCAAAGGACTAGTACTACTATGAGTACTAGTGCGGTGAGATGGTTTATCGAAGAAGACGATGGAGAAGCGGAGTCAGCGAAGAGTGAAATGATGGTTGCTTCGTCCGTGCTTTTGTGATTTGACGCATCACTGCTTTGTGATTTGTGATAGAAGGGACAGGGGAGTAGACTATGTGCTCTATACTGTACTACATGCGTCCAAGCATGGGAGAAAGAGGAGAGACGTTGCATTTTTCTATTCCTTCAATCAATCAATCAAGGAGCTTCGGTTCCATCTTTTTGGCTTTGGCAACACCGTCCACAATGGTTCCCACGATGCCAAAAGCTATTTTCACATTTGGCTACACATTGTGGATGCCCTTAACCGTACCACTTGGTTTTGCTCCTGTTTGCTATCTATACAAATCTCAATTATATTGATCTAAAAAATTATAGAATCAAGATTAGTAAAAAGGAGGTGATTTTGCCGCGCGGATGGCGGGGGAGGTTTCTTATTTTCGGAGGACGTTGTCCTGGCGGTTTGCTAACATGCAGTCCCACGTGTCAGTGCTTTACCAAGTCGATCCGCGTCCCACATGAGGCAGAACAACGACAGAAGAAACACGTGGTTAAGTTGAAGAAGATGAGGGAGAAGCGGATTCAGCAACGAGTGAAATGATGGTTGCTTTGTCCCTCCAACTTCTTTTTTTAGCATTATTACTTCGTCCCTCCAACTTAACTGCGGGAAAGGTGCAGCTTTGTGATTTGACGCCTCATTGCTCAATACTACGCCGGCGCCATGACTGGGGTGCTTCACCCCGGCTGCTCTGCACTGTATTCCGGTATGGAACGTGGACCCGGTAGCTTGATGTCCCACATGTCGGCGAAAGGGACTAGAAGATTTATGAAAGCGGGCGCTCCACTCTCTTACAACGGAGGAGTAGACGACACGACGGCCCAGTGAACTGTCACTTGCACTGTATAGTACTATAGTTTTGCTGTTTCGCACGATCCATCGATACAAACCCGATTAAACAGGAAAGGCCGGGATTTTTCCTGCATGGTAGATGATACTAGCCATACATTTCAAAGGCAATTTTAATGTATGCAAACTGAATAATTATAAGTAACAATGTGATATCTAGTAAAACTAAAAACACATATGATTTATTGTGTTAGAGTGTAGTAGTAGTGTTGTAACATGCGAGAACGTGTAGAGATGTAGTTTTGGAGGGCCTACAGAGAGAAAAGCATAATACGGTCACCGAACTTCAGAATAAGTTGATTACGGTCACTATATATGTTTTGCGGTGATTATACGGTCACTTGCTCATGGTTCAGCTTCGGATTGCACTCTGTTGACCGGCCAAATAGTCTTTGTGGCGCCATGTTGACTAGTTAAATTGACTATGTTCCTTGTGGGTCCCACCTGTCAGTTCGCATAGGGAAAAGGTCAGATAAACACAAATTTACAGAGGCGCGACAAGGCTCCAACCCGTGCGCGGGAATCACCTGGTTGTGTATGTGTCTGTCAGGGCATGATGTGTGTGCATGCACGTGTAGGTTGAGCACTTGAGCGTGAGAGTGTGTGTTGGTCGTGTGGTGTACTGGTGTGTGCATGCATGCGTGCGTGTGTGCGTGTGTGTGTTGCGTGCATGCGTGGCTGCGTGTGTACGTGTGAGTGTTGCGTGCGTGCGTGGGTGCATGTGTTTGTGTGAGTGTTGCATGGATGCAGTTCGTGTGCATGGGTGCGTGTGTGTATAATCACCACACCAGCTCCTGTGTGTTAAAACAGATGGCTCAGCATACCAATACAAGGCCACCTTGTCCGTTGTGCCTGCGGTCATGACTTCGAACCACCGTCCAAATATTTTTTTCCGTTTGTTTTCATTCTTACTAGCAAGATGCCCGTGCGTTGCACGTAACATCAAGATGCATTTGTATGACTTGTTTATCTTGTGAGAGAAAAGGATGAACGAGGGAAGGCCTTATTTGCAAATTTGGAGAGGTGTGTGGGTACCTTTTTGCAAAATTGCCATAGTTTCTTTCCAATCCGTCAGATATAAATCGGACGTCCTATATTGCAGGATGGCAGGCACACCATCATAACCAACTCTGTTTTTTATAAGAGTGTATATTTTATGTATTTTATAAGAGTGTAGATGTAGAGTAGATACGAGTCGATAGGTGGGCACGATGGTAGTGAGATAATGTGATGCAACACTAGAGGTGCCACGTGGAGCGTTTAACTGGTCAACTAGTCATGTCATGAGCAAATACAGAGTTGTACGGTGAGCCCGTGACTGTATAATAACCACTAAACGTAAATGGTGACCGTAATGAGTGGATTCTGAAGTCCAATGTGCGTATCGTGCTTTCGCTTCAAATACAATGATCGTCATTGCATATATTGCGAGAGAAAGATGAAACATGCGCGAATTTTCTGGGGGCTTACTTTTAGAGGACCTGGAGATAGTTTTGTGTGCATACGTGAAAGGGGCGTATAGGGGGGTATGCGATGGAGAGAGAGATGCTCTTCATTTCTCTTTATTATTACTAACTTTGTATATAGTATAAAAATATACAAATTCATAGTGCGGAATAAATATCATTGTGGGCACCATGCAATGCAAATTAGCGTTCGTACTCCTCCATATAACTTTGTAATGTTGTATATATGTAGAAACTCTAAAATAATTTTTTGGCCACACTTTATTCAAAAGGAATGTTGTATGCGAAATAAACGTGAAGAGAGGGCTTTTTAGATTAATGGGGAACGTGATGTAACATGTGTGAATGTGTAGTTGATGCATTTGGCGGGGCCTAGAGAGGTATGTGTGTGTATTACGTATTCGAGAGAGGCATGGATAGAGGGGCCGACGGGGGGGGGAGATAGCATGAGAAATGAGAGTGGTCTAGAGAGAGACGAATATGACGTCACGACGAGAGATTCCATTCCCTTGAGTGTGTATATGCAAGGGGGGAGGGAATAGAGGCACCAGGAGAAATTTTCTGTGTGTGTGGTGTTTGTGTTGGTATGTGTGGGTGTGAGAAGATAATGAGACGTGGGGGCAGAGGGTGTGTCACCGCGTGAGGTCCGGTGGGTCGAGGTGAGGCCCTTCGTTCGGTTCCGTCCTGCGCCACATTGGTTGGCCCGTGACGCATTTAGGAAGACCCATGGATGACTAGTCGTACAAGACAAAGATAGCAGAATTGTGAAGGACTGTGTGTCCACTGACAAAGCCGGCTAGGATTTGTAACCCTAGGTTCTCGGACTAAGGTAAACCCTTTATCTCTGATATTACTATTCATCCAACCTAACTTTAAGGGGCATCCTACAGAATGCTCTGCTAGAATCATACTCGTCGATTAGGAAGAAAGGTGTGAGACAATGCGTGAGAGACAGGCCTAAAGATAATGTGCGTACATGAGACACGTAGGCAGGTCCATGTATATAGAAAGGGTCGATGGGGATTGTGCGTGTGTATGTTTGCGATAGGAAGAGTGCTTGTGATAAAGGTTAGTGAAAACAGTTGTAAATGGTTACGAGAGGGAGGGAGGGTAATATCTAGAGCATGTGTGCGAGAAAGACACCTCGGGATAGAGTGTGTGAGCATGTGTGAGAGACCACCGATGGAGAGTGAAACTACACGTAAAAGACTGTTGTACACATTGATTAAAGATATAAATTGTATCCAAATATTAGGATGGGATCATGATATTTTCAATTTGTGTAAGGAGCTGTCATTGATCCATCAGACATCTAGATTCTATCGAATTTGAGCATGTCTATGTTATTATTTGACACAATTGATCCACATAGTTAGTATTTTGAACTCCAGACAATGCATCACTTTAGCAATCGAATATAAACGTGAGTATAGTTCATGTTGTGTGTGTAAAGAACATTATACATACGAAAGTTACACAATGAACATTATAAATAGCTACCTATGAACTAGCATACATTTGAATTCAACTTAACGTGGTTTAAAAAATCGAATTCAACATGAAGTCCATTCAATTATTTGAATTTGATATCATGGCATTTGTAAACCATACCTAAATTATGGGGGCACCAATCTTTGCTCTGATTTTGTACATAATAGCATATGTAGTCGTGTACAAAATAGATTCAAATTTAGCTCCTCCATTCCAAAATAATCGTAGTTATAAGATTTTCAAGTGTCAAAATTTCAAAAAGAAGCGGATAATTTAATGAGGTTTTCAAACATACAAGGTCAAATATAACATTGTCTATTTAGGTCAATCCTCATAGTTCAAGAGTACTCTAAACGTGAATGTTTGTGTTTCAAAATTTCGAATGAAGCGCCAAAAGAGCCTCTACCCGCCCGAAACCGCATGAGACCAATGTTTGGTAGTACAAGGAAATTACTTTTCTAATAACTCCGACCCGTGAAACCTACCGGTCCGACGTCCAAAGGTCTAAACCGGGGTAGGTTTGTAGCTTCATCTAGACGCCACGCAACCGCCTCCAAAAAACATTCATACACAATGGCCGCCTAAGCACACATGCGCGCGGCCAAAATCGCTCCCATCCACTATTTGGGACACCCGGGATTACCATCCTACCCCCGACCCGCAGTAGGTCCGAAATTTAAGAGGGGGGCAAAGTTTGTACTTTCCCCAAATTTCAAACAAGCGCGTCCCATCTTCTGTTCAAAAAAGCCAAAAACAAGCGCGTCCCAGACCGAAACATGGTTCCCCTCACCCGTCTGATTCCCCATTCGTACTCCATGGGCGCCAAAACTACCTCTCCACCAGCCGTGAAACCCCGGCGTCCTCCGTCCGCCACCCCATCCCACCCATCAACCGCCGCCCTCCTCCATCACACCGGAGCTGATACCCCGACGTCGCCGTCCACCGCAACCTCATCCGCAATGCCCTCCACGGCTAGTAGTTGAAGCCGAGGCCGAGCCGTCCATACCCGAGCCAGTTCAACCACGGCGTCCTGCGCCTCACCGCTGCCGCTCCAACTTTGCCACCCTCCACTGCACCAGAGTTGTTCCTGCTATGCCGTCCTTCGCTGCCTCGGATCTGCTTCCCCTCCACCGACATACGGCCACGGCAACACAATCAACAATTTGGCCATGGGTTCGTCCAAGCCTGCACCCTCCAGAACATCGGTTTCCCCGGTAAAAAGAAGAAGATCGACGCGACATGTGGAGGTGACCACACCGGTTACCTAAAAAGGTACTCCTCTTCCCTTATTCATGCATATCTTACGTCTCTGCTTGCACGGTATTCATCCCATAGAAGACACTAGTTGACCGCTTCTTCTTGATACTAGATGTTCCTAGTAACTCGTGATGCACAAGGTTTCTCCTCATATACTATTTCACCTTAGCTAGAGGTCTGTCGCCCCCCTGAATTTCAATTTCTGTTCAGTTGATTCCCAATTAACAAAAGCATTCCCCAACGTAACAGGCGCTAGTACGCCTATTACATCGGGGAAGCAGCGCCTTGGTGTTTATCTTAGGTACGTGTGCGGCCTAGAGCTACTTGCGCCCGATCTGGAGGTTGGCCGGGATTAAAGGGATGGCCTGGGGGCGCTGCCAAGCATGGCGGTGCTGTGAGGTCGAGGGGAGGGCGGGGCGGCGGAGGCAGGGGTCCGGGCCGGTAGTCGCTGGCGGTTCGAGGAAGATCGTCAACAGTGACTGGCGGGAGGTAGACGAAGGCCATCTGCCCGTTCCTTATAGATCGGATGGTTCATTAAAAAAATCGACTGACCTATTTATTTTCAGTCGACTGATATCTTAGATATGACCACATGTGGTGGTGTGCTGGAGGAGTACCTGCATTTCCTGTGCTCATATATTACAAATCATACGGAGTAGAATCTAATTTTGTTTGCCATGCAATGTTGTAGAGCTATCATATGTCTCCTGTCATTTATTTTTCAGCCACCTGCTATCTGCTACTTTTACAGTGCACTAGTTCTGCACACACTTCACCCATACTCTCACTATTGTGTTTTTATGCAAGGGTATTTCATAGTCTGCCGAAAGAGAAGCAGCAAAGAAAAGAGAGAAGTCACGCCAGCTTTCTTTGCGGGTATGCACGGCACGTTACATCTCTATAAAGGGTGCAGTGTCAGCAGATGGAGACGGTAAACGTAGCTCTGGAGTTGATGACCTCGCTCACAATGAACCACCATCCCATGTGCTTGCTTTAACTTCGCGGTGTCATATGTGGTTGCATGTTCCATATGGTGTCTAGCTTGTATTCAAAAGGTCGAAGTCGGTCTGATAAGGAAAGATATTTTTTTACATGAACCACCATCCCGTGAGCACCAAAAGACAAATAGCTAGTCAGGGCACTGGTCGAGCCAGTGACAAGTGTTGGAAATATGCCCTAGAGGCAATAATAAATTGGTTATTATTATTATATTTCCTTGTTCATGATAATCGTTTATTATCCATGCTATAATTGTATTGATAGGAAACTCAGATACATGTGTGGGTACATAGACAACACCCTGTCCCTAGTAAGCCTCTAGTTGACTAGCTCGTTGATCAATAGATGGTTACGGTTTCCTGACCATGGACATTGGATGTCGTTGATAACGGGATCACATCATTAGGAGAATGATGTGATGGACAAGACCCAATCCTAAGCCTAGCACAGAGATCGTGTAGTTCGTATGCTAAAGCTTTTCTAATGTCAAGTATCTTTTCCTTAGACCATGAGATTGTGCAACTCCCGGATGCCGTAGGAATGCTTTGGGTGTACCAAACGTCACAACGTAACTGGGTGGCTATAAAGGTGCACTACAGGTATCTCCGAAAGTGTCTGTTGGGTTGGCACGAATCGAGACTGGGATTTGTCACTCCGTGTGACGGAGAGGTATCTCTGGGGCCACTCGGTAGGACATCATCATAATGTGCACAATGTGACCAAGGGGTTGATCACGGGATGATGTGTTACGGAACGAGTAAAGAGACTTGCCGATAACGAGATTGAACAAGGTATCGGCATACCGACGATCGAATCTCGGGCAAGTACAATACCGCTAGACAAAGGGAATTGTGTACGGGATTGATTGAGTCCTTGACATCGTGGTTCATCCGATGAGATCATCGTGGAACATGTGGGAGCCAACATGGGTATTCAGATCCCGCTGTTGGTTATTGACCGGACACTAGTAGAAAAAGGGTCAAATGTGAGACACATTAGTCCCGGTTTGTAACAGAACCGGCACTAATGTGTCCATTAGTGCCGGTTCCAACGGCTAGCCGGGAGGAGCTCTTTAGTACCGGTTCGTGGCAAACCTTTAGCACGGTTCGTGCCACGAACCGGTACTAATGAGAGTGGTGGCAGGATGTTGTCAGAGTGGGGCCCTTCCAGCACCTTTAGTACCGGTTCGTGGCACGAACCGGTACTAAAGGTCGTCCTATATAAATCCTTTGTCCACCCGCGCTCTGTTCTTCCCCCTTTCCCCTCTCCCTCTCTTTTGTTCTTCCCTTCTTCCTCTAGAGTTCATCACAAAATTTGCCCCAAATTTGTCAAGATTTGCAGGCCCTCATCCATTCAAATGATCACCAAGGTTAGCAACTTTGTCCTTTCATCTCTCATTGCTAGATTAGCTCTTGCATTGGTTTATATAGTGATTAATTGTGGGTTTTAGTAATTTGGGAGGAATTATATGTGGTAGTATTTGATTTATATGCAATTTGAGGTCAAAATAACACTTAGTTTGCATATGTAGGTGTGGTTTACTTAGTGCCTTCTAAATCTCCGTCGTAACCACCATCGATCGCCCGCACCGTCCCGTCGCCGGCACCACCTTGTGGTGAGCCTCTTGTTCATGAAATTTTATATAAAAAAATGATGTTTGTGTGATTTGGATATATAGTTACTCGTATAATAATTATCTTACCCGTACGTTGTTTGTTATACATAGTGCCATGGTTTTGATATCCGTCCCCGTCGGCCCTCGTCCTTGTTATGATTCGGATGTGGTATATTCTCTTTTAAAACTATTTATTGCATTTTGTGTTTATGACAAATAATTATGCCCATCAAGTTGACATAGATATTTTTATCTAGGAGGTATGTGAACCGGAAATTCCAACCGACCCTATTGTCGAGAGGTTAAATTTAGTTGAAAGAGAAAATGAGTACTTGAAAGAAAAATTGAAAAGAATTGAGGGGGAGAAGATGGAATTGGAGTTGCATGTTGCCGATGTCGTCGATGATCACAAGATCAAGATGGAGAAAATGCGCTTGAAGATTAGAAAGATTAGAAAATATGACATCGATAGTGAGGCTTGGTATCATTATGCTGTTGGATCAATTGTTACCTTAGTTGCGATCTTGATCGCATTTGTTGTTGCATTTAAATGCTTTAGCTAGAGAGTTATTTGTTTGTTGCATTTAAGTGTTGTATGAACTTTATGTATGAACTTGTATTAATTTGGTCTATTCGGTGTTGTGTAATGAGGATGAGCCGGCAATGGATGTACGATGACCGATGCTCTCCCCAGTTTGTTGAGGGCGTGCATACTTTTCTGCTTGCAGCTGAGGCAAACAAGCGGGTGGATGGTTTTATGCCTTCTCCATGTGCTGGCTGTAAGAATGATCGCAATTACTCTACATCAAGAACCATTCACGTCCACCTGTTTGAGTCCGGTTTCATGCCCCACTATAATGTTTGGACCAAGCACGGAGAAAGAGGGGTTATGATGGAAGACAATGAAGAAGAAGAGGACGACGACAGCTATCCTGGCCATGGGTTCCCTGAATACGATGATACAACAATGGGGGAAGAAGCTGAGCCGGTAATGCGGGAAGAAGCTGAGCCGGCAATGCGGGAAGAAGCTGAAGAAGAGGCATCAGATGAGCCCGTTGATGATCTAGGTTGGGCCATTGCCGATCCAAAGAGAAACTGCGCAAGTGATTTGGAGAAGAAGAAGTTGCAGCACATTTTAGAGGATCACAAAAAATTGTTGTACCCAAATTGCATAGGTGACAAGAAAAAGTTGGGCACCACACTGGAATTGCTGCAATGGAAGGCAGAGAATGGTGTATCTGACAAGGGATTTGGAAAGTTGCTGGTAATGATAAAGGATATGCTTCCAAAGGACAACGAATTGCCCAAGAGTACGTACGAAGCAAAGAAGGTTGTCTGCCCTCTAGGGTTAGAGGTGCAGAAGATACATGCATGCCCTAATGATTGCATCCTCTACCGCGGTGAGTACGAGGATTTGAATGCTTGCCCAGTATGTGGTGCATTGTGCTATAAGATCAGCCACGATGAGCATGGTGATGTCGAGGGCGAGCGCCCCAGGAAGAAGATTCCTGCCAAGGTGATGTGGTATTGTCCTATAATACCACGGTTGAAACGTTTGTTCCAAAACAAAGAGCATGCCAAGGCGATGCGATGGCACAGAGAAGACCGTAAGAAAGACGGAAAGTTGAGAGTACCCGCTGATGGGTCGCAGTGGAGAAAAATCGAAAGAAAGTACGGGAAGGAGTTTGCAGATGACGCAAGGAGCGTATGGTTTGGTCTAAGCGTAGATGGCATTAATCCTTTTGGGGAGCAGAGCAGCAACCATAGCACCTGGCCTGTGACTCTATGTTTGTATAACCTTCCTCCTTGGTTGTGCATGAAGCGGAAGTTCATTATGATGCCAGTGCTCATCCAAGGCCCTAAACAACCCGGCAATGACATTGATGTGTACCTAAGGCCATTAGTTGAAGAACTCTTACAACTGTGGAATGGAACATGTGTACGTGCATGGGATGAGCACAAACAGGAAGAATTTGACCTAAAGGCATTGCTGTTCGTGACCATCAATGATTGGCCTGCTCTCAGTAACCTTTCAGGACAGACAAACAAGGGATACCACAAATGCATGCACTGTTTGGATGATACCGATAGTATATATTTGAATAGTTGTAAGAAGAATGTGTACCTGGGACATCGTCGATTTCTTCCGAGCAGGCATCCCATAAGAAAGAAAGGCAAGCATTTCAAAGGTGAGGCGGATCACCGAACGAAGCCTCGCCACCGTACTGGTGCTGATGTACATGATATGGTCAAGGATTTGAAGGTGATATTTGGAAAGGGTCCTGGCAGACAACCTGTTCCAAAGGACGCTGACGGACGCGCACCCATGTGGAAGAAGAAATCTATATTTTGGGACCTGCCATATTGGAAAGACCTAGAGGTCCGCTCCGCAATCGACGTGATGCACATGACGAAGAATCTTTGCGTGACCCTGCTTGGCTTCTTGGGCGTGTATGGGAAGACAAAAGATACACCTGAGGCACGGGAGGACCAGCAATGTATGCACGGAGAAGACGGCATACATCAGGGTCATGCAAGCTACGCTCTTACCAAAGAAGAGAAGGAAATCTTCTTTGAATGCATGCTCAGTATTAAGGTACCGTCTGGCTTCTCGTCGAATATAAAGGGAATAATAAACATGGCAGAGAAAAAGTTCCAGAACCTAAAGTCTCATGACTGCCACATGATTATGACGCAACTGCTTCCGGTTGCATTGAGGGGGCTTCTACCGGAAAACGTTCGATTAGCCATTGTGAAGCTATGTGCATTTCTCAATGCAATCTCTCAGAAGGTAATCGATCCAGAAATCATACCAAGATTATAGAATGATTTGGTGCAATGTCTTGTCAATTTCGAGTTGGTGTTCCCACCATCCTTCTTCAACATCATGACGCACGTCCTAGTTCACCTATGCAAAGAGATTAACATTTTGGGTCCTATATTTCTACACAATATGTTCCCCTTTGAGAGGTTCATGGGAGTCTTAAAGAAATATGTTCATAACCGTGCTAGGCCAGAAGGAAGCATCTCCAAGGGCCATCAAAATGAGGAGGTCATTGAGTTTTGTATTGACTTTATTCCTGACCTTAAGCCGATTGGTGTTCCTGAATCGCGACATAAGGGCAGACTGGATGGAAAAGGCACGCTAGGAGGGGAACAAATAATATGTATGGACGGACATTCTCTCACTGAAGCACACTACACAGTTCTACAGAATTCCGCCTTGGTGGCTCCGTATATGGATGAACACAAGAATTTTCTACGCTCCAAACACCCGAAGCGGTCTGATGACTGGATTACACGTGAACAAACCAGGAGTTTCGCCAGCTGGTTGCAGACACGTACCATGCATGACACCTCTATTGAAGATGACCTGTACTTGCTGTCCCAGTTACCATCTTCGAATATAATGACTTTCAAAGGGTACGAGATAAATGGTAATACATTTTACACGATCGCCCAAGATAAGAAGAGCACCAACCAAAACAGTGGTGTCTGCTTTGATGCAGAAACCAAGACGGGAAAGGAAACATATTATGGTTATATACAGGACATATGGGAACTTGACTATCGACGTGGTTTAAAGGTCCCTTTGTTTCGGTGCAAATGGGTTAATATGACACGAGGCGGGGTAACGGAAGACCCGCAGTACGGAATGACAGCAGTGGATCTCAACAATCTTGCGTATGCAGACGAACCATTCGTCCTAGCCAATGATGTGGCACAGGTTTTCTATGTGAAGGACATGTCTACCAAGCCAAGAAAAAAAAATAAGGAAGCGAATGCATCGTACGATGAGCCAAAGCGGCACATAGTTCTTTCTGGGAAGAGAAACATCGTGGGAGTGGATGACAAGACAGACAAGTCAGAAGATTATGAAAAGTTTGATGAAATTGCTCCATTCACAGTGAATATTGACCGAGCATCCCGTTAAATGATGAAGATTTTCCATGGTTACGGCGCAAAGGGACACACGCGAAGAAAAAGTTTCACACCCAAAGATCTGGGATGTGATCGGCTTCACTAGCTATCATCACTTTCTTCTGTGTTTCGCACCGAGAGGGGAATCTCTGTAATAGTTAGGGTAGTTATGTGTTTTGGCATTTGAAACGCGAAGAAATTTTATGTGCAAACAAATTCACACTAATTTCAAATAATTCAAAATTTAAACTATTCAAATTTGAAAACTACGGGCACTAACAAAAAAATAGCAGAAAAGAAAGAAAAACTATAGCTGAAAAGAAAAAAACTATATAAAAAACTACTCAAAAATAAATAGAAGAAAATAAATATAGTAGAAAAGAAAAAACTACTCAGAAATAAATAGAAGAAAAAATAAAGCAGAAAAGAAAAAAAATTATATTTGCTATTTTTCAATCGTTTACAAAATGACCGTGAAATTGAAAATCACTACAAAATGAACTCTGAAAATGTTGAATTTTGGCAAACTAGATGAAAAACTACTCACAAATAAATAGAAGAAAATAAATATAACAGAAAAGAAAAAACTATACAAAAAACTACGCAAAAATAAATAGAAGAAAATAAAGCAGAAAAGAAAAAAACTATAAAAAAATTGGGGCGCTGCCCTGTGGGCCTGATAGGCCACAGGTGTGTAATTACAGGCCTTAAAGGCCCAGCAGACTCACAGGGCAGCGCGCAGAGTTTAGGCCCACAAGCCTGCTAGCTATATAGAGGAGTTCGAAGTGGTAGCCGTGGCTGGGTTTATAAACCAGTGCGGCTGCCCTTTGCCCGGCGAGGTGGGACTAAACTTTGGGGTGGCAGCGCGGCCCCTTTAGTACCGGGTCGTGGCACAAACCGATACTAAAGGGGGGTCCTTTAGTACCGGTTTGTGCCACCACCCGGTACTAAAGGAGGTCGCTTCCCGCCACTTGGCCTGGCCAAAACAGGCCTTTAGTACCAGTTGGTGGCTCCAACCGGTACTAAAGGTGCCTTCTATATATACTCGACTTACGAAATTTTCATTCATCCTCTGTTTCCGTCATCTCCGTCGCCGTCGCCGCCCCCATCCCCGTCGCCGCCCCCGTCCCCGTCGCCTCCCTCGTCTCCGTCGCCGCCCCGGGCCCGCCCCCATCCCCGTTGCCGCCCCCGTCCCCGTCGTCGCCCCCATCCCCGTCGCCGCCGTCGCCGTCGCCCC
>NC_041389.1:635566546-635573280 GCF_002162155.2 Triticum dicoccoides
AGCTCTCCCCCTCTAACCTCTCCCCCTCGCCCCCGGCGGCCACCATGGGCGCTGCCCCTCCCGGCCCCGAGCACACACACACACACAAGCGCATGAATTAGTATATAATTTAGATTATTTAGATTATTATTGTTTTAGTTATCAAAACACGCACACACACACAAGCATGAATTAGTATATAATTTAGATTATTTAGATTATTGTTGTTTTAGTTATCAAAATTTTTTATATGGAACACACACACACACACACATATGTATGAATTAATGCATGTATATATTAGTATATACGTATTTTGTATGTTTAATTAGTTTAGATTATTTAGATTATTATTGTTTTAGTTATCAAAAAATTTTATATGGAAATTAGTGTTTAATTAGTATGGAAATTTTTTATGTTTAATTAGTATATAATTTCTGCTACGTTCCCCAACAGTGGCATCATGAGCTAGGTCTATTGCGTGGATTCTTTGCACGAGTAGAACGCAAAGTAGTTGTGGGCGTTGATTTTGTTCAATATGCTTACCGTTACTAGTCCAATCTTGTTTCGACGGTATTGTGGGATGAAGCGGCCCGGACCGACCTTACACGTACACTTATGTGAGACAGGTTCCACCGACTGACATGCACTTGGTGCATAAGTTGGCTAGCGGGTGCCAGTCTCTCCCACTTTAGTCGGAACGGATTCGATGAAAAGGGTCCTTATGAAGGGTAAATAGCAATTGGCATATCACGTTGTGGTTTTGCGTAGGTAAGAAACGTTCTTGCTAGAAACCCATAGCAGCCACGTAAAACATGCAAACAACAATTAGAGGATGTCTAACTTGTTTTTGCAGGGTATGCTATATGATGTGATATGGCCAAGAAGAATGTGATGTATGAGATTGATCATGTTCTTGTAATAGGAATCACGACTTGCATATCGATGAGTATGACAACCGGCAGGAGCCATAGGAGTTGTCTTTATTTATTGTATGACCTGCGTGTCATTGAACAACGCCATGTAATTACTTTACTTTATTGCTAACCGGTAGCCATAGTAGTAGAAGTAATAAGTTGGTGAGACAACTTCATGGAGACACGATGATGGAGATCATGATGATGGAGATCATGGTGTCATGTCGGTGACGATGATGATCATGGAGCCCCGAAGATAGAGATCAAAAGGAGCAAAATGATATTGGCCATATCATGTCACTATTTGATTGCATGTGATGTTTATCATGTTTATGCATCTTATTTGCCTAGAAAGACGGTAGTAAATAAGATGATCCCTCATTAAAATTTCAAGAAAGTGTTCCCCCTAACTATGCACCATTGCGAAAGTTTGTCGTTTCGAAGCACCACGTGATGATCGGGTGTGATAGATTCTTACATTCACATACAACGGGTGTAAGCCAGATTTACACACGCGAAACACTTAGGTTGACTTGACGAGCCTAGCATGTACAGACATGGCCTCGAACACAAGAGACCGAAAGGTCGAGCATGAGTTGTATGGTGGATACGATCAACATGAAGATGTTCACCGATGATGACTAGTCCGTCTCACGTGATGATCGGGCACGGCCTAGTTGACTCGGATCATGTAATCACTTAGATGACTAGAGGGATGTCTATCTGAGTGGGAGTTCATTAGATGAACTTAATTATCCTGAACATAGTCAAAAGCCCTTTGCAAATTATGTCATAGCTCGCGCTTTAGTTCTACTGTTTTAGATATGTTCCTAGAGAAAATATAGTTGAAAGTTGACAGTAGCGATTATGCGATCAGTAGAAAGCTTATGTCCTTAATGCACCACTCAGTGTGCAGAACCCCAAAATGTCGTGTGTGGATGTTGCAATCATCGGACATACACGTTTTGATAACTACGTGATAGTTCAGTTAAACGGTTTAGAGTTGAGGCACCAAAGACGTTTTCGAAACATCGCGGAACATATGAGATGTTTCGAGGGCTGAAATTGGGATTTCAGGCTCGTGCCCACGTCAAGAGGTATAAGACCTCCGACGATTTTCTTGGCCTGCAAACTAAGGGAGAAAAGCTCAATCGTTGAGCTTGCGCTCAGATTGTCTGAGTGCAACAATCACTTGAATCGAGTGGGAGTTGATCTTCCAGATGAGATAGTGATGTTTCTCCAAAGTCATTGCCACCAAGCTGCTAGAGCTTCATGATGAACTATAACATATCAGGGATAGATATGATGATCCTTGAGGTATTTGCGATGTTTGACACCGCGAAAGTAGAAATCAAGAAGGAGCATCAATTGTTATGGTTGGTGAAACCACTAGTTTCAAGAAAGGCAAGGGCAAGAAGGGATACTTCATGAAACAGCAAATCAGCTGCTGCTCTAGTGAAGAAACCCAAGGTTGAACCCAAACCCGAGACTAAGTGCTTCTGTAATAAGGGGAACAGCCACTGGAGCAGAATTACCCTAGATACTTGGTAGATGAGAAGGCTGGCAAGGTCGATAGAAGTATATTGGATATACATTATGTTAATGTGTACTTTACTAGTACTCCTAGTAGCACCAGGGTATTAGATACCGGTTCAGTTGCTAAGTGTTGGTAACTCGAAATAAAAGCTACGGAATAAATGGAGACTAGCTAAAGGTGAGCTGACGATATGTGTTGGAAGTGTTTCCAAGGTTGATGTGATCAAGCATCGCACGCTCCCTCTACCATCAAGATTAGTATTAAACCTGAATAATTGTCATTTGGTGTTTGCATTGAGCATAGACATGATTGGATTATGTCTATCGCAATACGGTTATTCATTTAAGGAGAATAATGGTTACTCTATTTATTTGAATAATACCTTCAATGGTCTTGCACCTAAAGGAATGGTTTATTGAATCTCGATTGTAGTGATACACATTTTCATGCCAAAAGATATAAGATAGTAATGATAGTACCACTTACTTGTGGCACTGCCATGTAAGTCATATTGGTATAAAACGCATGAAGAAGCTCCATGTTGATGGATCTTTGGACTCACTCGTTTTTGAAAAGTTTGAGACATGCGAACCATGTCTATTGGTGTATATGCATGAAGAAACTCCATGCAGATGGATCGTTTGGACTCACTTGATTTTGAATCACTTGAGCTATGCAAATCATATCACATGGGCAAGATGACTGAAAAGCCTCATTTTCAGTAAGATGGAACAAGATAGCAACTTGTTGGAAGTAACACATTTTGATGTGTGCAGTCCAATGAGTGTTGAGGCATGCAGTGAATATCGTTATGTTCTTACTTCACGGATGATTTAAGTAGATACTGAGTATATTTACTTGATGAAACACAAGTCTGAATTATTGAATGGTTCAAGTAATTTTAGAGTGAAGTTTAAGATCATTGTGACAAGAGGATAAAATGTCTATGATATGATCATAGAGATGAGTATCTGAGTTACGAGCTTTGGCACGCAATTAAGACATTGTGGAAATGTTTCACAATTAATACCGCCTGGAACACCATAGTGTGATGGTGTGTCCGAACATCATAGTTGCACCCTATTAGATATGGTGCATACCATGATGTCTCTTATCGAATTACCACTATCGTTCATGGGTTAGGCATTAGAGACAACCGCACTCACTTTAATAGGGCACCACGTAATTCCGTTGAGACGACACCGTTTGAACTATGGTTTGGAGAAACCGAAGTTGTCGTTTCTTAAAAGTTTGGGGTTGCGACACTTATGTGAAAAAGTTTAGGCTGATAAGCTCGAACCCAAAGCGTATAAATGCATCTTCATAGGACACCCAAAACAGTTGGGTATACCTCCAGTCTCAGTTCCGGAAGCAAAAGGGATTGTTTCTGGAATCAGGTCCTTTCTCGAGGAAAAGTTTCTCTCGAAAGAATTGAGTGGGAGGATGGTGGAGACTTGATGAGGTTATTGAACCGTCACTTCAACTAGTGTGTAGCAGGGCACAGGAAGTTGTTCCTGTGGTGCCTACACCAATTGAAGTAGAAGCTTATGATAATGATCATGAAGTTTCAGATCAAGTCACTACCGTACCTCGTAGGGTGACAAGGATGTGTACTACTTTAGAGTGGTACGCAATCCTGTCTTAGAGGTCATGTTGCTAGACAACAATGAACCTACGAGCTATGGAGAAGCGATGGTGGGCCCAAATTCCGACAAATGGTTAGAAGCCATGAAATCCGAGATAGGATCCATGTATCAGCACAAAGCATGGACTTTGGTGGACTTGCCCGATGATCGGCAAGCCATTGAGATAAATGGATCTTTAAGAAGAAGACGGACGTGGACGGTAATGTCACCGTCTATGAAGCTCGACTTGTGGCGAAGAGTTTTTCACAAGTTCAAGGAGTTGACTACGATGAGATGTTCTCATCCGTAGCGATGCTTAAGTCCGTCGGAATCATGTTAGCATTAGCTGCATTTATGAAATCTGGCAGATGGATGTCAAAACGAGTTTCCTTACCAGTCTTCGTAAGGAAAGGTTGTATGTGATACAATCAGAAAGTTTTTGTCGATCCTAAGGATGCTAAAAGGTATGCTAGCTCCAGCGATCCTTCCATGGACTGGAGTAAGCATCTCGGAGTTGGAATGTACGCTTTGATGAGATGATCGAAGATTTTGGGTTTATACAAAGTTTATGAGAAACTTGTATTTCCAAAGAAGTGAGTGGGAGCACTATAGAATTTCTGATGAGTATATGTTGTTGACATATTGTTGATCAGAAATGATGTAGAATTTCTGGAAAGCATATAGGGTTATTTGAAAAGTGTTTTTCAATGGAAAACCTGGATTAAGCTACTTGAACATTGAGCATCAAGATCTATGAGGATAGATCAAAAACGCTAAATGGTACTTTCAAATGAGCACATACCTTGACATGATCTTGAAGGTGTTCAAGATGGATCAGTCAAAGAAGGAGTTCTTGCCTGAGTTGTAAGGTATGAAGTTAAGAGTTAAAGCTCGACCACGGTAGAAGAGAGAGAAAGGACGAATGTCGTCCCCTATGCTTCAGACGTAGGCTCTATAGTATGCTATGCTGTATACCGCACGGGAAGTGTGCCTTGCCATGAGTCAGTCAAGGGGTAGAAGAATGATCCAGGAATGGGGATCATTGGGCAGCGGTCAAAAATGTCCTTGGAGTAAATAAGGACATGTTTCTCGATTATGGAGGTGATAAAGAGTTCGGCGTAAAGGGTTACGTCGATGCAAGCTTTAACACCTATCTGAGTGACTCTGAGTAGCAAACCGGATACGTATAGTGGAGCAACCATTTGGAATAGCTCCAAGTGGAGCGTGGAAGCAGTATTTACAATATGACCTAGAGATTTGTGAAGTACATACGGATCTGAATGTTGCAGACCCGTTGACTAAAACCTCTCTCACAAGCAAAACATGATTAAACCCCAGAACTCATTGAGACTTAATCACATGGTGATGTGAACTAGTTTAGACACTAGTAAACTCTTTGGATGTTGGTCACATGGCGATGTGACCTATCAGTGTTAATCACATGGCGATGTGAACTAGATTATTGACTCTAGTGCAAGTGGGAGACTATTCGAAATATGCCCTAGAGGCAATAATAAATTGGTTATTATTATTATATTTCCTTGTTCATGATAATCGTTTATTATCCATGCTATAATTGTATTGATAGGAAACTCAGATACATGTGTGGGTACATAGACAACACCATGTCCCTAGTAAGCCTCTAGTTGACTAGCTCATTGATCAACAGATGGTTACGGTTTCCTGACCATGGACATTGGATGTCATTGATAACGGGATCACATCATTAGGAGAATGATGTGATGGACAAGACCCAATCCTAAGCCTAGCACAGAGATCGTGTAGTTCGTATGCTAAAGCTTTTCTAATGTCAAGTATCTTTACCTTAGACCATGAGATTGTGCAACTCCCGGATACCGTAGGAATGCTTTGGGTGTACCAAACGTCACAACGTAACTGGGTGGCTATAAAGGTGCACTACAGGTATCTCCGAAAGTGTCTGTTGGGTTGGCACGAATCGAGACTGGGATTTGTCACTCCGTGTGACGGAGAGGTGTCTCTGGGGCCACTCGGTAGGACATCATCATAATGTGCACAACGTGACCAAGGGGTTGATCACGGGATGATGTGTTACGGACCGAGTAAAGAGACTTGCCGGTAACGAGATTGAACAAGGTATCGGCATATCGACGATCGAATCTCGGGCAAGTACAATACCGCTAGACAAAGGGAATTGTGTATGGGATTGATTGAGTCCTTGACATCATGGTTCATCCGATGAGATCATCGTGGAACATGTGGGAGCCAACATGGGTATTCAGATCCCACTGTTGGTTATTGACCGGAGAACGTCTCGGTCATGTCTGCATGGTTCCCGAACCCGTAGGGTCTACACACTTAACGTTTGATGACGCTAGGGTTATAGGGAATAGATATACGTGGTTACCGAATGTTGTTCGGAGTCCCTGATGAGATCCCGGACGTCATGAGGAGTTCTGGAATGGTCCGGAGGTAAAGATTTATATATGGGAAGTCCTGTTTTGGTCACCGGAAAAGTTCCGGGTGCTATTGGTAATGTACCGGGACCACCGGGAGGGTCCCGGGGGTCCACCAAGTGGGGCCACCGGCCCCAGAGGGCTGCATGGGCCAAGTGTGGGAGGAGACCAGCCCCAGGTGGGCTGGTGCGCCCCCCCCCCCACCAAGGCCCAAGGCGCCTAGGGCTTGGGGGAAACCCTA
>NC_041389.1:635573787-635628194 GCF_002162155.2 Triticum dicoccoides
CAGCCGCACCCAAGTTCTGGCGCAGCCCTCCCCCTCTCCCAAGTACTCCTCCTCTCCCGCGGTGCTTGGCGAAGCCCTGCAGGATTGCCACGCTCCTCCACCACCACCATGCCGTTGTGCTGCTGCTGGATGGAGTCTTCCCCAACCTCTCCCTATCCCCTTGCTGGATCAAGGCGTGGGAGATGTCACCGGGCTGTACGTGTGTTGAACGCGGAGGTGTCGTCCGTTCGGCACTAGGATCTCCAGTGATTTGGATCACGACGAGTACGACTCCTTCAACCCCGTTCTCTTGAACGCTTCCGCTTAGCAATCTACAAGGGTATGTAGATGCACTCTCCTTCCCTCGTTGCTGGTTTCTCCATTGATAGATCTTGGTGACACGTAGGAAATTTTTGAATTTCTGCTACGTTCCCCTACAACAAGCCCAGCAAAGATAGGCATCACCTGGAAGCCAACTAAAAAGTTGCGATGGTGGCGAAGCAGCCCGCTTCCCACCAGGCTCTCAGGTCCTAGATGATCATGCTCACCACTCCAGCCGGATGTCTAGCTTGTATCGCTTCCAATTTGGTTTAATTGCATCTGCTTAGCTTACACATTATACCTTTGAATACGACATGCCTTTCTGTTTTTGGTAAATACTAGTACATCTGTGTATTAACCATCATGTTCTTACATCAAACTAATGTTCTTGTGTATCCCTCATCAATCACTTATGACGAGGAAGGCAGGCAAGGGGACTACTCCTCATTTAAAGAATGCAGCGTCAGCCTCCCGACATGATTCTCAAGAAACAGAAATGCTAGATGAAGATAGTGAACGTAGCTCTGTAGTTGATTACAGCATTTCCCCTACACTAGCATCGCAGGTGCTTGCTCTAACTTAGCAGCGTGATATGTGGTTGCATGTTGCATATGGTGTCTAGATTGTAATTCTTCCAATCTGGTTAAACTACATGTGCTAGTCTGCTTAGCTTATACATTATACCTATTAATGTGACATGTCTTCCTGTATTTAGTACATAGTACATCCTGGTATCATGTGTTTGCCTTACATCAAAGTAGTGATTGTCAGTATCATGCATGAATGAGTTCTGAAGAGAGAATTTTATTGCTTTTTCTTGTCAGTTTTACTTTACAATTCAAAATCAATAAAGCGGAAGGTAGTTAGCAAGGCAGCGGATAAAGGTGCTCCTTCCAAGCGGAGGGCCTCTACAGTTTCTACTCCTCCACACCCCCAAGATGATTTCCAAGACAACACATGCATAGACACTCAACAAAGTTGTGTTTATGATGAGCACATCTCCCCTAGTGCAGCATCACCGGTGCTCCCTCTAACTTGGCACTGTTATATGTGGTTGCATTTATGTGTGATGTCTAGCTTGTATTGCTTCTAATTTTGTTGAATTCCATCTGCTTACTTTACACATTATACTTGAATAAGACATGTGTTCCTGTTTCTAGAACATACAATATCTGTCTATCACACCATGTTCTTACATCAAATTACTACTGTTGTGTAACCTGCAACAATCACTTATCATAAGACACGTTTGACTTTGGAGTGTGATATAGGTTACATCTCACATTCTTTTCTAGCTTGTACTACTAATTTGTGAAATGGCACTTATGACAAGACAGTTTTAACTTGGTAGAGTGATATTCGTTGCATCTTTCATATGGTGTCTAGCTTTCATTGCTTCTAATTTGTTGAAATGCCTTCTCCTTAGTTTACACATCATAAGTTGTGAATATGCAATGTTGTGAATATGCAATGGCACTAATGACGAGAGACCTCTAACATGGTAGTGTGATGTTGTTTGCATATTGCATATGATTTATTTCTTGTACTGCTTCACATTTGTTTAAATGCCATTTATGATGAGACACTGTTAACTTAGCAGAGCGATATTTGTAGCATCTTTCATATGGTGTCTACCTTCCATTGCATTGCTTCTAATTTGGTGAAATGTCTTCTTCTTAGTTTACACATCATAGTGTTGGTTATCTCTTCCGTCCTGTTTTTCATACATATTACATCCTCCTATCATGTGGTTGTCTAACACCAAAGTTCAGTTCGTCTACATCACGCATCAATTTGTTCTGAAGAACTAAATTGTTATTCGTTTTTCTTGTCGGCTTGACTTAACATGGCACAGAGAAAGAGGAAGAAACACAGAATGGCGGGGAATGAGAAGCGGATGAATCCTGCAGATTCTGCTGGTACCGATGGTGCAATAGAAGGTCAAAGTCCAGCGGAAAATTCTACAAACACGCCATCCCATGCTACACGAGCTGCAAAAAAATCCAAACAGAAACAAATAGCTACCACCAAAAAAGCAGAGAAAGCCCTAGTTCTTGCAACACCTACCACAGTACTACCAGCTGCATGAATTACTCGTGCGTCAACTAAGCTAGCAGCACGTTCCCAAGCTCCCTTGCCACCTGACACTACTTCCCAAGCACTCTTGACACAAGATGAGTCGGCAATATCAGATGAACCTTGTGAGCTTCAACAGCAAGAAGGTAGTTGCTGGAGTCAAGTTACAGTTGCATGCTTCTTTATATGTAGTCTCACAGTTTGATGTACACTAACACTTCCTATGTTCGTTGTTGGACTAGCACCTAGGCGCAAGAGGAAACAAACATCAGGGATATTGCTCGATAGGTTAACTAAATCTAGAGGAGGAGGAATGGAGATCCGTTTTGAGGCAGGTTTAAAAAGGCCACGTGATGCTATAGAGTTAGCCAAGTTAGTATCAGAGGCAGCGGTTGCCGTTAGGTGTCATGTATGTATCCTCCCGACATGGATTCAGTACAGGAATGACAAAGACGAAACCCAGTTCAACACCTTCCTCGACCATTTATCTGTAAGTATGGTTATGTATGGAAACTAGTAATATTGTCTTGCTCTGTCCCATACTTTCTAGGTTGCTGATAATGAGACTCCCATAATTTTCAACAGATGAGGTTCAAGTTGGATAGCCAAGATGATGCAACCAGACAAGCTCGCACCCATGTTTTCAAGTCTGCTCTGCGACAATATCGGTATAACTTGAGGAAAACTCACTTTGAAGGCAAGGCTAACAGTGAACTTTCCCAAACATCTCCAGTGGAAAATATATCAGATGAAGACTGGAGGGGCCTTGTTAAACACTGGTCTGATCCGAAGTATCAGGTACATTGTATATATGTGATCAGATCACATGTTGAAGTCCTATTTACGCATGTGCCATACAAATCTATCTTCTTGTAGGTGAACTATTCAAAGAACAAGGCCAATCGTACGAAAGTGAAATTCCAATAGATGACAGGATCTCGTAGCTATATTGCACACTGCGAGGCTCTTGTAATTAGTTGATGTTTCACTCTTTTCGCTGTACCATATTAGCAGATCTATATTGACTTGTTCGAAATGCAGAGGAAAGCCCGCAAGGACCAAAAAGTACCTGAACCAAATGATGTGGAAATCTTCAAGGACTGTCACACCAGCAAGAAGAAGGGCATGACTACACCAGTCAAAGCCGCTATTGTAAGTCCTTAATCCTCATGCCTTTTTTCGAAACGGGATCCTCATGCCTTTTAACTACTACTTACTCTGACTTGTGCCTTGAACTGCATGGTTTGCAGCCAATGTCTATTACTCTTTTCAGTTTTATACACAATTGTCTTAGCGTATCATTGCACCTTACAAGGTTTAAAAGAGAGGAGTGATGTTCCTTTGATCTTGACCTGTAATCTAGTTCCGTGCTGGACTTGCCCACACAATGTTACAATTGCCTGTTTGTCTGTTCTTAGTTGTTTTGTGATATGAATGGTGTAATACTATGCTTACCGTATTATAAACTTCGTCTCTTTATCCTTAGCCCTCAATACAATGTGAAGAAATAGGCAATACATTAGCGATGGTACATGGTCATATGTTTGGAACCTGGTTTTATTATGTACGTTGCAATAAAATACAACTAATATTTTACATGGGTTCACCAGAATAAGTTCTGTATATAGACCAAAGCTATTTTGTTTGGTTTTGTTGCCTCCTTAATATCTTCTGTTCTGGTACTACTAATGTAAAACCTCAACTTTTCAGGGAGCTATGGAAAAAATGGTGTAACCGCCACCTTCTGAAGGTGGCGAGGCAACTATAACCGCAATGTCAGCTCTTGCTGCAGTGGGTCAGTACCTGTCCACTAACAGTGCCAAAAGCACGTTCCTGCGTAATACTGGGTTGGTTGTTAAGGCAATATCGTCCAAACTTCCTCATGATCAAGATATGCAAGCTCAAAGCAATGTTGTATCTGCGCTCCAGACACAAGTCCATTCCCTAACAAAGACCCTTTGTGAAACAAGGAGAGACATTGTTCGATGTCTTCAAGATATGCATGGTTTTGAAACCAGACTATCAGACATTTGCTATGTTGTTCAGGAGCCTAGGGGAAATGAAGGCGAGGGTTATGGTGCTCCATCAGACAATACAGCATGAAAACGTAACAGTCAGGTCAAATGAACTAAGCTTCTGAACTTCTGGTGGTGCATTTATCTGCTAGACTGTTAAGTTTTATGCCAACTTTCCTTTTGTTATATAGTTGTAATTTGTTTTGGTGCGATACAAAATTTATTCTTAACGTGCAACCACCGGCTGAAGAAAATAGCAAGCCATTTTTGTATAGTGTAGGGTGTTCCCTATATTTGCACTGGTGGCGATCTTTGATGCCGAGTGGATGTAATCTGTGCAATCGCCTTAATAGCCTAGCGTTAGTTTCGGATTTATTTATTTCCTAGTCTTCTTTTTCCCTGGTTTGCTAGTGGCCTCAACTACCATGGGCCATATACGGGCCGTAGGATCCATGGGTCTCCTATGGGCCGTCGATAAATGGGCCTCCAACAGGGCCATAGAATCGGTCGGCCTCGGGCCATCGGATAAATGGGTCTACATGGGCCGTAAACGGGCGTAATTGGTATTGGCCCAGCACGGTAACGGGCCATTAACAGGCCGTAGGACAGCGAAGGCTTAATTCTGTCACAGGCATAACGGGTCGTTAATGGGCTAGAATATTCATGGTCACAGTCAGAGAGTTTATGGAGCATCCGGAGATCTCAGAAAAAATCCATCTGCCACTATCACATGAGGCTTATACTGAACTAATTCAGCTTCATGAATTGTTGTCTTTGGTCAGTTTGAATGGGGAGAGTAAGGATATTTGGAAGTGGCCATCTAAATCTAGGGAGTTTAAATCAAAGATATACTATGAGTATTGCTTCTCCCACATGGTGGTTGACCCCATTTTCAAATGGATTTGCAAGTGTGCTTGTACGCTCAAGTTTAAAGTGTTTGGATGGCTTCTTTTGATGGACCGTTTGAATACTAGGGATATGATGCAACGCAAGCACTGGATCATCCAGGATGACACATGTGTTCTTTGCCTCTGTGCTTCACATGAAGACCGTACTCATCTCTTTTTTGCTTGCAACTTCAGCCAAAGGGTTTGGAATTACCTTGGGATCTCTTGATTGCCCAACCTAACCAGAGCACATATGAGATGGCTCTTGCTGCTAGGAGGGATTTTGGTCATCCTTTCTTCTCTGAGGTGGTTTTTACTGCTATCTGGAATATCTGGACACAAAGGAATGGGAAAATATTTAGAAATGAGAGACCTTCCTTCATTTCTTGGAGGAGCAATTTCATACATGATATTTCCCTTTTAACTCATAGAATCAAATGTAAATATAGGGATAGCTTAGTCTCCTGGATAGCTTCTCTCTCATAGACCCCTTGTAAGTTTATATTCTTCTATGTCCTCTTGTATATTGTAATTTGTAACTCCATAGTCCTATGCAATAAAGCACTGTGAGGCTGTTGCCTTGCAGTATATATTTTCAAAAAAAAATGGGCCAGAATATAGGATGGGCTGGAAACGGCGCAACGAGTTAACAGGCCAGAAACAGGCCGACTCTTGCCATGGGCCAAATTTGGCCCATTAGGGGAACAGGCCAGAAACGGGCAGACTCTTGCCATGGGCCGAATTTGGCCCATTAGGGTAACAGGCCAGTAACGGGCCGACTCTTACCATGGGACGAATTTGGCCCATTAGGGGAACAGGCCAGTAACGGGCTGGAAGTAATCGAGGGCCGAAAAGGAGCCCAAGAACGTATGGGCCGTCAATAGGCCGAAAGTGAACATGGGCTAGAAACGGCCCATGTAAATCACGGGTCATTAACGGGTACAAAGAAAATTACTGTTCATTATGGGTTAGAGTCACCGTGGGCCTGTAAAGGCCAAAAGATACGAAGGCCTCATATGGGCCGAAAGACGTCGTGGGCCATACATGGGCCGAAAGTGAAATGGGCTGGTGTTATATTCGACGACCCACATGACGTTGTTGGGCCGATTTCCTTCAGGACCTAACGGGTCGTGAGTTAACGGGCCGTAAAATGGGCTATTTGCAAAGATACCGTTAACAGGGTTTTCATGGGCCAACCCATTAACTTTTTACCAAGTCAAACAGGCCGGCTTTGTAAGCTAAATGGGCCAGTGGTGGGCCGTGGCACGTGTCGACATATCATAGGCACCTATCTGACCCACTCACGAGCTGACACGTGTTTCGTCCGGCCAATAAGAATTTTACACGTGGAAATTTCCCATTGGTCAGGGTTGTTAACGGGTTATCAGATCCAAAACCCGACCCGATAGCTTAACGGTGTTCCGTTATGGTGGATGCCATGTGTCGGTCACCCTTGACGAAAGCACTTCTGTGACGCGCTATTTATCGTCATGGAAATGGACACTTCCGTGATGATAATTTTGGTAATGTCATGGAACACTTCTGTGACAGCACAAGTATGACTATCTTGATTCTGTCATAAAATCGTCATGCATGTACATGCATGACAAAAAACGCGACCTACTGTGACAAACATGTATCATCACGGAAGTGTATTTTTTTTTGTAGTGACTGCTTGTCTCTATGGTTTCGTTATTGTTGATGATTACTCAAGATATACCTGGGTGCATATAATTTTCTATAAGACTGAAGTGCTGGATGTCTTGAGACGCTTCGCCAATCGTGCCATGATGAACTATGGCGTCAAGATCAAGCACATCAGAAGTGACAACGGCATAGAAGTCAAGAACACCGGCCTCGACACTTATCTTGATACACTGGGCATCACTCATGAGTTCTCTGCTCCTTACACACCTCAGCAGAATGGCATCATGGAGCGCAAGAATAGAACTCTCATCGAGATGGCTCGGACGATGCTTGATTAATACAAGACTCCACAAAAGTTCTGGCCTGAAGCCATTGACATTGCATGCCACGTCATCAACCGAGTTTATCTTCACAAGCTTCTAAAGAAGACATCATATGAGTTGTGAACTGGTAAGAAGCCAAATGTCAATTACTTTAGAGTATTTGATGCCAAGTGTTGGATCAAGGATCCACATCACACTTCAAAATTTGCACCGAAAGCACATGAAGGTTTTATGCTTGGATACGGAAAGGATTCGCACTCCTACAAAGTCTTCAACCTCTTTTCACTATAAAGTGGTTGAAACTGTGGATGTGCGGTTCAATGAGACTAACGGCTCGCAAAGAGAGCACCTGCCAAATGTGCTAGATGAAGTTCCTCCTAATGAATCTATCAAGCTCATGGTTACTCGAGAAATCATACCGTCTGAAGCTTAGGCTGAAGATGAACTCATCATTGCACCAAGTTAACCTGAAGTCAATGCTGAAGCTGAAGACAATGATCTGCAAGGGCAAAATCTTCGTCCAGTACATCCCCGTGTTGCAAATGAAGTACAGATTGAGAAGATAATTGACAGCATCAATGCTCATGGTCCACTCACTCGTTCAAGAGCAACATAACTAGCAAATTTCTATGGGCACTTTGCATTTGTCTCTATATTTGAACCCAAGAAAGTTGTTGCAGCCTTTGTGGAACCTGAATGGATTCAAGCTATGCAAGATGAGCTTCATCAGTTCGAGCTGAATAATGTCTGGGAACTGGTCAAGCGTCCTGATCCTCGCAAGCACAATATCATTGGCACCAAATGGATATATCGCAACAAACAAGATGAGCAGGGTCAAGTCGTCAGAAACAAGGCTCGTCTAGTTGCTCAAGGTTACACTCAAATAGAAGGGATTGACTTCGATGAAACATTTGCTCCCGTGGCAAGGCTTGAAGCCATTCGCATACTGCTAGCCTATGCCAACCATCATAACATCCTTCTATACCAAATGGATGTGAAGAGTGCCTTTCTCAATGGCAAGATTGAAGAAGAAGTGTATGTTGCACAACCACCTGGCTTTGAAGATCCAAAACATCCTGATATGGTGTACAAGCTCAACAAGGCACTGTATGGCCTCAAACAAGCTCCTCGCGCTTGGTATGACACACTCAAAGACTTCTTGAAGAGCAAAGGCTTCAAACCTGGTTCTCTAGATCCAACACTCTTCATGAAGTCATACGACGGTGAACTGTTTGTGTGCCAAATCTATGTGGATGACATTATCTTCGGCTACACCGACAAGAGATACAGCGATGAGTTTAGGCACATGATGCAAGAGCAATATCAGATGTCCATGATGGGTGAGCTGAAGTTCTTCCTTGGTCTTCAAATCCGTCAGCAGAGGAATGGCATCTTCATATCACAAGAGAAATACCTCAAAGATTGCCTGAAGAAGTTTGGAATGCAAGACTGCAAAGGATACACGACGCCAATGCCAACCAAAAGTTAGCTGGGTCCTGACGACAATGGTAAAGAGTTTGATCAAAAGGTATACCGCTCCATGATTGGTTCCTTACTTTACTTATGTGCATCTAGGCTAGATATAATGCTTAGCATTTGCATGTGTGCCCGATTCCAAGTGGCACCAAAGGAGTCGCATCACCTAGCGGTGAAGCGAATTCTTCGATATTTGGCTTACACCCTAACGATAGGATTATGGTATCCAAAGGGCTCAACATTTGATCTGATTGGGTATTCTGATGCTGATTATGCTGGTGACAAGGTTGATCGCAAATCCACCTCAGGAACGTGTCACTTTCTCGGTCGATCACTTGTGTGTTGGTCTTCAAAGAAGCAGAACTGTGTGTCACTCTCCACTGCTGAATTTGAATACATTGCTGCTGGATCATGATGTGCTCAGCTTCTATGGATGAAGCAAACTCTCAAGGACTATGGCATCAACATGAAGAATGTGCCACTCTTCTGTGACAATGAAAGCGCCATAAAGCTTTCCAAGAATCCAGTTCAGCATTCGAAGACAAAGCACATTCAGATTCGTCATCACTTTCTCATAGATCATGTCAACAAGGAAGACATTGATATCATTCACGTCAACACTGAAGAGCAATTGGCAGATATCTTCACTAAGCCCTTGGATGAGAAAAGGTTTTGCAAGTTGCAGTGTGAGCTAAATATCTTAGAATCCTCGAATGTCCTGTGAATGGACACACATCTTAACGCTTATGCATGTTGACGACTTAGATGTGCAACACACAAAGTAACGTATATCTTCAATTAATGAAGACTTACCCTCTGGGTGTGAATACATTAATGTGGAATTTCACTTCAGAGCGCCACGATAATTGTGCATCGTGTCTGGGTCTAATACTTCCTATACGGTGGGTAACGCCACCACCAAATTCTTATTGAAGTGTTTCTCTTGGCGTTATAATTGCAAAGTCTTCACATTTGGATTGTCTTCAATATTGATTTGTCTTCATGATTTATCTTCACAATGTTGAGCCTTCATGATATATATATATATATATATATATGTGTGTGTGTGTGTGTGTGTGTGTGTGTGTGTGTGTGTGTGTGTGTGTGTGTGTGTGTTCTGTACTATACAGCATTCACTTATAGCTATGTATTCACTCTTGAATCTTTTGATCTAAGTGAATGTGATCAGACCCTAACCTATTCTATGCTTCTACCTCAACTCTATCTGTCCAAATCATATGTATTCTATTGAAACCTGTCATTTGTCTTCTCCGAGTCCTTGTCAGCAGAGGACAATCTGACAAGCATTTAATCTATTTTCAATGATGCCTCCTTATTGCCTGAAAACCGGAGAAGCTGGAATGACCACCCGACAATCCAGGCGTGCGTGGGAACATGGAACAACTCTCAATGAGTTGCATGTACGCCACGTGTCTTTCAGATGTGAACCGCCAAGGGCACCTGCGTAATTACGCTCCGCCACCCTCCTCTTCCTTATAAATTCTTACCCGAGCGGTCATTATCTGTTCTTCCACCTCGCCACCTCCAAACAAACCCTAGCGCCTCTGCTAGCTCGCGTCGTCGCCGGAGAATAAGCGCTTAGCTGCCGCAATCTCTTCGACATCGTCCTCACGCCAGCCGCGGACCTCTTCCTCTCCGCCACCACCGTACGTGTCTTCCGCCGCCACGTTAGGGCGCGGGAGATCGAACTGCTTGGATTCTCTTACCATCAGTCTAGCAGTTCATCAGGGGTAAATAAATCTTACTTTTTTACTACCTTTTAGATCTGTCAAATCCGACCACTTTTCTAAAAGTGGTTTCTGAGCTTCCAAATCTGGATTTGTTCTCTTCTGCATCTCATACCATGCTTAGCATATTCACTTATGCTTCATAACTAGTTAGATTCCTCACTTGTACTTTTTTATGGATTCTTACAAATCTGGAACCGACTGTCTCCAAATAAGTGAATGTCTTCGCACTATGAGGTCAATGTCTTCAAAACTGATTTATCTTCAAAATCTCCTAAGAATGCATATGACCTCTTCCCCTTCCCTCGCATCTCTAACACTGTCACAGGTACATGTCTGTGGGAGAATCCCTTGGTTCTCATAGTCTGCATTCATTTGCAGAATACTTGCAGCATCACATTGAATCTCCTGAAGCCAGTTCTTGTCTGAAGCCAATCAAACGGTAGCGATTCACTATGCTGAAGCCAATCAGCTTAAACATTATGGCTTCAGAAAAGTCTGCTCGGAAGGGTGGCAGGCAACACCGAGGCAACACAGATCTTGATCTGTCTCCTGCCTTGTAACAATACAAGTCAGACCCTGATGAAAACGACAACCAGCGCAAGAACCGGATTCAGTGGATCTGAAGATATTGGGCAGAGGAGTGGTTCAAGTACAAATTCGTCACGCCTGAGTATGCTGAGAAGAACGCCATCAAGCATCCATGGGGAGACTGTCTGTATCGCGGCCTAGTGCCGAAGAACAAGGCTGAAGCTATTGCACAGGAATTCTATCCTTGCATGGTCAGAGGACCGCGGCCTGAAAATGCCGACCCATCCTCCTTATTATGGTGTCGTGACGACAATCTCTTCAAGCGCAACTATTAGTTTGCCAAAGATTCAGCTACCCAGAATGCAAAGGACTATGGCTTCAACTTCAACCCTAGCCCCTCTGCTCCCAGATCTGATGGGACACGTGAAGCTAATGAAAATAGAATTGGCCCCTTTGCTAATTTTGATGGGCTTCTATCTCACATTGCTGCTCAGAGAGCAGTAGTGGAGCACTCTGATGGTGACGTTGATACTGAAGTTGCTCCCTCACCGCCCGAGGAAAAGAAGAAGAAGACAAAAGCTTCAAAGTCATCTTCTTCACCAAAAGCTTCAACGAGGAAGCCTCTAAAGATTGCACCGCCTGAATCCAGTGTGCAGTCTGAAGATTATCTTGCGTGTCCAAGAGGGCCATGAAGCCATTCCCCAAGAAGGCCACAGGACAACCACTAACACCATTCGATGTGCTTTGCAACGAAGATGAAGCCATTGATATGTCCAGTGATGAAGATATTGCTGATGATGCTCTAGAAATGCTTATCAAGAGCAAGCAAGAAGCTGAAATCTTCAATGATCTGCCGCTCTTTGATGTTGATATTCTCAATAACTTCATCGATGAGTGGTTTGACAACCAAGACATCATCATTGATGATCTTCAGCTCCCCGTGGACATCAGTGTCACTTTCCATGGAGCCATTGCTGGTGAATTGGCCTTGGCTCAGAAGATCGTCGAGCTCAAAAAAAAGATTGACTATGAGAAGGCTCATTTCAAGAAGAACATGGACAAGCCCAGTGTGGTTGATGTTCAAATCTTCAAGAATATGCTGCGTGACCTTAAGGAGGAGTTCCACAAGAAACGCACAAAAGCTAAAGGCTCGAGGCAGCGCATGAAGTATCTGGTTGAGAAATGTGTTCAAGCCCATAATGAAGCAGAGAAGCGAAAAGCTCTTGGGCAGCCTGGCATCAACCCCAGGATGGCTGCCAAGAAGAAGAAGTCTGCTGAGACCCACACTGCACCAAGGCGGGAAGAACCTCGCATTGTCTTCCCTGCCAGTATGATAGGCTCGAAGCCTAAGGTCTCCTCAGCAGCTTCTGAACTGAAGAAGACAAGAGCGGCTGAAGCTGAAGCCAAGAAGCGCAAGCACAAGGGCGTATCTGACGATGCTCCTTCTAAGAAGAAACTGAAAACTAAGGAAACTAAGTCTTCAAAGAAAGAGTGTGCTGCAGCCTCTCAGCCACTCTTTGTTGAACCCATCTCTGTTGCTCCCCCTGCTGCCACAAACCAAGAGCGTCGAGTTGTACTCCACCAGCCTGCTTCCATTGAGGCTCACGAAGAAGAGCAAGTTCCAACTATTGACCCCAACGCAGCTGAAGACATTGGTCATGAAGACAATGTTGTTGATGATGAAGTCCTTCATCAGCTAGAGCATCAGTTGGTATCATCGCCTGCTCCAACGAGCAGCGAATACATCAGCATTGGTCGTCCATTGACACCAATTGCTCAGGATGATTCATGGGCCGAGCGCCCGCAAGAAGAAACCCCAGTTCGAGATGCAACACCCCATACTCCACCAGTGCAAGTCACCAGCCCAATGGTGAATGACGACAACTACATGGAGACCACACCATCACCAAAGGCGTCGCTCGTGTTCCAACGGCTTCGCAAAGGCCTCGGGCCATCGGTCTCCATGTCAATCATCCCAGAAGAAGATCCACAACAATCCAGCTCGGTGGCACGTCAAGTGTTCCCTAAAGAGAATCCTTCTGTAACGGTTCCTGAGTCTAAAGCCAAAGCTGTTGAAGACATTTCGGCTGCATCAGCCGATGAAGAAGAAAGAAGAGAAGAGAGAGTTGCTACACCCCCTGCCCCTGATCAAGTCATTCTCGAGGAGAATGTGATCATGCAAGACCCTCCGGTCGTTGACCATATGGAGGCTGAGAACAATGAGGCTGCCACAACTACATTTGAAGCCAATGACCCTGTCCTGGCTAAAAATCATGTGGAGCCTGAAGTCAATACTGTGCCTGAAGCCAAGTAAGCCACTCCTATCCAGGTAATCCTGGCATGACCCGGGTTAACCTGCCTTCATCAAGTAAGCCACTCCTATCCAGGTAATCCTGGCATGACCCGCCGAACGTTTGACAAGTTACTCTTATACAGACCCTAAACATGTCAAAGTTAAAACGACGATTGGTTAGTTGGAGGCCCATCTTAAAAGGCTTTGTCAAATGGTTTAACTCAGCGGCCTGGCAGCCTACGAAAAGCCTCGAATTTGGGCCTGGCAGCCCTTGAAAAGCCTCGACTACAAGTTTTTTCATTTGCTTTTTGTCAAAGTTTCTTCTCCTTTGATAATGTTTTAAGGTAAACCGGCGTCCATTGACCCGGCCTGACTATAAGTCATTTCATCAGTCCAGTGTTTCTTAACCCGGCACAAGCTTTCAACTATCAGTTGTTAGTACAAACTCAATTGTAAACCAGAGTTTTCTTAGCCCGATCTGGCGTTGACTATAAGTCACCAGGATGATTATCCGGTGTTTATTATAACCCGCCACGGTTTCATTACAAACCAGCAAAATATGAGGGGAGTTATCATACTCAAGATTTGGGTTATCACCCTTACTACAAAAAGTTGGTAAACCAACAATGTGATTCAATGTCACAGGTATGATATATTCCATATTTGATTATTCTTAAGTGCAGCCTTGGTTATAAACCCGAGTTATATGTTGGGCATTATGACCCGTCCGGCGGTAAACCGCCAGGACACTTTAAACTTGTTGTATGCAGAAACAGGTTGAATAAAGCGTAATTGCAAATCACCGGTGTTTATTAACCCGGCCTGGCTTTAAGACAATAAGTCGCCAGTGTATGAGAGAAATTATCCGGTGTTTGTTAACCCGGCCTGGCTTTGGACTATAAGTCGCCAGTATATATTTGGATTGCGCCATCGGAATCATGCACTTAAAAATCATTGGGTATATTATTCAAGTCTTTAATAGCCAACATGGTTGGATTTTTATTATGGTTATCAATAACCAGTATTATGATTAAAGGTTTTCAAAGTTGCTTTAGCGCAATGGCTATCATATTATCAATGAATATGATTTATTCAACAATGGAGGGAATAGTCCCGAGTCGCTGCAGGCTTATGACCTGGTACTTGGGGGCTACTTTATTAAAAGTTGAGATTATATAAAATATGCAAGTCTCATGTCGCTGCAAGCATGCACCATGACACTTGGGGGCTAATGCAAAGTCATTTTTTGCTCATCTTATTGAAGACCCGACTCATCATATAATGAGTCAGCCCTTGGGGGCTACCAATTGCTCCTATCAATGATTCAAGGTACACAAGTTTTAATCTATTATATTCAAGGGTCCACTGCTCAGTTGGTAAAGCACAAAGCTCTTAACCTTGTGGACGTGGATTTAAGCCCCATGGTGGAGTTACATCATATGACGTTATTATTCAATGAAGCATGATCATATTTATAAAGTCCCTGCTCATTATTGCATAATGACCCGGCCCTTGGGGTCTACACTGGTTGAAGTTTTTATGAGTATAAGATACAAGTCCCAGGTTGCGGCAAGCACGACAACCCGGCACTAGGGGCTACATAATATGGAGTATTCAGTTTTTACTAAGTGACTGGGATGAACAACATGGATTTCTTCTTAAGTGGCAGTATTTATATTGAAGTAAGTCTTAAGCCATCACTTTGTCCTGCTCAAGACTTGGGGGCTATAGCTAATATAAATATAAGGGAGAAAAATCTTCAAATTCTCAGTTTTGAATAAACCAGATTGACCCGATGTCTGCAACAATCATAACCCGGTGTCATCAGTAATCATGAACCGGCGTTGGCCACAATCATGAACTGGCATTGGCAACAATCATGACCCGGAATTATCAATTTTTATAACCCGACAATGGTGGTAATCATAAACCGACAAGTTTTACATCTTCAAGCCGGCTGGATATCAGTTGAATATTTCAGAGACTAATATTTTTGTCAAGTCAGAGCATTGAAGGACAATTCAAATGGATTTTTTATTTACAAAATATCTTCTGCAAGCAAATTGATTATGAAACTAGTCTACTGACTCGGATTTTCTAGAAGAAGGAAATGACAAGGATTTAAGGATGATCAAGTGCCGGTTTACAAGAATATTTAAACCGGAGCACAACCCGACAAATTTGTTCTTGTGTTTATGTTGCAGATCAGTTTAACATGGATGAATCCAAATTAAACTGGGGGCTAATGTCGGGGATATAACCCGCGGTATAAACTGCCGGATGTATGACCCGGCTAGAGTTTGGCGATTCACTGGCGACCCACTTGGACCTGGCGGTTTACGATTCATTGGTAATCCGGCAGGCGGGTCAGAGGAGCGACAAGACCCGGTGGCCCAACGGGCGGTTTATGGAAGGCCGGATCACGCTATGGTGGGTCGGTTTATGAGGAAAGCACAATGAATATTTTCCTACAAAGGAAGCAAGACTAGGACTCCACTTGTAATAGAGTAATCCTAATCCTACTAGGACTAGTCATGTAACCCGCCCCTTCAACATATATAAGGAGGGGCAGGGCTCCCCAAAGAGGGACAAACATGCAAGAAACAATCTCTAGGGCTAGACACAACTAGAGGAGAGCCGGTTTACGGCGACTCCCTCGTGATGATAATGAGATCTAGCCTCAAACAGCATGTAGGGTGATTACCGAATGATGTTTCCCGGGGCCCGAAGCTGTCTAAATCTTTGTCTTATGTTGCGTTCTCTCGATTCCGCTCAACCCCTCTCAATCTACCACATAGATGCGTTGGCCTCGCAACTAAGTCCTCACACTAAGGACATCTGACGTGTTAATTCCACGACATAAACCCTGAAGCTTCTGTCACGCTGGTCCCCACTGACGGTGCAGTTCCTCCCCTAAGGCCTCACACAATGGAGTTGGCATACAACCGAGATATGGAGTTGGTCACTCTTCGCTGGCCTGTCCTGGTACCACCCACTGGTCCCGGACCGCAATATGATTATCATGTGCAACAGCGACCACCAGTGCAGAAGCCTAAGCCAAGACTGCCAAGACTTCTAGGACCTGCTACATCTCCTGGATCCTTCAATGTCAATAGCTTCAGAGTGCACATCACCTTCTATGACAGTGATAAGAATCCCTACTCGAAGCCAAGGATCTCCTCAGATCGCTTCTGGAGCCTCCAACAGCGCAACTACTACTCTTGTGTTCTCTACAACCAAGAGCGAATCTTCCCTCATATGCGCCTTGATTGTGAAGCTATGGCTGGGCTCCCTTGACTTGAAGAAGCTATGGATTGCTTTCGTGATGCTGGCCTGCTGGAATTCGTAACAGCCAAAGAGCACTGGAATGAAGAGCTTCTGCTGCAGTTCTATGCTACTCTTCACATTCGTGGATACAATAGGGATCCGAAGACATGGACCCTTGAGTGGATGATAGGTGATCTGCACCATGAAGCCAAAGCTCATGACATCATTTAGCTCACCTCCCTGCCTACTCCAAGTGAATTGTATGAGCCTGGTTGTCAGCTCCACACAGAAGGACTGCAGAGCATTTTTCAGCGGCCTGAACCCAATATGAGTCAGATGCTCAGCATGATGAAGCCATTGCCTCGTGATGTAGAATATCCAAAGGAATTATTTGTCCAGGACCTCGAGTACTTGCCCCACACAGTTTATCATATCCTGAGGCATACTCTCTAGTCAATCAAGGGGCATTCTTCTGAAGCCAAACTTGAAGGCGCCATGAAGACTTTGGTTTTCTATATTGTCAATGGCATCAAGTTCAACTCCCAGGATTTCTTCATTAGACAACTTGATGCATCTGGGATTGACCTTTTTGGCTTGAAGTTTTACGCTCCATGGGTGATGCGCCTAATCAAGCTTCATTCAATTGTCAACTATCAGCCTTCTGCACGAAACCATCTGGTTTTCTTGCCTGAGGTTGATCTATCTGTTGAAACCATCTACCCTGAGCCTGCCAAGGAACCAATATATCTTCACAATGCTGACCATCAAAGCTTCACGCAGCCCATCGAAGGAGTTCATGTTCCGAATGCTGTTGTTCCTGCCTATCCGCTTGCTGGCACTGTGCGTCTGCCTCACCGAGCTAATACCAAAGCCACTACCAGTATAGTTGCTCAAAGGCCTCGAAAGCGTTCTCGAGTCCTCAATGATCGAGAACTGCTCATGGCCTTACATTAAAAGCAGGACAAGCACCATGACTGGCTGAAGCGTCAAATGCATAGTCTCTTGGTTGATGTCAATCGCATTCGCAATTTGGCTACCAAGAACTCTTTTGTTGCCCATGAGAATGCAAGGCAGTCCGGGAAGAGCCTCACTCTGCTATGTTCTGAAGCTGATCTTCAAGTAGATGGCTTCACCGAAAGCTGCAAGTTTGACTCCAGGCCTCCACCTAATGCAAGCTGGCGCCATACTTCCTCTCTTGAAGACTCTGAGTATTCATCTTTGGCTGCAACTGTTGTTGCCAATGTCGTCGATGAAGAAGACAACACCACTTCACCAACCATGTCTGCACTGCATATCGACTCTGCACCAGGCCCCTCTACACCACCAAACTCCAGCAACGACCCTGCTCCAACGTCTGCTCCTTCTGGGAACGAGTAGATGCTCTATGTCTTCAAACCTTTTTGGTCATTACTGACAAAAGGGGGAGAAGCATATGAGTTGATAGTCTTCAAGCGGGTCCTATGGGTGGATGCATTAATTTTTGCCAAGTCTTACAACTCTCGTCTTTTGACACATTTGGTTCTCTGAGTTGCAACACTTAAACTTGATGGTCGGCTGCTACTTTATCTGCTATTCTGTGATGCGATGATAAATCCCGCATGAAGTCATTCTGCAGACGTCCATTTTCCATTATGCATATCATTATCTTCTTTACTTGCCTATATGCATAATGCATTGTCTTCACACCTTGATGATGGCCTCCACGAAGCAAAACCTGCCATGTGCATTTGCATTCAAACGCAAGTCATCTATATGCACATCTTCAGGGGGAGCCTCGTCTTATGTATGAAGACAATACTCACAACACTAAACTTTTATCCCCGTTGAAAACTTCAACCAGTTTGTCATCAATCACCAAAAAGGGGGATATTGTAAGTGCATCTAGTCTCACCCCTAGTTGGTTTTGGAGTATTGACGACAAACTTGGTTGAGGGACTAATGTGTTTGTGAGAATTGCAGGATAGCACAGGTAGTGTGACACTCCAAAAATTTTGTTGTTTTCGTTTTCAGCAAGAGCCTTGCTTGGTTTGAAGAAGGTCATTTAAACCCTTCTTAAAAACCTCTCTTCTGAGTTTTCCTTCTCAAAATCATTTCTTGAATTTAGTTTCTTCTAAAAAGAAAACCTTTTTGGTTTTGGGCTATTCTTTGGTTTTGATCCATTCTTGTTTTTACCATGCCTCTTGTGGTAAAATTCTCCCAAAACCCCTCCTTCCACTTTGGGACAACCCAAACATTCTGTCCCAACTAGTTAAATCCATTTTTGGATTTTATCTCAATTATTTCTTTCCCCAAAACAATTTTGTCCTTTATTTTGAGCCTAGGTAATTTGCAAAGCAAGTACCTTAATGCCTTTGAACTTTGATCTCAAATCAACTCCTCTGGATAGTCCCTAGCACCCACAACCTAGAACCATCAAGATCCACTCTTCTTCTTTTCAAAATTTTCAAAATTCACCCTTTGCAAGTTTCGACCAGATTTGTCAAATTTGGTAAAATTCATATCTCCACTTCTCCAAAAATTCCACCAAAATTCAGGCAACCCCCAGTTGCAATGAGAGGCCACTCCACCAAAAACCAGCTCAAGGAAAAATCCCCACATGCCAAAATCATTCTATCGAACACCTGGCATGCACTATTACTATGCATCTTCAGAAAATTCAGAGTTTCAGTGTCGTTTCTTGGTCAGTGTTCAGTCACATGTCAACTGTGTGCCTGGCGCATTGCGCACGGCTCCTCCTCCCTGTCCGAAGCACCGCACACGCACTTGGCTGGTTCCTGGCGTCGGTGGCACCCTGGCCCGCCTGCGCCGGCGTCTTCCGCGGCGACAGAACTTCCCGTGGCGGTCTATAGGGGGCACCCTGCGGCATAACGTCGTTCGGCACCGCCCAAGCCACCTAGGAGCTCCGCGTGGCCGTCTCCCTTGCCAGCGCACGCATGCAGCACCGTCGTCGTGGCCTGGCACACTCAGGGTGCGCTCTCTGTCGCCGACGTGCTGTACGGCCGTTCCGTCGGGGACAGGCCGTAACCGCCCCTGCCTTGCTGAGTTAGGCACTGGGATGGAATCAGTGCTCCGTCTAGACAATGCTCAAGCCCCTAAACCAACCGTCCAGCCACAGCGCCGCCGTAATCGCTCGCCGGACTTATCCCGTTCACGGCAACCGCCTTGGGCCAGCTATAAATAGCGCCTCCGAGCTCGCTCTCGACCCCGCACATCTCCACCACCTCACCAGACCCTGCCCAGCCACTGGAAGAGCCTCGAGGGGCCCTTCTTCCTCAACTCTGGCCACCTCCGTCCGCTTCGGGCTCCGGCAGCGTTCTCTCTGGTGAGAACTCCTCCACCGCCCTAGACTTGCCCGTAGCCTCATGACACCTCTAGGAGACTAACCCCCACTCCAATTTGACCCCAGCAGCTCCCTCCGACGAGGTCCGCGACTACCCGAACCACCGTCCGCCGGAGCAAGGGCCGCCGTCGACGTGGTGCTCACCGGCGACCACCACCACCACCCATCGACGCGGAAGGATGTACTGAACACGGAGGTACCACCCGATCCCCCTGCTTCGCCGTGAATCGCCATCGGCGACCACCACAGCTCTCGGGCACCGACGAGCCCCGTCTCCCTCGTTTGAATATTCAAACCTGACGGGTGGGACCCGCCTGTCAGTCTCTCATTCTTATTAAACGAACCGTTTTCTGAAAGCGTATGCTGGCAAAATGCGCTTTCCAGTTTTGAATCTTTTTCTGGACTTTTCTACAGAACCCCCTGAGAGTTTTCTGTTTCATTACACAAAGGTCCCTGAATCAAAACCCTTATATCTTTTAAACATAAAAGGATTTTTGTTTGATTCTTTTTCTGTCCCCTTTAAAATTTTATCTAGTTTTTTATCAGATTTATTTGAGAATTATTTGGAATACTTTTGTGCACCTCGCGGTATTTACGTTACGTACGTATTTTTCTTATACCGTAGATACCGGAGGAGGTGATGGAGCCGCGGACTTCACCCAGTTAGACTCCGACTAATCCGAACCAGGCAAGCATGTTTGAACTCTTGATATGATGAGTGTTTGATGCATGTTTGCATTTAGGAGTTTCATGGCATGTTTATGAACATTTCTTTGAATGTTATTTTTCATGCAAAAGAAGTGGAAAGTGAGTTTCGGAAATCCATATGTTGTTGGATACATATTTGCATGGCCATGTGATGGCATGAGGATGGGTAAGATGGCAGTGTTGTGGCATGCCAGTCTTATGCCAGTCTATTTGACTTCAGTGTCATCGTGAATCAAATCACATTCCCATTCATTTCCTTTCCTGTACTGCCACATGTTTTCCGCAAGGAATATGGCTTAGTAAGTTGCAAACCGTTTTTCCTGGTACACACCAAATAGAGAGGCCGAGATGAGGGGCCCTGGATTAAAGCCCGTCATCCGGTCAGGGGGCATGGGTGTTTCCGGTTGGGACCGAGAGGGGGGCACCCCTTAGAGCGCGCGTATAGAAATTTGATCCCATGCTATTCGAGGTTGTGACCTCCCCGTCTCAAAGTTTTTCTTGGACGTTGTCTAGGGTGATTCCTGGCATCGTGAGGTGGAATGAGTGTGTACTGGTTAAAATGTATTTCGACCAAAATACCGTAAACGGAACTAGTCCTTCATGACTACGGAAATCCGTTGGCTGTGGACAGTTAGTTCAAACTCTGCAGAGTCACAAATCCTTTAAATCATCTTGTACATGTCCAAGTACTGTGTTCATTCTTATCTTGTCAGATAGCAACCCCAGTGACAAAACTCCGGTGAACTACATGAGTGTTAAATCCGGTTAAAAGTTGATTCTTGTGGATGGACTAACCCGTTATTTACTTCTGATAAAAGCCCTTTCAGTGATGTCGCCCAGACGTCCGACTGTGGCACACTTGTTATCTATTATTGAGATAAGCCCTTTCTGCGATGTCGCTCAGACGTCCGATCGTGGCACTCTTGTTATTTACCTTTATTTTAAGCCCTTTTTGCGATGTCGCTCAGACGTCCGATCGTGGCACTCTTGTTATTTACTTTTATTTTAAGCCCTTTTTGTGATGTCGCTCAGACGTCCGACGGTGGCATTTATTTTATAAGCCCTTTATGTGGTGTCGCTGAGACGCCCGACTGAGGCATTTCTTTTATAATCCCTTTATGTGGTGTCGCTGAGACGCCCGACTATGGCATTTCTTTTATAAGCCCTTTATGTGGTGTCGCTGAGACGCCCGACTGAGGCATTTCTTTTATAAGCCCTTTATGTGGTGTCGCTTAGACGCCCGACTGCGGCATGAGCTTTAATTGTTTACCTTTCGAGGCGTCGCTCCAGACACCGGATCGGTTTTCAGTTATTTGTTTTACTTATCAAGGCGTGCAAATTTTATTATTGGAATGATCTTCATTATTTTTGCTCATGACGCATTCATGCATGCATTTGTTATATCTTTTGTCTGAACTATCTTGCGAGTACTTTCAAAGTACTCACCTGGCTTGTTGATTTGGCCAGATGTTGATGAAGGCGATCTCATGGATGAAGAGTTCGATAGCGAGTTCGACGCCTAGAGGAGTCCCAGTCAGTCTCGTGCTATCCTGCATTTGGTCACTGTATTATATCCGCTTCCGCCACCCCAAAAATAAATTCATCGAGCCTCACCTCGACGCTCGATGAGCTGCCAGTTAGGAGTCAAGTTATCCACCACCACTTTTATCTCGAGCTAGTAGCATGTCACCACACCCCTGTGTCACAACCGCCCTTATGTATGATATTGGCGTGATTGTAATAAATTGTTGAGCAGCCTCAGCTCAACCCTGTAATATACTTAATGCTACTGGTCCTCTGTATATCAAGTATTTGTCTACCAGTGAGGATAACTCTTCCTATACTGGGATCAAAAGATCGATTTTCTCAATAAGTATTTTATTGAAAAACCGGTCGTGACAGACTTGGTACCAGAGCCAGGCTGATTGTAGGAAGCCACTAGGTGCGATCGTTAATCGGTTATTAGCATGATAGAGTTTATTCATGTTTTTGCAAATGTAGTCATTTTTCTGACAGTCGGCATAAAATTTATGATCTGATCGCTCATAATTTTTGCCTACTTTTGTAGATAGCTGGCAACGAATGTGAGTCACAGATGTTCGCCAAAGTGCCTGAGGGGTTTGTCAAACTCCTCTCCTTCGTCGTTCAGGTCGCGATGGGGCCATCCGTGCGCCCAGTCTTCACACTTTACCCACACAAGATCAACGATAGTCTGACCATGCACCAGACCGCGGTGCAATTCAAGGGAGGGCGTACTGAGATACGCCGCTTCCGATTCTTGGGGAGAGCCATGCCTACAGAGAGGCATGCTATGCAGATGGCTGCCCGCGAGGCGATAGCTCGTCTTCGGGATGTCCTTCCTGCAATGAAGACCCATCGCTACCGCTACCTTCCATGCCACGTGCCATACACCTGTCACTACTCATTCTCTTGCCCCAGAGGAGAGCGAGACGAGGCCTTTGAGATGCTTGTCGAGTACCTCCGAGCCCAGGAGGCAGCCTTCGACAGCATGGTGGACGACCTCGTAGCTGTCCGCATGGACTCAGTCCATGGCTGTGCCGCCAACAGGAGGGAACTCCTGCACACCGCTCCACCGCTGACTTTCATCTCGTCCTCAGCTTCTCATTCACCTACCATTCTCGCCACTACTCGTCATCTGCCTACCACTGAGGAATTCCACCAAGCTATTGCACCCATCCTGTTCGCTCTGCACCACTTATTGCACCCACTCCCATACGTGCTACTCCATCTATTCCGCCCACTCATATTCGTGTTACTCCGACTATGGCACTTGCTCCATCAGCTTAGCGCATCGCTTCTCGTCTGGAACCTATTAGCGAGGAGGAGGTTGAGTCCCCAGCCTCACTGCGTCTCACCCTCGGCAGGCCAAGGGAGATCCTCACCATCTCCGACTGAGTACGTTTAGACGCCATGCGATGTACCGACTTGTGTGATATGTTTATATGTACATAGGTTGTGAGAAGTAGCTTGTTTGCGCATCATGTAGGATCTGGAGAAGTGCACTAGTCTCAATAACATGTCAGGATTATATACGCATATCCTGAGTGATGTAATGTATAATTATGCTTGCGTGTAAGATATGTAATAGTCCTTCTCCGCGCGCAATCGTGTATTTTCAAAAAAATCCTGGAGTTTTAAGATTTTATTTATGTGTGATTTTATTGACTTTTGCGACTCTCTTTCTTGTCTTACGAGTTTCACAAAATATATCCCCAGAGTGAAAGATGTCTCGTCCTTGGACGCGCTCCATGCCAAATCAGCCCGAAGAAAATTATGGCACACCACCAAACCACAATTTCACTCAGGGACAGACAAGTCAACAGGACAGTGAAACAGCATTTACCCAAGTGTGTCGTCTGTATGAACAGAGTCAGCAACAACACCAGGAAATGATGAACCAATTCATCAATATGGGAAATCACCGTGGTCAGTATCAGCAGCAATCCAAGTTGTCTGAGTTATAGAAGATGCGTCCCCCAACATTTTCTCATACTGACAAGCCTCTTGAGGCCGACGACTGGCTTCGAGACATGGAAAGAAAATTAATTATTGCACAGTGTTCAGACCGTGAAAAAGTATTGTATGCACCACATTATCTCACTGGAGCAGCTGCATCATGGTGGGAAAACTTCCTGCACATGCACCCCAATGAAAATGAAATAACCTGGGAGGATTTCAAGAAAGGTTTTCGTGGGGCACACATTCCTAAGAGTGTTATGAAAATCAAGAAGAGAGAATTTGATGACCTCAAGCAAAGGACCATGACAGTGTCAGAATACAACATCCAATTCACTCTGCTGTCTCGCTACACCAACAAAGAGCGCATGACCGAGAGCAAGAAGATGGAAAAATTCTTGGAAGGCCTGGCACCCGCACTTAAATTCCAGCTGGTTGTGCATACCTTCCCAGATTTTAAAACACTGGTGGATAAGGCCATTACTCTGGAAAATGAGCGACGCAACTTGGAAGATTTCCGCAAACGCAAAAGGGACCAGTCTACTTTTGCTCGCAACCACAGAAGCAAGACGGAATTTCAGAAGGGTGGAACACACAAAACCCCGACGAATAATTCACGCCCAATCAAGAATTTCCATGCAAGAGACAAGGAGTTCACATATCGCCCAGGCGTTACTTGTTACGCTTGTGGAGAAGAAGGGCACTATGCAAAGCAGTGCCCCAGGCCAAGGAACTCAACCCCAAAGCCTAACAATGGTGGCAATAATTCAGCGCCCAAGCGAAACAATTTCAGCCCCAATAACAACCACGGGAAGGGTCATCTGAGCCACGTGACCAAAGAGGAAGCACAGTACGCCCCAGATATCGTACTCGGTACGTACCCTGTCAACACAATACCTGTCATGGTTTTGTTTGATTCTGGAGCTTCTCACTCATTCATTTCGAAGAGTTTTGCTTTGCAAAATAATTTTCCGATGCTTCCCTTGGAAAAATCCATGATCATCAAGTCCCCTGGAATTAAGCAAGTGACCCAGAGTTACTGTCAAGGTGTGGTTATTGAATTTGAAGGATTGAAATTTTATGCCAACCTTATTGTATTGGAAAGTAAAGGACTGGATGTCATCCTAGGGATGGATTAGTTAACCACCAACAAATGTTTTATTGACTGCCTCAACCGGACCATGATTCTCACACACCATCACGGGAAGACAATAAAAGTTTCAGCCAAAGAGAGACAAATACCTCGGCAACCGAGATTAAACAAGATGGACGTTTCTGAACTGAACAAGGTTCCAGTAGTGTGTGAATCTCCAGACGTATTTCCAGAAGAACTACCAGGCATGCCACCGGACCGCGAGATAGAATTCAGCATTGAGCTAGCACCCGGAATCGCTCCCATTTACAAGAAACCATACAGAATGGCACCATCCGAGTTGGTAGAATTGAAGAAGCAAATAAAAGAATTATTGGAGAAAGGATACATGTGAGCCAGTTCCTCACCTTGGGGTTATCCAATTTTATTTGCCAAGAAAAAGGATGGAACATTGAGATTGTGTATTGACTATCGAGCTCTTAACATGGTCACAATCAAGAACAAATACCCAATGCCCCGAATAAATGATTTATTTGATCAGCTCGCTCAGGCCAAAGTCTTCTCAAAAATTGACTTGAGATCGGGATACCACCAATTAAAAGTGCGGACAGAAGATATTCCCAAGATAGCCTTCACTTCCAGATATGGACTGTATGAGTTCACAGTAATGCCATTTGGGCTAACAAATGCTCCCACATATTTTGTTCACCTCATGAACAAGGTATTTATGAAGTACATGGACAAGTTTGTTGTGGTATTCATCGATGACATTCTGATATACTCCAAGACACCAGAAGAGCACGCCGAGCATCTCAGGATTGTACTAGGAGAACTCAGGAAACATCAAATGTACGCCAAATTCAGCAAATGTGAATTTTGGCTAAGACAAGTGGGTTTTCTGGGCCACGTGCTAACCCAAGAAGGTATTGCAGTAGACCCGGAAAAGGTCAAGGCCGTACTTGGCTGGAAACCACCAGCTAGCGTAACGGACGTACGAAGTTTCTTGGGAATGGCAGGCTATTACCGGAGATTTATTGAAGGATTCTCCACCATAGCAAAGCCAATGACGCAGTTACTCAAGAAAGACAAGAAGTTTGAATGGACGGAAGCCTGTGAGAAAAGTTTCCAAGAGCTAAAAAGGAAATTAACAACGGCACCAGTATTAATTGTGCCAGACATACACAAGAATTTTGAGGTATATTGTGACGCATCCCGGAAGGGCCTCGGATGTGTATTGATGCAAGAAGGCAAGGTTGTTGCGTATGTCTCCAGACAACTTCGCAAGCATGAGGAAAATTATCCCACTCATGACTTGGAATTGGCAGCAGTCATCCATGCACTCAAAGAATGGAGACACTTTCTACTTGGAAATCATTGTGAAATATACACAGACCATAAGAGCCTTAAGTATATTTTCACACAACCGGAACTTAATTTACGGCAACGACGCTAGTTGGAGTTAGTGAAGGATTACGATGTTGGAATCCACTATCATCCCAGAAAAGTAAATGTTGTGGCAGATGCCCTTAGTCGGAATCCCAGCTCGGACAATGACAGTATACCAAATTTGAGGCCAGGATTTCAACAGGAATTTGCCAAACTCAATTTGATAATGGTCAGCGAAGGCAGTGTGTCGAATTTGGAAATATAGCCTACCCTGATGGAAAAGATTAAGGAGGCTCAGCATGGACACCCCAGCATTGATGGCATAAAAAGGAAAGTGAGTTTGGGCAAGGCCTCAGAATTCAACGTAGATGAGCAAGGAATATTGTGGTACGGAGAGAGACTTCGCATACCAAATATCAAGGACCTCAAACAGCAGATTCTGGCTGAAAGCCACACCGCTCCATATTCAATCTATCCCGGAGGGACAAAAATGTACAAAGACCTTCAGGAAAGATTTTGGTGGCACGGTATGAAGAGAGACATAGCCACGTTCATTGCATGTTGTGACTCTTGTCAACGCATCAAGGCCGAACACCAGAAACCAGCCGAGCTATTACAGCCAAACAAGATACCCGAGTGGAAGTGGGACGAGATTGGAATGGATTTCATTGTTGGACTACCACGGTCACGACACGGAAATAATGCCATATGGGTCATCACCGACAGATTAACTAAGGTAGCACATTTCATCCCGGTGAAGACAACTCACACAACTCAGAGGCTGGCCAGACTTTATCTTGCCCGTTTCGTCTGCCTGCATGGAGTCCCAAAGACTATCATATCTGACAGAGGCACACACTTCGTATCTAGATTTTGGGATCACCTACAACAGGCACTGGGAACCCAACTAGCATTCAGTACTGCATACCACCCCCAGACTGATGGGCAAACTGAACGCGTAAACCAAATTATAGAAGACATGCTGAGAGCTTGTGTCCTCACCTACGGGACCAGTTGGGAAGAAAGCTTGCCATATGCAGAGTTCGCATACAACAACAGTTATCAAGCCAGCTTGCAAATGGCACCCTTTGAAGCTCTGTATGGGAGAAGATGTCGTACCCCGCTAAACTGGTCAGAAATCGGGGACAACCACATCTTCGGCCCAGATATGCTCAAGGAGGCTGAGGAGAAAGTTAAGACGATTAGAGATCGACTCAAGACTGCTCAAAGTCGGCAAAAAAGTTATTACGATCGAAAGCATCGGGAAATCAGTTTTGAACCCGGAGAGTTTGTATACCTAAGAGTTTCTCCTATGAGGGGTCTGCAACGATTCAGGGTTAAGGGAAAGCTAGCACCAAGATTCATCGGACCATTCTGTATAGTGGCTCGAAGAGGCACGGTAGCATACCAGCTAGACCTACCCGGAGATTTATCCGATATCCACAATGTGTTCCACATCTCGCAGTTGAGAAAGTACATGAGCAACACAGAGAAGCAAGTATCACATGAAAACATTGACGTGCAACCAGACCTCACCCACCGGGAGCGCCCAATAAAAATATTAGAGGAGTCTGAGAGGAGGACCCGACAGAAAACCATCAAGTTTTTCAGAGTTCAGTGGAGCAATCACACCAAGAATGAAGCAACTTGGGAGAGAGAGGATTTTCTTCGGACAGAGCACCCACACCTGTTTAAGGATCAGCTGAAATCTTGGGGACGAGATTTTTTCCTAAGGAGGTAGGTGCTGTGACACTCCAAAATTTTTGTTGTTTTCGTTTTCAGCAAGAGCCTTGCTTGGTTTGAAGAAGGTCATTTAAACCCTTATTAAAAACCTCTCTTCTGAGTTTTCCTTCTCAAAATCATTTCTTGAATTTAGTTTCTTCTAAAAAGAAAACCTTTTTGGTTTTGGGCTATTCTTTGGTTTTGATCCATTCTTGTTTTTACCATGCCTCTTGTGGTAAAATTCTCCCAAAACCCCTCCTTCCACTTTGGGACAACCCAAACATTCTGTCCCAACTAGTTAAATCCATTTTTGGATTTTATCTCATTTATTTCTTTCCCCAAAACAATTATGTCCTTTATTTTGAGCCTAGGTAATTTGCAAAGCAAGTACCTTAATGCCTTTGAACTTTGATCTCAAATCAACTCCTCTGGATAGTCCCTAGCACCCAAAACCTAGAACCATCAAGATCCACTCTTCTTCTTTTCAAAATTTTCAAAATTCACCCTCTGCAAGTTTGGACCAGATTTGTCAAATTTGGTAAAATTCATATCTCCACTTCTCCAAAAATTCCACCAAAATTCAGGCAACCCCCAGTTGCAATGAGAGGCCACTCCACCAAAAACCAGCTCAAGGAAAAATCCCCACATGCCAAAATCATTCTGTCGAACACATGGCCTACACTGTTACTATGCATCTTCAGAAAATTCAGAGTTTCAGTGTCGTTTCTTCGTCAGTGTTCAGTCACATGTCAACTGTGCGCCTGGCGCATTGCGCACGGCTCCTACTCCCTGTCCGGAGCACCGCACGCGCACTTGGCTGGTTCCTGGCGTCGGTGGCACCCTGGCCCGCCTGGGCCGGCGTCTTCCGCGGCGGCAGAACTTCCCGTGGCGGCCAACAGGGGGCACCCTGCGGCATAACGCCGTTCGGCACCGCCCAAGCCACCTGGGAGCTCCGCGTGGCCGTCTCCCTTGCCAGCGCACGCATGCAGCACCGTCGCCGTGGCCTGGCACACTCAGGGCGCGCTCTCTGCCGCCGACGTGCCGTACGGCCGTTCCGTCGGGGACAGGCCGTAACCGCCCCTGCCTTGCTGAGTTAGGCACTGGGATGGAATCAGTGCTCCGTCTAGACGATGCTCAAGCCCCTAAACCAACCGTGCAGCCACAGCGCCGCCGTAATCGCTCGCCGGACTTATCCCGTTCACGGCAACCGCCTCGGGCCGGCTATAAATAGCGCCTCTGAGCTCGCTCTCGACCCCGCACATCTCCACCACCTCACCAGACCCCGCCCAGCCAGTGGAAGAGCCTCGAGGGGCCCTTCTTCCTCAACTCCGGCCACCTCCGTCCGCTTCGGGCTCCGGCAGCGTTCTCGCTGGTGAAAACTCCTCCACCGCCCTAGACTTACCCGTAGCCTCATGACACCTCTAGGAGACTAACCCCCACTCCAATTTGACCCCAGCAGCTCCCTCCGACGAGGTCCACGACTACCTGAACCACCGTCCGCCGGAGCAAGGGCCGCCGTCAATGTGGTGCTTGCCGGCGACCACCACCACCACCCACCGACGCGGAAGGACGTACTGAACATGGAGGTACCACCCGATCCCCCTGCCTCGCCGTGAATCGCCGTCGGCGACCACCGCAGCTCTCGGGCGCCGACGAGCCCCGTCTCCCTCGTTTGAATATTCAAACCTGACGGGTGGGACCCGCCTATCAGTCTCTCATTCTTATTAAACGAACCGTTTTCTGAAAGCGTATTCTAGCAAAATGCGCTTTCCAGTTTTGAATCTTTTTCTGGACTTTTCTGCAGAACCCCCTGAGAGTTTTCTGTTTCATTACAGAAAGGTCCGTGAATCAAAACCCTTATATCTTTTAAACATAAACGAATTTTTGTTTGATTCTTTTTCTGTCCCCTTTAAAATTTTATCTAGTTTTTTATCAGATTTATTTGAGAATTATTTGGAATACTTTTGTGCACCTCGTGGTATTTACGTTACGTACGTATTTTTCTTATATCGTAGATACCGGAGGAGGTGACGGAGCCGCGAACTTCACCCAGTTAGACTCCGACTACTCCGAACCAGGTAAGCATGTTTGAACTCTTGATATGATGAGTGTTTGATGCATGTTTGCATTTAGGAGTTTCATGGCATGTTTATGAACATTTCTTTGAATGTTGTTTTTCATGCAAAAGAAGTGGAAAGTGAGTTTCGGAAATTCATATGTTGTTGGATACATATTTGCATGGCCATGTGATGGCATGAGGATGGGTAAGATGGCAGTGTTGTGGCATGCCAGTCTTATGCCAGTCTATTTGACTTCAGTGTCATCGTGAATCAAATCGCATTCCCATTCATTTCCTTTCCTGTACTGCCACATGTTTTCCGCAAGGAATATGGCTTAGTAAGTTGCAAACCGTTTTTCCTGGTACACACCAAATAGAGAGGCCGGGATGAGGGTTCCATGGCCCTGGATTAAAGCCCGTCATCCGGTTAGGGGGCATGGGTGTTTCCGGTTGGGACCGAGAGGGGGGCACCCCTTAGAGCGCGCGTATAGAAATTTGATCCCGTGCTATTCGAGGTTGTGACCTCCCCGTCTCAAAGTTTTTCTTGGACGTTGTCTAGGGTTATTCCTGGCATCGTGAGGTGGAATGGGTGTGTACTGGTTAAAATGTGTTTCTACCGAAATACCGTAAACGAAACTAGTCCTTCATGACTACGGAAATCCGTTGGCTGTGGACAGTTAGTTCAAACTCTGCAGAGTCACAAATCCTTTAAATCATCTTGTACATGTCCAAGTATTGTGTTCATCTTATCTTGTCAGATAGCAACCTCAGTGACAAAACTCCGGTGAACTACATGAGTGTTAAATCCGGTTAAAAGTTGATTCTTGTGGATGGACTAACCCGTTATTTACTTCTGATAAAAGCCCTTTCAGTGATGTCGCCCAGACGTCCGACTGTGGCACACTTGTTATCTATTATTGAGATAAGCCCTTTCTGCGATGTCGCTCAGACGTCCGATCGTGGCACTCTTGTTATTTACCTTTATTTTAAGCCCTTTCTGCGATGTCGCTCAGACGTCCAATCGTGGCACTCTTGTTATTTACTTTTATTTTAAGCCCTTTTTTGTGATGTCGCTCAGACGTCCGACGGTGGCATTTATTTTATAAGCCCTTTTATGTGGTGTCGCTGAGACGCCCGACTGAGGCATTTCTTTTATAAGCCCTTTATGTGGTGTCGCTGAGACGCCCAACTGTGGCATTTCTTTTATAAGCCCTTTATGTGGTGTCGCTGAGACGCCTGACTGAGGCATTTCTTTTATAAGTCCTTTATGTGGTGTCGCTTAGACGCCCGACTGCGGCATGAGCTTTAATTGTTTACCTTTCGAGGCGTCGCTCCAGACACCCGATCGGTTTTCAGTTATTTGTTTTACTTATCAAGGCGTGCAAATTTTATTATTGGAATGAGCATCATTATTTTTGCTCATGACGCATTCATGCATGCATTTGTTATATCTTTTGTCCGAACTATCTTGCGAGTACTTTCAAAGTACTCACCTGGCTTGTTGATTTGGTCAGATGTTGATGAAGGCGATCTCATGGATGAAGAGTTCGATAGCGAGTCCGACGACTAGAGGAGTCCCAGTCAGTCCCGTGCGATCCTGCATTTGGTCACTGTATTATATCCGCTTCCGCCACACCAAAAATAAATTCATCGAGCCTCACCTCGACGCTCGATGAGCTGCCAGTTAGGTGTCAAGTTATCCACCACCACTTTTATCTCGAGCTAGTAGCATGTCATCACACCCCTGTGTCGCAACCGCCCTTATGTATGATATTGGCGTGATTGTAATAAATTGTTGAGCAGCCTCAGCTCAACCCTATAATATACTTAATGCTACTGGTCCTCTGTATATCAAGTATTTGTCTACCAGTGAGGATAACTCTTCCTATACTGGGATCAAAAGATCAATTTTCTCAATAAGTATTTTATTGAAAAACCGATCGTGATAGGTAGTAGTCCCATATTGATTCGGTTTACCTACCAAAGATGACCCCTAAAAATGTGTGAAGACATTGAAGACAATGGTGGTCTGTGAAGACATTCACATTGAAGACTATGAAAGGAGAAGACATTGCATGAAGACTATGGAGTATGAAGACGTAGTTGCTTCATAGTTTCCTTTTCTTCTTTGTTGAGTCATAGGAACCACCATACTGTTAAGTGGGGTCCAAGTTGACAAAGTCTGAATGACTGATGTGATGCTCAACCAAAATCCTATGTCTTCGAGCGAAGACAATGAGAGCAAATCTTATCTAGAGCTGGATAAGTCAGCTTGGCTTGTAGCCCAAGCTAAGCTGCCGCGTGTGTTTGAAATCTGACCGTTGGACACATGTCATTTCCTTAGTGACCCAGGGTCATTTTGGACAAATCAGGTCGGGTTGCCTTCTGGCTATAAATAGCCCCCCTACACCATAAATTGGTGACTGCTCAGAGTTAGTGCACGGTTTTTGTCGTTTGAGAGCAACCCACCTCCGAAGCCTTTGAGAGAGAATCCTTGCGAGGACAAAGCCCAAAACACCCAGAGCCAAAGAGTGTTAGGCATCACTGAAGTTTTTCTGTCTGCGTGATCTGAAGACATATTACACTTGAGGACTACGAATCCTCCTGCCGGTTAGGCGTCGCGTTCTGAGCATGCAAGAGTCATTGTGGATTGTCGGTGAACGAAGTCTGCGAAGGTTTGGAAGTCTCCCTTGAAGACTTACCAGAGTGATTGGGCGAGGACTAAGTGTTCTTAGCTCAAAGGGAATAAGGTGAAGACACGGTCTTCTGAGTTGAATCTCAGCCTCCCTAACCAGACGTACAGTTGTTACAGCAACTGGAACTGGTCCAACAAATTCATTGTCCTCTCCGAGCAACTGGTTCTATCCTACCTCTCTCACCTTACTTACAATTTGTCTTCGTGAAGTCTTTGCCCACTTGCCTGATCTGATTGACTTCACTGTGTGAAGACTGTTGTTTGTTTGGCTTCATACTATCTTCCATCCTGATCCATACTACCTAGCTGCTTATAGTCTTCGTGCTTTCACTACATTGCTTACTTGACTATGGCTTGTCTAGTGTAGTCTACCCTCCGTCGCATATCAATAGGGTCATTTCTATTGTTTGTCTTCGAAACACCCCTGATTTGAAGACTTTCATAAAAACGCCTATTCACCCCCCCTCTAGTCGAATACTAGCACTTTCACATATCATCTACACATAGACCTGCCTCGAATGCCACTATTGGGAAACGTAGCATGTATTTTTTTTTTAAAATCATACGCTCACGCAAGATCTATCTAGGAGATGCATAGCAACGAGAGGGGGAGAGTGTGTCTATGTACCCTCGTAGACCAAAAGCGGAAGTGTTTGACAACGCGGTTGATGTAGTCGAACTTCTTCTCGTTCCGACCGATCAAGCATCGAACCTACGACACCTCCAAGTTCTGCACACGTTCAGCTCGATGACGTCCCTCGAAATCTTGATCTAGCATAGTGTCGAGGAAGTAGATGAGTTCCGCCAGCACGACAGTGTGGTGATTGTGATGGTGAAGTGATCAGCGCAGGGCATCGCCTAAGCACTACGATAATATGACCAGAGGCGTAAACTGTGGAGGGGGGCACCGCACACGGCTAACAGTAGTTGATGTGTGTTCTAGGCGCCCCCTCCCCACATATATATATAGGTGGAAGGGGGAGGGGAACAACCTAGGGGCTTCCCAAATATTTAGGTCACATGGGATTTTTCACTACGTGAGCAGAGCACAAGAAGGACGACTTAGATCGAGGGACAGACAAGATCGGACGGCCCAAATGCTTTTTTTTTGAGATTTTTAGGGCTTTTTTTAGAGATAGTTTTTATTTTAAGACATTTTGAGAATTAGTTTTTTTTAGACAAATTTTGAGAATTAGTTACGCAAATTTTGAGAATTAGTTACGCTGGTATTTTTAGACAAATATAGAGAGAGCCATAGAGCATGCATTTGACTGCTCTGTCAGCCCATTTGTTCCAGCGGCAGACTCAAGAAGCCCAGGCCCACGAATGTCGCGCATAAGGTCGCTGACAGAGCCCATCACTCCGCCGCATCCATTCCAGAACCCTAGCTAGACGAGGCCAGCAGCGTCTCCCCCGCCCCCGCCGTCGGGCGCCCCCCAAACCCACCCACTCGCGGTGAGGAACGAAGATGGCGCTAGCGATCTCCATGGAAGCCATAGATGCGCGCGCGCGCGAGCTGGGGATCGATCTCGACTCCGTCGACGTCGGCTCCATCACCCTCCCGCCCGGCGAGGACTTCGACATCCTCAGGTATCCATCCACCCGCACCTCCTTCCTTCCAGATCCATCACGTGGTTGGTTGATGGCCCTATTTGTTTAGAGTATGTCTGTCTCATCGGGAGGATTGTTAGAATCTGCGAAATAATAATGATTTTCCTTCGCCGCAGATTCTAGTGGTGTGCACGTAGTTTTCAACAGAAATGATTGCTTGCTTTGTGTTCAGTACACTAGTATGCTACTGACCCACTCTATGGCTCTCTGTATGTTCAAGTAGACATGTGTTGCTGTTTTGGTTACGCAATCGGTCTATTACTGCTTTTATTGTTGTGCTGCTGTTACATTGTTACACGACACTAATCAGCTAATTATTAGGGTAGCTATATCAAAGATCCAACGTGTTCAAGAAGAATACCTCAATCCTGCTTAACCAGGAGGGGGGGCATCTTCACATTATTTATTTATGTATAGCTTTCCTGGCTTGCTGTATTTCTTGACTTTGTTACCTGTGTTGCGATTATATATATTTTCAGTGATGATGAGGATTTACTTCAGAATGAAGACATTCCAGAGCTTGAGATGGGCTTTTCAAACATTATTGTGGTGGACAATCTGCCGGTTGTTCCCCCAGAAAAGTATGAGAAGCTGGAGAACGTTGTACGCAAGATATACAGTCAAATTGGTGTCATCAAAGAAGGTGGCCTTTGGATGCCTACACACCCAGAGACCAAGAAGACCTACGGCTACTGCTTCATTGAATATAACACTCCGCAGGTATGTTGCTTCTTGTCAGTTACATTTATTTACTTATCTTCATGATGGAATGAGGTAATGCCTTAATTCTGTTGCCTTTGCAAGTCATGTGCATTCCTTATATGAAAAAGGTCATCCCAGTTTCATTTGAATTATTTACCTTGGTTCACGTTTTTACTAGTAGTTAACATGGATCGGAAGAAGATAATCAGTAGAGAAGAAACATGCATGAAAAACATCTTTGTTTGGGTAGAGTTTGTTCGATTGCTTAATTAATAAGTTTTTCCTGTACAAAGACGATTGCTCAAAGCAAGAGTATTTGTACTTCCAGTTTTACTGGATTATTGCTATTATGTTATAGTGTTTTGCAGTTATGGCCAAATTTATTTAAATGCCCGTCCAAATCAAACTCCACTTTTGCTTTCATAAATTGTTTTGTGTTCTGTGATTGTCAAATTATTCATGTCCCTCAAAGATGATTGTTTGACAATGTGCCAGGAAGCTGAGCTTGCTAGGGAAAAAACAAATGGCTACAAACTGGACAAATCTCACATATTTGCTGTTAATATGTTCGATGACTTTGAGAAGTACATGAAAGTTCCTGATGAATGGGCACCGGCTGAAATCAAGCCATACACTCCTGGAGTATGTACTCTACCCCCAACCCACCCACCCACGCACAATGTTGCTTCTTTACATTATGACAGGTTTCATGTAACTTGGGTGTTATATGTGTGTGTATTGCAGGAAAATCTTCTGAAGTGGCTAACTGATGATAAGGCCAGAGATCAGTTTGTTATCCGTGCTGGGACGTTCACTGAAGTGTACTGGAACGACGCCAGACGGGCAATGCCTGAGCTTGTGTACCAAAAGCAGGTGCTTAACTTTTTGTGGATTTAGATTGCATTACAAAATGGAAATAAAGTTCATGGGAGGCCTATTCTATATGGAGAACCAACTTTAGTTAATATCCTATATCCTTATTCTTTGCCAGTACTGGACGGATAGTTATATCCAATGGTCCCCTCTTGGAACACACTTGGCTACCGTGCATAGGCAGGGCGCGCAGGTGTGGGGTGGTGATGATAAGTTTGTTCGTCTAATGCGCTTTGCTCATCCACAGGTACTGGTTTCTGCTAACAGTTAATCTATGCAATACGCGATGTTCTTTTAGCTGACAGCTACCTGTGACAGGTGAAACTCATTGATTTCTCTCCTGGTGAGAAATATTTGATCACTTACAGCAGCCAGGAGCCCAGCAACCCTAGGGACACACATGTAAGTGAATATGATAAGACTTATTTTGTGTCATGTCTTGTGTCCTATCTGACTTGCATTGTTATGCTTGTAGAGGGTCGTACTAAATATCTTTGATGTACGCACTGGAAAAGTGATGCGGGACTTCAAGGGAAGTGCTGATGATTTCACTACTGGTGGAAATATGGGTGTCTCTGGTGTGTCATGGCCTATCTTCAGGTGAAAACACTAGTTTTGTACTTTGAAGTGAATGCACAACTTATTAGGTTGCCCTGAATTGATACTTAATATGGTTTTTTATGTGTTTTTTAAGGTGGGGTGGTGGAAGAGATGATAAGTATTTTGCTAGACTTGGAAAGAATGTTATATCTGTCTATGAGACTGATACGTTCTCTCTTATCGATAAGAAGTCCCTAAAGGTAGAAAATGTGGTTGACTTCAGTTGGTCTCCTACTGATCCCATCATATCACTCTTTGTGCCTGAATTAGGTGGTGGAAACCAGCCTGCCAGGGTAAGTACAAATTGCCACAGTTACCTCTTCTAAGATGTTCGTTCAGTTAGCATCGAATGCTAAAATATGTGCTTTGTGTTGAAAGGTGAGTCTTGTGCAAATTCCGGGCAAAGAGGAGATTCGGCAGAAAAACCTTTTCAGTGTTAGCGACTGCAAAATGTACTGGCAGAACAATGGAGAATATCTGGCTGTCCAGGTAGACAGGTACACCAAAACAAAGAAGAGCATTTACACTGGGTTCGAGCTGTTCAGAATCAAGGAACGGGACATCCCAATTGAGGTCTTTGAATTGGAAAACAAGAATGACAAGATAATTGCCTTTGCATGGGAGCCTAAAGGTCACCGCTTTGCTGTTATTCATGGTGATGGGCCTAAGCCTGATATAAGTTTCTACACCATGAAAGCAGTCAATAATAATGTTAGTCGTGTGTCCAAGCTCACCACACTCAAGGGCAAGCAGGCCAATGCATTGTTCTGGTCTCCTGCTGGGCGTTTCATTGTTCTGGCAGGGCTGAAGGGTTTCAATGGCCAGCTGGAGTTCTTCAACGTTGATGATCTTGAGACCATGGCGACAGGAGAACATTTTATGGCGACTGACATCATGTGGGATCCTACTGGAAGGTGAGCTTAATCACTTAATGAATTTTTTCCTGACGTCACTATGTGGTGAAGTTTACAAAATCAAGTGTTAAAGCAATAATAAACATCTACTGAATTGGTTATAGGAGTTACTATACATAACCTGAACACTGGGAACAGAGGCTCAGCTGAAATTGATGGAATTTTTTTTATTTTTCTTCACCTGTTAAAACGCTCACCCTCAAATTGTATGGACTTATCAGTTGAAAGCAACTAATAGTAATAGTGTGTTTCATTTTCCATGGATTGATTTCCTTGTAATTTAGTAGAACTAAAATAGAATGTGTTCCATTTACCACTGATGAACTAAGATGGTTCTGGAACTTGCTTTTTCAGATTTCTCGCAACTGCAGTTACCTCGGTTCATGAGATGGAAAATGGTTTCCAAATTTGGTCCTTCAATGGGAAGCTAATTTACAAGATTTCAAAAGATCACTTCTATCAGGTAAAGCCTGCGTCCATCCTTTGTTGTTTGAATCAATCTCCATGCATTTGCTGTAGTAATGCTTTATATATCCTTTGCTGCATGATGGTACAGTTCCAATGGCGCCCAAGGCCACCATCACTACTTCCTCCTGAGAAGGAGGAGGACATCTCAAAGAACCTCAAGCGGTACAGCAAGAAGTATGAACAAGAGGATCTGGATGTGTCCAACCAGGTGGGCGAGCTAGAGCGCAAGAGACGGACGCAGCTTCAAGAGGAATGGCAAGGATGGGTGGCCAAGTGGAAGCAGCTGCACGAGGAGGAGCGATCGTACAGGATGGAACTGAGAGGCGGGGAGGAGAGCGACAAGGAAGAAGAGGCGGAGTACAAGGAGATTGAGGCGGAGGAGTTGGTTGATGTCACAGAAGAAATTGTTGCCTTTGACCTGGACCAGGAGTAGTCTGCTGCACGAGTGTTCATTTTCTGCCTAAATCGCTGTTGTTTTGCATGATGCGTGCAAGCGGATAATCTGTTGATCTTTCTGCCAGTACACTTTTCCTAAATTCACATGTCATGTTTATGGAGACCAAATTTTGTGGTTTGAATGTTAACCATCATAATCTGTTTCGTTGCAAATCCGGTTATTTTATTTTCTTTAGTATTTGCCTGTGGTATCGAAATTGTCTGAAAAACGACGCTCTTCCTGGTGTTTGAGCAGTTCTGTTGTCCAATACAGTATCTATTACTGTTTGATCAACATTGTGTTACACGTCAGGAGTCTGTCTCCAGAAAATACTCGCCTTGCTTAGTTGGCATGCATGGCGTCATGTTTTCAGCAGAACCTCCCACCCAACTTGCCGCATTTTGGCAAGGTAAACATGTTCAACTCAGGTCAGGTTTTGGCAATTGCACAAGTGAAATGCGTCCGGTCAACATCAAGTGGCAGCGATTACAGCCAAACGCAGATACCGATTAAAAACTCTTGTGCTGATCTTTATTGGCTGGGCTTCGCTGCGACGAACTTACTATCACATGCTATATCACTTTCTTCTTACAGACCTCCCCCTCAGGTTCGAAGGAGTTTTTACAACACATCAAACACATTTCTCCTCGCACTATTTCCGCAATTTTTTTTGAGGAATCTTGATCAAAGATGAAGTTTGCTGGCAATATCAATCACTTTTTTTAACCAAAGCCGATAAATGATCTGAATTATTTGAAGACGGTTTATGTACGGACGCGCTTGAACTTCCTCCCGGCGTCGACGCGCAGCGACGTGGACGACGGCACCCCGACGACCCTGCCGCGGTGATGCCTTCCGCCCCCATGGCTCCTCGCCGTGGCGTACTGCTCCTTGTGGGAGACGAGTCTCCTCAGGCGCAGCGACCGGCGCAGCCTGTCCTTCCTCCTCTCCCTCACCGACGACGACGACGACGACCCCTCTCTCGCCCTGCCCCACCTCCTCGCACCATGGCCGTGGCCACCATAGCCATCGCTCTCCTCGTCGTCGGAGCCCCAGTCTCCCGCCCCCGTCTCCACGTCCCGAGGCCACCGCCGCCGGCGGCCGCGGCGGCCGTGGTAGACGCGCTTGGTGTCCCGCAGCTTGCGCCAGAGGAAGCACGAGGATCCCTTGAGCGCGTGGCAGCAGCCGGAGCACGCCGCCCCGGCGACCTTGCAGGCGTTCTTGGCGACGCAGCGGACGATTCCCGCTTTGCAGACGAGGTAGCCGAAGAAGAGCACGACGTAGGTGAGGACGATGACCATGAAGAGCCTGGCCAGGCTGGCGGTGCAGAGGTGCTCCAGGAAGCAGGCCACGTCCCACGTCCCCGAGCAGACGCCCTCGCAGGACGCGCCGAGGATGGCCCTGAACGGCGCGGTGATGGCGTCGCCGAGCAGCGTGCCCACGCCGCTCGCCGCCGTGCCCACCACGGACCCCATCTGTCTGTCGGCAAGCAACTCCCTCTCTGCAGTTGATCGATGGCGTCGGTTTGGATCGTTAATCCATTTTGTACCAAACCGTCGGCAGTTGCCTTTGGCGACATGCATGCGCGTTGGTTGGCTCGCGTCGTCAGGTTACTACTACTGCTTCAGGGCACGAGACAGAATAGTTACTAGACAGTAAACAGTTCCCTGGATCTTTTGCCCAATTCACTGACCTTTAGACAGCATTTTAAAACAAAGTGTTTTTCATGCGCATTTCGATTTGGAAAGAATCTGCTAGGGCGAAGTTTGCTACATAAACATTTCCTCTTATTTGTTCTTTGTGGCAAAAAGTTTGCCATGCTGTTCATGACGAAACAAACTGGTGTTTTTTGTCTCTCCATTTTAACCGTATTCATATCAAAATGATTTCATTGGGAAATCGGTGCTTGGACTAGTGAAACTGCAAGGTGTTACAAACAAAGCACTAGCAATAATAACAGGTAAAAACAGCAATTGGTTAGAAGCCGCAGGCGTCAGGTTACTACTACTGCTCCAGGGACCAGGGAACGACACTGAACCTAGGAACAGTAAACAGTTCCCTGGATCTTCTGCCCAATTCACCGACCTTTGGGCAACCAACCTGAGACTAAGGTTGGTTCAAGTGCAAATTTCATCATTTACCAATCCAGTTACATTCTCCAGGCTCCGGCGCTACTCGGCGACCCGACAATGTCATACGCCCTTCATGCCATTGCAACCACCGAGGGCAAATCCCAATCCGCACTGGACCAGACCAACCTCGGAATGGCTGCCATGGTCACAATGCCAAGTTCAACGAGAAACCTCACTACTGAATTCCATGATCCAACAACCAAAGATATAACAAGCTTAACGTTCTGTGACGATAAAGTTTGTCGACACTTGAACTGGAATCAAGATACTACGGTCAGCGAGTGCACCCAATTATATTTACAAACGATGGGTGCCACGGAAGTCTTGAAATACCACAGGGTATTCTTGCTAGAAGTTTTTAGACTAGACAAAAGGCGCTAGCAGCAAAACAAAGCCGCAGATTCTGCATTGTAGGACAGGCGCGTCAGTTACTTTCCAGGGCAACGAGCATTCTTCGCTGCCTCTTGGGCTTCCCTGCAACCAAAATATTTTGAACATGAGCATTGTCAGGAGTCTGTGTACAACTCCTTGCCCTGAAGGCCAATCATAATAACATGCAGATCAACACTAGGTGCTCTTTCCACGATAAGTAAATCACTCCGACTCAGGAAAAGAGCTCAACAGACATGAATGACTGAATCCATGTAAAATGATGTAATATTCTTCTAGAGATGGAGAGACCATCTTCCATGCACACAACTGTCTATAAGATATCATTTATCCTTGCACTTAACTTATGAAAACATGGACCAGTTACCTTAAAGCATTTGCAAGATCACCACTTGTAGGGTCAAGCTTCAAGCCATCAGCAAAAGCCTCACATGCTCCCTCGTACTTCTACATACACATCATAAGATGATCAGTTATACGATCATGATCAGGGATGCTTGAAGAAAACTACTGTGTTATTTTTACCTTCAATAACATAAGAGCTGCCCCTTCTCGGTAGCAGGCTTTTGCCAAAGAGGTCGCGCCATTCTGCACATGGCAGCATCAGAGAGAGCAGCTCTTCCGTTTCCAGCACGCAACGCGCACAGACTCATATTTGCCAATATGGTTGCATAATCATCTGGACTAGGGTCAAATGACATTGCCTACAACACATCAACCACATGCAGCTTTTAGCAATATCTAAAAAACTGAGTACTCCAAGATAATAATCATATCTTTTACGATGACGCTCAGATAGTGTTGTTCTGATTGATATAGAGATCCCTGTACACATGAAACCAGCAAATATATTGGATAAATTTCATAATAGGCACTTTTGTATAACAGTAATGTGTTACCACAGCCCTTTGAACACTGTTAAACATGATATGTCACGTAGTTGAGAGGTGCCCTACTTAGGTGCACCGGTTTACCTAAACTGTATTGGCTAGATAGAATTAGTTAGTCAAGATCTCATGTAACAATATTCATCTCTATATCTTGGTTCTTTCTTGATTCTCAAGATGTAATCTCAACTATAAGTATGCTTATCTCAGGGAGATGCCTTTGCCTATATAACACGCAACCGTCGCCTCCAACGAGGTACAACGCTCACCGCTCGCTTACATGGTAATAAAAGCCTCCTCTATACACTAAATCTAGCCAAACCCATCCCCAGCCATGTCGTCCTCCTTCGGCATCGTCCAGGCCGCCCTCACGCAGAGAGCTCTCTCGCACCAACTACGTGTTGTGGCACGCATAGGTGACGCCGCAGCTGAGGGGAGCTAGTTGCTTCGGCTATGTTGATGGCATCACGCCGGAGCCCGTCAAGTTCCTCACTACGAAGGACAAAGACGGAAAAGATGCAAAAACGCTCAATCTTCTCTACTCAATTTAGGTCAGAGAAGGACAGCAGGTACTCGGATACTTGTTGAATAACCTCTCCAACGAAGTCCTTGTGCAGGTCACTTCCATTGCCATGCCGCATGAGATTTGGGCTGCTCTTGCGAGCATGTTCTCGTCGCAGTCCAAGGCCCCATCAACAACATCCGGATCGTGCTCTCCACGGCGCAGAAGGGGACTCAAATCGTGGTGGCATACTTTGCTCACATTCGATCTCTCACAGATGAGCTTGCAGCTGCTAGGAAGCCGATTGACGACGACGAGCTGATCTCCTACATCATCGCCGACCTCGACATGGAGTACCAGCCCCTCGTCTCGGCCAATGAAGTCCTCACTGAGAGCATCAGCCTCAGACGACGTCTTTGCTCAGATGAGCAACTTTAACCAGCGCATCGCCCTCTTCCATGGTGCGGGTTCTGGTGGGGGATTCAAATTCTCTGCCGACGTCGCTTTCCGTGGCCGTGGCAGCGGTGGCTCATCTCGCTACCGCGGGCCGCCATGCAGCAAGCGCAAGCCACAAAGCAGAGGCGGACGACCCTCCTACAACAACAAGAGCCGCCGCAAATCCTCCGGCAAGACCCGTCCGGATGTCACGCGCTGTCAGATCTGTGGCAAGCCAGGCCACACGATACACGACTGCTGGTATCGTTTCGAGGAAGATGATGAATCTTCCCAAGATGAGAACATGGTAGTGGCGGCAGATGGCTCCTACGGCGTCGATACCAATTGGTATGTCGACAGTGGCACCACAAATCATACCATGGGAGAGCTAGAAAAGGTGACCATGCATGAAAAGTACCGCGGCCAGGAGCAAGTTCACACTGCCAATGGAGAAGGTATGAGAATTAGTCACGTTGGTCATTCAGTAATAAAAAACCTTCAGAGAAAAATTCATCTCAGATTTTTTTGCATAGTACTAGTGCTTTGAAAAAACTCCTTTTCTTTCATCGTATTGCCATTGATAATCATGTCTTCCTCATATTTCACCCGTTCTTCTTTTTGATCAAGGATCAGGCCTCAAGGAAAATCCTATATTGAGGTAGATGTGTTCGATGGCTTTACCCGTTGATTCCGGAGGTTAGGAGATTCAATAAATAAGCCTATGGTGTCACCAAAGTCTCTCCAACATGGTTGCATCATAGATTAGGACATGCATCTTTTTCTTTAATCAAGCAAGTACTTAGAAGGAATAAGCTCTAGCGTAGTTGTGCAAAAATTTGTGATTCCTGTCAACGTGCTAAAAGTCATCAATTACCTTATCCGGTTTCTACGAGTGTTTCTACCAAACCAGTTGAGCTCATTTTCTCGGATGTTTGGGGTCCTTCTCCTACTTTTGTCAGTAGACATTCCTGTTATGTGAGTTTTATCGATGACTACAACAAATATACTTGGATCTACCTTCTTAAAAAAAGATTCAATGTATTTCAAGTTCTTCACAACTTTCAAGCACTCGTCGAAAGAAAATTTGATTGTGAAATTCTAGGCCTACAATCGGATTGGTCAGGAGAATACAAAAACCTCAGTTCCTTCTTCCAACAAATTGGCATGCCACATCATGTGTCATGTCCCCATGCTCTTCCACAGAATGGATCTGCTGAACGTAAGCATAGACACATCGTTGAAGTAGGGTTATCATTGCTTGTTGTCGCATCCATGCCCTTGAAATTTTGGGACGAAGCCTTTCTTATCGTAGGTTATCATATCAATATGTTGCCTAGTCGTGTCATCACAATGAAACCCCGATAGAACGTCTTCTCCATACAAAACCTAACTACACATCTCTACGAGTGTTTGAGTGTGCTTGTTGGCCAAATCTTCGTCCTTATAACAATCGCAAGCTCATGTTTAGATCAAAATAATGTGTTTTTCTCAGTTATATTCCACACCACAAAGGTGTCAAATGCCTTGATGTATCCACCGGACGTGTCTACATTTCTTGTGATGTCCCGTTCGAAGAAACTGTTTCCCCTTTGCACATCTTCATCCCAATGCCAGCGCCCTCTTCCAAATAGAAATACTTTTGCCATCTCACCTCAACGTTATTGATCAAGGGGAACATTATAATACTGGTGATCAAATGTTGACTGATCCTCTTACTAATGATGAACATGAGTCTTGTGATGAAGCAGAAAAAACGGTACAGAAAATGATGAAGAAATTGACCCAAATCGGTATTCTATGCCTACTAGACAAGGCAACAACGACGTCAGAGCGGATCAGCCTCGGGAACAAGGTGAATCGGCCTCAGGATCCTCACACTGCAGATCTGCACCGCGCCAGCGAGTGGGATCAACCCCAAGATCCACGCCGCACTTACTAGAGCGACCCGCTCCAAAATCCGCGCCATGTCATGACGCCAGCAGTGGATCGGCCGACCATGTTGCTCCGCGCCAATCATCCGAGGCCGCGTGGCCGCAAGCAGACCAGTCGGCGCACGTACAGTTCGGGGACGAACCACATTGCCACACGAGGTGTGTGCAGTGCCAGGACCCTGACTCGGAGTCTCGCATTGATTCCACCCGGGACACTTCATCATCGGCTCATGATGAGACTGCTGTAGGTGCAGGATCTTCTGCGCCACCTGGCTTCTCTGAGCCGCGCGCTATAGCCACAGAACATCCGCCATGGTTGTCGTGCCCATCCTCCTTGGGATTAGGTGTTGCCCTGCTGCGGGATCTTTCGTGCCGTCTGCTAAACCTTCTGTGTTGGCTCCTTCGCCACCACGGACAAGGCTTCAAAGGGAGTAACTCGACCCAAAAATTACAAACACACAACAAAAGTTGGTCCTACTTGTAGTACAAATGAACCAAATATTGTTGCAAAAGCCCTGAGCGACCCATGGTGGAAGAAGGCTATGGAAGAGTAGTACATGACACTCCACAAAAATAAAACTTGGCCTTTTAGTTCCTTCCGTCAAGGTAAAAATGTGATTGACTGCAAATGGGTCTTCAGAATTAAAAAGAAGTTTGATGGGACCATAGATCGCTATAAAGCTAGACTAGTTGCAAAAGGCTTTAAGCAAAGGTACCTCATAGATAATGAGGACACTTTCAGTCCTGTTGTAAAGGCTGCCACTATTCGTCTTGTTTTGTCTATTGCCGTGTTCAGGGGATGGAGCTTGAGATAGCTAGATGTACAGAATGCGTTTCTTCATGAAATTCTGAAAGATGAAGTGTTCATGAGACAACCTCCTGGGTTTGAGGAGAGAAATGCACCCCATCATGTGTGCAAGCTTGATAAGGCCTTGTATGGACTGAAGCAAGCTCCTAGGGCATGGTACTCCCGTTTAAGTTCAAAAATTCAAGCACTTGGGTTTGCTCCTTCCAAGTTAGACACCTCATTGTTTATTTATGATAAGTAAAATACTTCCACATTTGTGCTTATATATGTTTATGACATCATTGTTACAAGTTCATCAAATGAGGCTGTTACAAGATTGTTAAAAGATTTAAACTCCGAGTTTGCTCTCCAGGATCTAAGAGACTTGCATTTTTTTTGGCATTGAAATGCAGAGAAATGGAGATGATCTTCATCTATCTCAAGAAAATATGCAACTGATCTTGTAGCTAGAGCTGGGTTGCAGGGTTGTACGCCATCATCAACACCACTGTCTAGCACAGAAAAATTATCCTTGTCACAAGGAGAACTCTTGAATCAAGAGGATAGTACCAGGTACAGAAGTATGGTTGGTGCTTTACAGTACCTAACTCTGACCATGCTTGATATTTCCTTTGCTGTCAACAGGTATGTCAGTTTATTCATGCACCTACTACAATGCATTTGCCAGTTGCAAAAACGCATACTTAGATATGTTAAAAATACTTTGAGCATTGGGCAACATTCAGCAAGTCACCATCAACTCTTGTCAATGCATTCTCTGATTCTGACTGGGCAGGTTGCCTAGATGAGGCTCTCAACAAGTGGCTTTGCAACGTTCTTTGGACCAAATTTAATCTCCGGGTGTGCAAAGAAACATGCCACAGTTTCGAGATCTAGCACAGAGGCGGAATACAAAGCATTGGCAAATGCCACAACAAGAATTATTTGGGTTCAATCTTTGCTGAAGGAACTTGGGATGCGTAGTAAGCAGGTCCCATGTCTATGGCGTGACAATCTAGGTGTCACATATCTTTCTGCTAACCTGGTTTTTCATGCAAGGACCAAACATATCGAAATAGATTCTCACTATGTCAGATAAAGAGTTGCTACAAAGAACCTGGATATTCGTTTTATTCATTCCCAAGATCAAGTTGCATATGGTTTGACCTAAGCCTTATCTATAAGGAGTTTCGAAGAATTCAAACGTAATCTCAACTTAACAAAGCTGTGATTATGGAAGGGTGTTAAACATGATATGTCACGTAGTTGAGGCGCACTACTTAGGCGCACCGGTTTACCTAAACCGTATTGGCTAGATAGAGTTAGTTAGCCAAGATCTCATGTAACAATATTCATCTCTATCTCTCCATTCTTTCTTGATTCTCAAGATGTAATCTCAACTATCTGTATGCCCCTGCCTATATAACATGCAACCGTTGCCTCCAACGAGGTACGACGTACACCGCTCGCTTACAAACACAAACTGCTCAACTACATCGTAATTACACATGTTTTACCAGAAATAGAGGTAGCAGTACATGCAACCCTATTTTCGATGTGAACAAAAATATACTATGGACTGAGATTACCAGTTTACATATATAAAAAATAACAATCACTGCAGGCAATAAAAATGGGCCCTAGTGACTTACACAATTATACATCTCCGATGCCATAAAATATTCCCCTCTCTTAAAAGCCTCCGAAGCTTTCTGTTTTAGTTCTATTCTTCTCTTTGCGCACATTTGTTTATCCTGATGACAGAAAAACTGCGGTTAGGATAAATATGTAGACATATCCTGTAATGTAAAACTTGAATACATCACCTAATTAATGTATAAGACTAGAAAAATCGAAAGTGTTCTTCTGCTCCCGAGCTCAAATGAGCTCGGGTAAACAGTAATATTGAGAAAAAAAAGAACAAACAAAAAAACTGATTTTTTGGTGATAACCATTGACAAATGTTTTCTATGCTTGCAAATTTTCATCACGAAATAACATTCTTAGAAGTCATGGCAAAAAAAAAAAACCAGTACTACAAAAGGCTTTGAAAAATAGCATTTTAGGAGCTTTGATTTCGAATTTTTTTTTGCCACGGCTTCCAGGAATGTCCATTCATGACAAATTTTTGCAAGCACATCAAACATTTGTCAAAAATTGGCACAAAAAAACGAAATTTTTAACTTTTTTTTTCTGATTTTACTGTTCACCACTTCCTAGAAAAATGTGAGCTCAGGTGCAAATACTCCACTTCCTACAAAAATGTGCTGTACTGCAGTGCTGCAGGGTTTATCCGGAGCTGAAGGTGTATCCTAATTAATGTATAGGACTATAAATTTGTAATAAAAACTATTGTCCGGTGTTGCAGGGCTGGAACAATATCATCCAAGTTAACTTATTAGTCTAGCACATTGATAGTTCACCGTACGGTCATATACCCAAAGGCTAGAAGTTTGCTAATAGTGATGCAATGCAACAAAAGTAAAATTTGTGAATGGAATGTTTTGTTTGTACAATATAATCTACAATAATCGTGAACTAAAACTATTTCTACTCTAAATGATAGGCAGAACTGCATGCCAAAGAACAAAACTACAGGGTGATGCATGATAAATAACATATGGAACTGCAAGTGAGCACAGAAGGAAACACATACCCCTGGCTTCAAACCATAGTGTTTCCCATGAGAAATGATTCCATCAATACTCCAGTCCGGCAGCGTTGAAATAGGAGAAGTTAAAGGGAATAACATTTCAACCATGTCCCTACTGCCTGTAGAGGCAGCAACTTCAATTGGTGTGCTACCACACTGCATGCAACAGTAAATGTTAAATTATGATCTAAATTCTAGTACCGTGTTGGACTAGCCGTAGTACAAACGGTGTGGGCCTTTGCGTTGATGTCGACGCGTACGAGTACAACTTGTTTACTTGTCCTTCAAGGACTCTCATGTATTGCCCTCTTATATACCCCATGTAGTCGCACTTCAGACGGTCTGTCGTCTCGTGCTTGTAATACTCCTCCATCATAGTGATTGCGCCTTCGTGCGTCCGTTGAAAAGAATGGCACTTGGGATTTAGTAAAATTGCCTAGAGAGAAGAAACCTATTCGTTGCAAGCGGGTTTTCAAAAGAAAAGAAGGTGTTTCTCCTAATGATGAGACAAGATATAAAGCAAGGTTAGTTGCTAAAGGTTATAGCCAGATTCCAGGTATTGACTATAACGAAGTCTTTTCTCCTGTTGTGAAGCATAGCTCTATTCGCACTTTACTCAGTATTGTTGCCATGCATGATCTTGATCTTGAACAATTGGATGTTAAAACTGCATTCTTACATGGAGAATTAGAAGAGGATATTTATATGGAACAACTTGAAGGTTTTGTTATTCCTGGAATAGAAAAGCTTGTCTGCAAGTTAAAGAAATCTCTTTATGGATTGAAGCAATCCCCTAGACAGTGGTACAAGAGATTTGACACCTTTATGCTCTCTCAAGGTTTCAAAAGGTCTAATTATGATAGTTGTGTTTATTTGAAAACTATCAATGGTTCAACTATTTATTTGCTCCTTTATGTTGATGATATGCTTATTGCTGCAAAGAGTATGTCAGATATTGATGAACTAAAGAAGCAATTGAGTAATGAATTTGAGATGAAGGATTTGGGTGCAGCAAAGAAAATACTTGGCATGGAAATATCCAGAGATAGACCGTCTGGAAAAGTATATCTAAGTCAGAAGGGGTATATTGATAAAGTTCTTCGTCGTTTTAATATGCATAATGCCAAGCCGGTGAGTACACCGTTAGCTGCACACTTCAAATTGTCATCAGCTTTATGTCCCAAGTCAGATTCAGATATTGAGTACATGTCTAGAGTTCCCTATTCAAGTGCAGTTGGTTCACTTATGTACGCCATGGTTTGTTCTCGTCCTGACTTATCATATGCATTGAGTGTTGTCAGTAGATACATGGCTAATCCTGGAAAAGAGCATTGGAAAGCAGTTCAGTGGATTTTCAGATACCTGCATGGTACTTCTAATGCTTATTTACAGTTTGGGAAAACTAGAGATGGACTTGTTGGTTTTGTTGATTCTGATTTTGCCGGTGATTTGGATAAGAGAAGATCACTCACAGGTTATGTTTTCACCATTGGTGGTGTGCTGTGAGTTGGAGAGCAATTTTGCTGTCTATTGTGGCTTGTTCCACTACTGATGCCGAGTATATGGCTATTTCTGAGGCATGCAAAGAAGCTATCTGGTTGAGAGGTTTGTACACTGAGCTTTGTGGAGATTCATCTTGCCCTACCATATTTTCTGACAGTCAAAGTGCCATATATCTTACAAAGAATCCAATGTATCATGAGAGGACAAAGCACATTGATGTTAGATTTCACTATATTCGAGATGTTGTTGCTGAAGGTGATTTGAAGGTATGCAAGATAAGTACTCATGATAATCCTGCTGATATGATGACAAAGCCAGTTCCTACCAATAAGTTTGAGCTTTGCTCAGGCTTAGTTGGTATTTCTCACTAGTCCGATGGACTTTGACGCACAAGGTGTTTATGCTCATTTGGATGGAGTTATTCACTTTCTTCGACTACTGGAGGGAATTTGGATCAAGGTGGAGATTGTTAAATTATGATCTAAATTCTAGTACCGTGTTGGACTAGACGTAGTACAAACGGTGTGGGCCTTTGCGTTGATGTGGACGCGTACGAGTACAACTCGTTTACTTGTCCTTCAAGGACTCTCATGTATTGCCCTCTTATATACCCCATGTAGTCGCACTTCAGACGGTCTGTCGTCTCGTGCTTGTAATACTCCTCCATCATAGTGATTGCGCCTTCGTGCGTCCGTGGTTTTCTCCCGCAAGGGTTTCCACGTAAAAATCCGTGTCTCTTTATCTCGTTTATTCTCGTTATTATCTAACAGTAAATACCAAATACAAATACAAAATGTAATTGGGAGATTTCCACATTAATAGTTAGGAATCACAGCCTAACATTTCACCCAAATGGTTGGATGGACTTCAAGAGAATCACTATGCAAGGACAAATGGTGGAACAGCCTACCTGTCCTAGTACTATATGACACGCCTAGGTTTCCAAGCCAAAATAACACATTACATGCAACCTACTAGCTAGTACTACGCATCCAACACGTTTAGATTACTCTAACATTGTACACCCTACTTCGGAGTATAATCTATCATGCTGATCTGCGAGTGATATTATTCAGATGGATTTTTGGAGATTCACTTTTACATGGAGGTGAATCAACGATATCAAAGCATGACTAAGTGAGATGGATTGAAGAGATTGAGGAATATTGCTATAAGTTTGGTATCTCCAATTAATTGATAGCCTACGGTATAATAACCGCCAACTTTGCTCTATCATAAGTTCTCTATTTTTACATCCTTTTGCTTATGTATTTAGTACCTATAATACTACTTAAACCAAGTTGCAAGAAGGTACCCTCACAGAATAAGAAGTGAAATAAGCTTACTAAATTCCCCTGACCATGTGTCATCAGGAATTGACGAATGTCAGATGTATAAGTACAACCTAACCATTCCATTTTATAATCCCACATAGGTATAACTCATGCATTTTTCTTGTTCGCAACACAAAAATGGATTTCAGTTATGCATAGAAGCAGCATCTTCTCTTCTACTTGCTGCACTGCATACTGCATATACAGTCATCACAAACGTCTTAATCCTTGATCTTAATAACGAATACAATGTGGGTTATGTGTCACAAAAATTATACCATTAAATTTGTATGTAAAGAATTTTTCAATGGTATAATTTTTAAGTTACATGACTTGTGTATTATTTCGCTGACTGTTAAATCTCAAAAAGCATGTGTGCCGTATTTTGTAGTCGGAGGAAGTAGTGTTTTCTCCTCATGCAAGCCTATTCCTGGCGTCAGATGAAGTGTCGGTAAGAAGATTATCCTAATCTTTCAAGTGTCAAGAGTCTAAAGCCTAACATGACCTCATAGAGAAGAAATGGAACAATGTTCAGCTAACATCATATGCATGAAAAGTAGATGATGACAAGTGACAACAACAAAATAGGAAAACAAGTAAAGCTCACTTCATCAGGAATATTGGGGTTAGCACCAGCATCTAGCAAGAACTTCATGATACCAGGTAAGCCAAACTTCACTGCCAACGTCACGTAACTACCACCACCGAAGTCAATAAAATTCAGATCAGCACCAGCCTGTGCAAATGAATAATTAGTTGATCATTTGCTTCAGCTAATGCTTGATATGCCAGCCACAGAAAACATATACACAAGGAAAATGAAGCTGTGCGTACAGAACTTTAACAAAGTTCCATATGAAGAAAGAGTACTGACCTTAACAAGCAGCTTGACACATTCCAACGACTCTCTTGGAGGGCCCAACTCAATGGGGTGTAACCAAGACCATAAACCTTGTTAGGCTGTGAAAAGTGGAAGAATCAATCACTTACACAGTTACACTTGTCGGAGAAAAAAGAGTGCTCAATAAAGAAATTGATTTCAAGATATGTCAATAGAGAAATAAAAACAACTCATGGTGTGTTAAATACGCCCTACGTCCCAAAATAACTGTCGTAGATTTAGTACAAACTTGTCTAATTTTGTAGTAAATTGTGCGCCACTTATTTTGGAACGAAGGGAGTATATTGGTATTTTTGAAGGCAACAGAAAGAAATATATTTACATAGAAATTAGACATAGCATGTACTTGGCTTCTGGGAAAGTGAGCACATTTTACTATAGGATAATTAAGTACTGTCCATGATGAATTTTTGTTGCTTCAAATACAGTGCAAATCTTTTGTTCAGATGGATCACAAGTATCAAATGCAATAAGTTTTTCCATTCCAGTGCATTCCTACATAGAATATACAGACGGAGCACGAGTACCCCTGCCCACATGAGAGAACCAAGAAACTGGTGTCTTACATTGGCATGGTGCTCCAACAAAATCTTCATTGCGTCATGTCGTGTAGAAATTGCAGCTGCATGCAATGGTGTCCCTTGTGCATAATCTAAATTCACATCGATTCCTCTTGAAAGCAGAAGTTCTACTATTTCACAATGTCCTGGAAAACAAAGTTTCAAAAGAAAAGAATGAGATATGAATATTTTCTAACATGTAACTGACTTTACACATCTGCACTAAGATTTAACTCCGGGCCAGTTTTCAGTTTTGTGATCATGAACTGCCCAGTAACCTTTTTGGTTACCACGTATCTCATCCAGGACAAGGTTTACAAAAGTGGTTGGATTGGGACTATTCAAATTTTATTTGTTTATCCTTAGAGATAGAAGAAAGTCGTCATCAACACTTTGGATAAGATTGGATATCCAACTTCAAAATTCCAAGCCTCAAAGTTCTCCCCACACTCGATAATCTTTCTGTGGCCATCATCCAAATCATATATATGGGAGTCTTGTTCGATGGAAATCACATAAAAGCATATGGCAAGATATGCTAAAATAGAAACATCAAGCATCACACTAGCCAAGAGAGGTGTCATACTAGTCAACTGTCATGATCCCAAGACTGAAGGTTATAGCCCCATGCGCTGTGACGTGTGTCTCTTGCTTACTATATTCCTTGGCCAAATCTATTCAAACAGAGAAAGGCTACCAAACAAATGTTAACAAAACTAAGACTAATCTTATCAAAAGAAAACTAATAAGTAATTTGAAGGAATGGATCGAATTTGGATCAGTCGACCCAGAAATGCTTACTTCTCTCTCGATGATATGGGGCACTGATTTCATCTAACAGTGAAAATTTCAGAATTTATTATAACCGGATAAAAGAAAAGAAGAATCCCGAGACTAATCTTGGACTGACTAAGAATTAGGAAAACTACTAGGAGAAAGGTTTATCCAGTTATCTCCAAGGCTGATTCGGTGCCTTTTGCACCTCCTACGACTAGTTAGGATCGTATACCTGCTAACTCGCAGCTGCGGGGCCATGTTGGTAGCCTTATTCCCATAGAGAAGCATTTTTTTCAATGAACTTCGTTGGAAGTTTGGAACTCTAACTACATTTCCAAATCTTACAAAGCAAACTGCAAGTTTGAAACATTAGGCGATAAATTTCAGGATGAGAGGATCATGTACTTTTGCAGCTTGCCATGTAGAGGTGAGAATATGTTGCATTGTTTTGGGAGATATTTTCTGACATATTGAACAATAGGATTTTTTTTCGTGAATACACTAGGCACGTATCTTTGCGTTGACAGCCTCGACGACCATGTGAGTGGAGGGCGTCTCGCTGTCAAAGATGTAGGCGTTCCGATGCTTCCAGATGTGCCAGACCGAGATGGTGATGAGGAAGCCTAGTCAACGCCGGAAGCTCGGGGTGCAGGTCGCGGCTGCCGTGGTCCGCCAATCTTAGAAGCTAGTGGAGCCGTCAGGCGGCAGCAGAGGTAGTCGTGCCCAAGAGAGGATCTCATGCCAGGAAATCCGCGAGATCACGCAGCCAACAAGAAGGTGATGTAAGGTTTCGTCCTCCCGAGAACAGAGGATGCAAGTGGGCTCGTGGTCAAGGTCGTGCCGTGCCAGCCGGTCGGCTGTCCAGCAGCGGTTTTGGGAGGCCAGCTAGAGGAAGAATTTGACGTTTAGCGGGGCCCAGTGTTTCCAGATGAGGCGCCAGAAGGAGGCTTCCGTGGAGCTGTGAAACA